>NC_041387.1:217242336-217327678 GCF_002162155.2 Triticum dicoccoides | reverse complement strand
GCCCCCCCCCCACAACCACTATTTCCCACCCGAAACGCTAAGATAGATAATGGGGTAGCCCTCCGGTGAGCCCCATCCTTTTGTCCGGTGAACTCCCAAAAATGGACTGACCCCAATTTGAAATTCAGTCGACTGTCATTTAACCTAATGTGGAATATAAAAGGGGAAAACCATAAGTTGCGAGTATAGTGGTGCACGCTCCACGACGGATCTGAAGGTGCAAACCGAACAAAGGCAATGTGGCAACCAATGTTTGGTTTCAACTAACATGTAAGATTCTAAGTGATGGACAAGAAATCACAGTAAAGCAGTGGCGATCTATTTTCTTGCTGAGATAAATAACTTGAGAAGATACAAAAGAGTACAACCTCTAGTATGAGGCGTTGAGGGTGCTGCGGTAGCGATGGCTGTCAGCAGCATGCAAGCAGATCTAGGAAGGCAGACAGTGGAGGCGAGGGAAATATTCCGGCGCGGTGGACAAGATGGTCGTACGAGCGAGCTCGACAAGGAGAAAGATGGCATAGATGAAGCGAGAGGACGTGAATCAAGGATCCTAGTCTGAAGACGTGGATGAGAGAGGTTGATCTCTTGTAATGAACGACGACGTCGGGGTATCAGCTCCGGCATGGTGTAGGAGGACGGTGATGGATGGGGTGGAAGAATGAGGAGACTGCGGTGGAAAGGGTGTTTTGGCGCCCACGGGGCACGAATGGGGAAATGGAGGTAGAGAGGAGGGCGGAACCATGTATTTAGGGGGCGCTTGTCTCAAACGCGAGGACATACAAACTTAGCTCCTGTCGAAAATTTCCCACATCACAGCAATAATTGTCAGTTGGGGATAGGACGGTAATCTCGGATACATTGAATATTTGGCGACGGAGATTTCGGCAGACGAGAGTTTGTTTTGGCGCCCATCGTGTATGAATCGGGGAGGGAGGTCAGAGGAGATTTTGGCCGAGGAGAAACTGTGTTTTGGCGCCCACCGTGTATGAATCCGGGGAGGCGAGAGGCGGAGGAGGTTATGTCACGTTCTGGTGAAATTACAAGCCTACCCATATCGAAACCTATAGAAATCGAGCCAATAGGCTTTGCGAGCCTATAGAAAGTTACTAGTAGCGAGGGTTAAAAAACCTCGCTACTGCTACTTACCAGTAGCGCAGGTTTTTAAACCTTGCTACTACTAAGTTGATAGCAGTAGCGCGGGTTTTTAACCCTCACTACTACTAAGCGGTCTCTACCGTGCCCCCCGGGACATGCCATAGTAGTAGCATGGATTTTTAAAACCTCGCTACTACTAAGTTTGATAGCAGTAGCGTTGGTTTTTAGCCCTCACTACTACTAAGTGGTGCCATAGTAGTAGCGAGGTGGTAAAAAACCGCGCTACTACTAAAGGTTCCATTTTCAAACTCTACCTCCCCAAGTGGATCGTCTTTTCAGTTTTAAAAAAATAAAAGAAAATGATGAAAATGTCAAAAAAAATAAAAGAAAATAAGTTTCCCATGTGATATGTGGTCTAGTTGTTGGGAAAATTTGCAAATATGAATTTCGACTTTATTTGCAAAATCTCTCGAGAATTTGTAAAAATGGGCATAACTTTTGCATACTAACTCGGATGAAAATGTTTTTTATATGAAAAATCATCTACTCGAAAAGTTACATCCAAATTTAACCAGGGGAACCCCGTTAAACATTTTCAAAATCCTCAAAAACATAACAGAAAAAAGTTACGGGGCTTTTAAGATCTAGAGTGGAAAAAATCGAAAAAATTTCAAACTGTGGTCAAACAATGGTCAAACTAATTATTATAGAATATTAGTGTTACTAAATAATTATTTTAGTTTTTTTGAATTTTGGTCAAATCTGGTCAAACTATGGCCAAACTATGGTCAAACTGTGGTCAAACTATGGTCAAACTAATTATTCAAGAAATACTAGTGTTACTAATTTTTTAGAACAATAGTTTCAAACTCAAATTATGAAATGTGTGACTTCATGCTCAAGCTAAATTCCTGAGGTTAATAGGATTGACATCTTACTATTGTCAGGAAAACAACAAGTGCAGACTTGGAAACGAGGGAGAATAGAACCCGGAAGTTAAGCGTGCTCAGGCTGGAGTAGTGAGAGGATGGGTGACCGTCCGGGAAGTTAGATGATTTGGAATGATGAGGGGTGATTAGAGATTAAATTGAGCAGCGATGAGGGGTGATTAGAGATTTGAGGTTAAAATAATTCAGAAATTTGAAAATTAGGGGAAAAAATCGAAATATTTTTTCAAAAAAATTCAAAAAAAATCCGCGCTGGTAGTAGTAGCGCGGGTTTTTACCCACGCTACTACTAAAGGACATAGTAGTAGCGCGTGTGGCACCCGCGCTACTACTATAAGTTAGCTGTAGCACCTTATTAGTAGCGCCGGCCCCCGCGCTGCTAATAGGCCCAAAACCCGCGCTGCTGCTAGGCTTTTCCCTAGTAGTGTTCGTTCAGATTTTTGCAGAGAAAGAGTGCACATTTACCGTGCCAACTCAATTCGAATCCAGTTTGCATTTTTTTCCGGGCAGGATCTATTTTGTATTCGAATACAAATCTATATACATCATTTTTTATATATACTTTCAAAAGCACATCACCCTTTATACATAAATATGGTTTACAAATGGCATGATCTCAGATTCATAAGGCTGGATCCATCTTAATTTGGATTTTCAAATATTTGAAACCACTTTATAATGAAATCCAATGTATGCATTCCTCGCTAACTGTCTGCAATTAATGTGTGCTTCATGCGGTTCTATTTTTTTGCTTCTCAAACATGTATAATGTGTTTCACACATGCAACATATAGTGTAATCCCGTTTAGACATTAATTGCATATAAACTATGCATTGTCTCTAATTAAAGAATCTATGGATCACTAATGTTGATAAACTACACTCCAATTCAAATGAATATGCATCTTTTTTAAACCAATTTTCGTTATGATATTATCGATGTTGTGGTCTCTATTTAAATATTTGAATCCCATTTAATCCATATATTCGTCTCATATAGCTATCACTCATGCTTATATCTCTCTCTAGACCTGTACGCCTTCATCGTCTTTCGGGTATCTCTCGTGTTACTATTATGTCAACAATGATCTTTTATCTTTGTAACACACTCACGGTACTCTCTCCCTCGACCTTCACTCTATCTCTCTCTATGTATACCTCGCTCCCTGATATGAGTGTCTAACTATGATTCTCCCAGTAACATCTCTTTCTCGCACACAAACACAAACTTCATTTCCCGGGGTCTCATTTCTCTCTACTATTCCCCTATGTGCCACTCGCACACCCCCTCTCACCCAGAGATGTCTTGCACTCCTTAAGTATGAGAAGGTACAACTCTGCTTCCTCTTAATTATCTCTTTCGCACACACAAATACAAACTTTGTCTCCCAGGGTCTCATATCTCTCCACATTATCTTGTATGTCACTCGCACACACTCTCTCTCCATAGAGATATCTCCCATCCCTTGATATGTCTCTCTAGCTATCACTCTGGTTGTGAAATATCTTTCTCTCTCACAAACACAAAATTCTGTCTTATGGGATCTCATTTCTCTCTCATATTTGCTTGTACGTGACTCACATGCACCCTCTCTCTATCTCTCTTACACCCACACACATAACTCAGCCTTCTGATCAACTAGACTCTTATATCTAAAACACACTAGCTTGCATATTTATCATTCTATTTATCTGTTTCTCCATCAACATTCTTTTCTTGCCCTCACTCTTGCTTCCTATCACGCACACTATATATGTTTCTCTCTACATGCAATCATGCACCCTCTTTTTATATTTCTTTCACACACACACATAACTTCACCCTATGAACCACTCGGCGGTCATCTCTAACACACAAACTAGCCGATGTCCCTCTAGCTAGGATCTCTATCTCTTTCTCTCTCTGTCTGTAGTTTCTCTGTCAACATTTATTTATCGCACACACTCTTGCTTCCTATCACTCACGCTATATCTGTCTCTCCATACATATATCTATAGGTTGATCTCTTTTGCACAATTGTTTTGTCTCGCTCCCTCTGCACGTCATAGATGCATGCTCCAGCCCACGCCACTATCTCTTAAAGACAAAAACACATGCTCAATTATCGGGCCTTCTTCCCTCCAGTCTCGCATGCATGCATATTGTCACACCGATCCGTCTCTCCCATGTCTTTGATCTTATGACTTATGTCTTCTTTCTTTTATCTCAATCATGCGCGCGCACATGTAGACACACATCCCATGTATACATGTATACCTCTCGCACATGCACGTTTAAGGTCTCCTATGTCTCCATACATAGTTAATTACCCTCAACCCTAACCCCATATCGAATCGTTCTCTTCTTGTGTGCACATAACTTACGACTGGATGGGTAAAGCACACACTCACACTTAACAATCTCCGTCTAGCTACCCACCCTCTCTCACTCTTCCCCTATAAGAACATCTATTCATTTCATTCCCGCCTACATGCACCATCGATATATAGTAGTCTTCCTCGGTGTCTCTCAAACAAACATGTTCTCTCGATGTCGACTCCTCTCATGCGCACACGCCTTCTCTTCCCTCTCTACGGGCATCTTCTCTCTTGCACCCCCTCGTTGGTGGCCTCTGCCATACACATCAGCTCTCTACGATGAAACCACACACACTTAAATTGCTTTCACCACCTAAGACTCCGCTTCACACACACACACACGCATGCATGCATCCCCCACCCCCCCACACACACATAAAGACTCCATCTCACACACACATGCTCTAGGTGGAGCATTTATTCCCACCATGCTTCCTCCAATCATACCCGTATAATAAACAAACACCTTAATTTACTTGTATAACATGGACAAATTCCACTATACTTTAGTAGTTAGCAAATTTCTCATAATTATATAATGCAGACCACGATTAGGAAGTGAAATTTTTTTACACAACCACATTAACATGGCCACGTAAATGATTAGCTGAAGTGTAATACCATTGTACTTATATCCCGATGGAACTACATGTCCGAAGAGTAGAGTCGCGCACACACACTCTATCTCTTAGAATCTCACACACATACGAGTTACGTGGCACCCCTAAGAAAAACCGTGTATTACAATTTGTGCACCCGCGGTGTACACGTGATGGTGCGCATGTATTTAAGCCGGACCGCGAACCCAAACAGTAGATGCATTCATTCCCCTCCCGCCACCTCTTCTCTGGTCGTCGTCGCCCGATAGCCATGGCCCAGCCGAAGGTGACGACATACGCTATACTCCCGCCAGAGCGGCGCTTTAATCTGGTGGCGACGTGAAGCCCGGATCGCTGCCGGCCTACCTCCGGAGTCAGGACTAGCCGGAGCCGGACGAGGAGGCGTTAGAGGCGGAGCAACACGCGGAGCCGGAACAGGAGGACGATGACGCGGGTGAAGCGGAGCCAGAGGAGGAAGATGATTTCCATTATACTCAGACTTAAAGGGCTTTGAGTTTCACGCCACATTTATTTCATAGAGACAAGAGAAAGAAAATTTTAGTGGTCATGTGCTAGCACTCTATATAAAGGTTCACCGGTCGCTTCCCGCTGACGTGCGCGGGAGGTGGAAGAGGAAGGAGAAGGGAAGCGGGCTGTGGAGTACGCCAGTTGTAGCAGGAGCTGCAACGAACTTTTGTGCCAAACAATGCAAAGTTGTACATTATAGTCTAGCCAAGTATGAATTGTCCTTTAGGTTGCATGTGGATGACATGGCTGCAGCATGCAGGCTGAAGTTAAACAGCCTACCACTCCGCTTCGCACGGTTTGGTTATGCAAGATTTGCATGCACGCATGTCGTCACACACGTAATTGTCTAAGGCGTGCACGAAAAAGGGCGACCAGGTCCGCTTGTCCGTGTTGGTTCATGCACCCAGAAAACAACTAATCCTAGTCGATGTAAATGTCGTGCGTGCTTTAATTCTAGGCTAGTGGATGGACGTGAATGTGTCGTACAACAAACCGCCTGCCATCTCCCTAATCTCTATCTCTACTCTTCTTATACTACTTCTACTACTCTTCTTTTTTTATCTCTACTCTTATATCTCTACTCATATAAAAAAATAGTTGGTGATGATGGTGTGCCTGCCATCCTGCAATATAAGGTGTCCGATTTATATCTGATGGATAGGAAGGAAACAATGGCAATTTTGCAAAAAGATACCCACACCCACTCAACATTTGCAAATAAGGCCTTCCCTCGTTCATCCTTTTTTCCCACAAGATAAACTACTCATACAAATGCATCTTGATGTTTCGTGCAACGAACGGGCATCTTGCTAGTATTATCTTATAAAAAACAGAGTTGGTGATGATGGTGTGCCTGCCACCCTACAATATAGGTCGTCCGATTTATATCTGACGGATAGGAAGGAAAGTATGACAATTTTGTAAAAAGGTACCCACACCCCTCTCCACATTTGCAAATAAGGCCTTCCCTCGTTCATCCTTTTCTCTCACAAGATAAACTACTCATACAAATGCATCTCGATGTTACGTGCAACGCACGAGGATGTTTCCTTGGGGGTCTCTCCAGCGTGGTGTGGCCGTAGTTGAGGGGCACTCGGATTTTGTCCGATGAGTAGGTAAGTGATGAGTTTGATCACGTAGTAAATGCATTCTAAAGATTACTTCCGTGTCCATTTCCTAATTCCCCCGCTGCCCACTTTTTGCTTGGTGCCAGTGGAGATTGGCTTGCATATGTACGGGAGGGTACCAACATCAATTTCCACAATATTTACAACGGTGACACCATTTCGGTAGAAACTTTGTCCAACATTGCAATGAGCCATGCAATGGGCCATCGCCTGAATTGGTATGATGGAACCACGGTGAGATTGAAGAAGATAGCAATCCCGGAAGCCCCGATAAGGTCGTCCGCCAACCAAAATTACACTCTCATTGCGGTGTTCAACATCGCGATTGCTTTCATGAACCCTACACATGGTGGTCAAAGGTGGACCATGTTGTCTATGGTCGATTTGTTGTCATACGAGTACGAAGACGTTGTGCTTCTTTCTAACCGCATCTTCGCAGTGAAAAACCAGGGTACTTGTTTCGTATGGGATGTCCTACGGTATACTCCCATTCTTCCTGTTCATTTGTTTTGAAATTTTTCAATTTATAAGTTTCAAATTCAAATTTAGAGCTCCCCATCCCATGTTGAGATTACAATGTCCATGAAATCATTGCGTGCATGTAATAGTTTTTTATTGGTTATTTATACTGGTCACGAATGCATGCATTGCCAGTAATGTTTTTACCAAAATTTCTTAGGAAACAGAGTGCAATTATTGAGTAGTTTTGCCGGAGACCTTCCAACTAGATGTGTCTTTCTCTCCGGGTCGCACTTTGTATCGGTCATACCACTAGTACTACGTGTGGTCTCTGACCTAGAAGTGGAAGAAGTGGAGACGCTCTACCACGCTGTTCATGTCACACTCCTTTCGCTGATGTGAAGGACATCCAGCACGTGCCGTGTTTTCCACTCCTTCGTCGTAAGAGTTGAAACACTAGCTTTCATCAAAAATAAAAAATAAATACAAATCAGTAGTGATACTATACCACACGGTTTCCTTGCTCCTTGATATCGGAAAGAATACTTCCGTTCGCGGACATGTGGGATGTCGACCATCCTGGTCCACTTGCCATGCACGTAGAACTCCAAGGGAGAGTCACCCCGGTCGTTGTGCCGCAGTAATAATGACTGATGAGCCGTCAAATCACAGGCCCAACCTTTCCCACTGTGAAGTTGCTCGGACTTTGTTGAATTCTACTTCTGGAAGAAAACTACTATACCAGCAGTACTGCTAGCTACAGTAGTATTGTACTCCAGCAGAGGCCTCCTTTGGTTCATAGGATAGGAATTTTAAAGGAATATAAAAATCATAGGAAGTGTGATGACATGCATGTCAATTCGTATAGACAAAGAGATGCCATTTGAAGCATAGGATAGGAATTTTTCCATTGAGTCTAGGCTAATGTACTGGTAATTTGCTCTAAAAACTACAGTAGTAACTAGTACTAGTACATGCTCGTATGAAAAAACGTATGGGTGGCACAGCCACACACATGCACTACTACTGGTACTACTACTTCTCACATGCTGGCCAGATGTCGTCGTTCTCCTTCCTGGCTTTGTCGGCGACACCCCACCGTGCTTGGGTCTCCGCTGAGCTCTCCACATCAGTGTGTGCGTCCTCTTCTTTCTTGCGGTGGCGGGCCTCTCTTTTCTTGAGTGCTCTCTGCCTTTTCCGTTCCCTCTATGCGGCTTTGGCCGCCTCTCACTCTACCGCCCATTCGGCCTTGGCAGATTCATAGTCCGCCCACGTAGTTGGATGTCGCGAGCGCGATGAACTTGGCACGATGGGATGCCATCGCTTCCCTACAATTTTATGTGCGGTCGTGGGCAGCGAGGAACTCGGCACGGCGGGATGCCATCGCTTGCTTACCTATTAGTGCGCGGCGCGGTGGCATGAACAACGCTTGGTACGAGCTCTGAGGTGGAGTGGACGAACAACCGTATATAGTGCATTGGTTTGTCAAGAGCTTAGGGACAGAAGATGAAGGCAATTTGGATTTCCCTTCAATCCTGGTCATTTATTACTGAGTAAAATGCATTGGCGGTCATCAAACTTGTCTGGATAGCTCACTTTGATCATTGTATATGAGATATGGTGACTATACAGTCACAAGATTAGTGTATAGCTCCATATTTGTCTGGTTGACCAGTCAAACAGCACGCATGCGCCTCATCAGCTCGTGTTCTGTATCTATCTATCTATGCGGGCCTACCTGTCAGTGGAGAAAGAAAGAAAAACCAAAATTATGCGTATGTGAGGAATCAAACCACAGACTCGTCGCTGCAACGCACAAACCAGTCTTTTTATATTATAAGTGATGCACACATTAGTGCACACTGTCCATAGACGCAAGTAGCATGTACACGTGTGGACACTCACGTTCACGCTATCAAACCATGCTAATGCATGCACGTCGCCCTCTCAATCAAAGTCCTACTCATGGCGCCCCGGCGGTCTCGCAAAAAAAGACGTTTGCAGGCGGCTTCCGCGAACACCGAGCATGTACTCACCTGGCTCAACACCAACGTCATACTCGTGCTGGGGCGTCGAGCTACTCGACATTAGCCATGGCTCTTCACATGACGTGACGATGTGAATCGGCGCCTTGCTCATGTATATCATCCATCTGAACGACAATATATAAAACCACCAAGCTAGAGAGGGTACTACGGTACCTATATATGTATCGTGAGTGACCGATCATAGTGCAACTGCACACGAGTGTGTGTTTGATCGATTCGTCCATTATTCGTAAGTTATCATGGTTGTTTGGTGTCTAATGGTGGTCACCGAAGGCTAGCTGGAGACACGAAGCGGTTGCATGGACGCCTGGTTGTCTATACGTGCCGCATACGCTTCAAAGGCTCATCATCAATGAGTTCACATTTTACCACCACGCGAGCATGTGACCGCCCTGGCCTACCGTAACCCCTTCCATCACTAGCGTGCGCTTCCTACCAGAAACCGTCACCGTGGATCCATAACGTCAATGCTGGATTCACGCCCGACGCGACCTCTCACTGGCCCTGGCAATGCAGCAGCGTGATGGCCGAGAGAGCGCCACCCGTGCGGCATGCCGGTGCAAGCGACTGCTCCGCATTAACGACACCATGGCCATCCATCCGTCTGCCGCCCACATCAATATCACGCGGCTGCCGATGAACCTACTCCGGCACCATCCATCCATCTGTCTGCCGCGGCTCATTGCCATTCGCCTGCTATATTAACTTCAGCCCTAGCTCCAAGCCATAACCAAAGACCCATAGTCATTCTCCCACGGTTCCCTTCCTTCTGTCGGCACCACTCCAACCATGGCCTCCTGGCGCTCCAAAGCTCTCTTGGACGTATAGTCGCAGGAGCAGACAAAGGACAATGGCGGCTCCTCTCCGGGCGCGCTCCAAAGCTCTCTTGGACGTACTATCGCAGGAGCAGACGAATGACATCACCGGCTCCCCCCAACCGCCCTCCACCGCCACGACCATGAAGCTGGCGCGCGTATGCGGGCGTAGCCGGCAGCGAGGAAAAGTAGTACATGGTAGGTTGCCGCCACTCTGGTCCCAGGAAGGCCACCGCTCTTCCACACAGTCGATGCCAAGCTTAGTGGGGTAAACATCAGTGGCCAATAAGCCGCTTGACGGTGATGTGGAGGTGGAAATCTTCAGAACCATGTGCTCCGGAAGAGGAGGTTATCGAGGAGAAGCTGGACAAAGCCAAGGCGGATGAGGAGGAGGCAAAGGCAATAGTCGGAGCGTCAGTTCTCAGGGCTCATGGCCGGACATGGTGGTCGGGCATCGGCGATCATTTAGATTAGGTTTATAGTAGGTTTTAGTATGGTTTGTTTGAAATATGTAATGAATTTCGTCTAGTTTATAGGATAAGTTTTCGAAATGTAATGAATTTCATCCATTTAATTTGAAATTTGCTTTGTTTGCACTATAGCACGTCATACACTCAAACTAGCCTGCCTAATGCACGGGAAAGCTCCGCCCAAATCATTTTGTTATAGATTCTATCGATTGATTGCACGAAAATATTATGCTCTGCAAGTTCAAACAGAAAAGGCAGCACACTTAAAGCACGCCTGTCACATTCGCGTCGCACCCCTGACACGCCGCTCACCATAGGGGGCACGCGTTGTCTTGCATTTTCACTGACAGTGGGACTTCAATTGAATGAACTGTCGGTAGCCGAAATCTAATCACTTGGCGGGCATCGGCTGAGAAGAGAGAGACGGGGGAGGGAGAATAGATCGCCCGCCCACCATGCACGGACTCCTAGAAATATGGTGATTTTGTGAGGTGGGCCATGCGGCAGTCCAGACCGCTTCCAATCCCGCTTCTGACCACCCTGATACACTAGAAAACCCCATGCGCGATCCCCCTGAGACGCCAGCTGTCCGCATTCATAGCAAGTAGGAACTACAATACAGGGCTATAAGCCCGCTTATGTGTAGGAGGGAGAGGCATTGACATAGTCAAGGAGTGGGCTCTGCAAGAGCCCGTCTGTACACGTGCTTCTAGGTATAAAAAAGTAGTTCAAAAAAGAGGTATAGAAATAATTATCTCTAAAAAAAGAAGGTAAAAACATCTGAGAGGAAATAGATAGAGAGGAAGTGAGAAAAAGTTGTAACCTTATAGTCAACACTATGGTACATGAGGAAGGAGGGAGTTGTGCCCATGCCATGTTCACTGGGTTGCCGTGTTTCACACTCCTCCATCATAACGGTGGAGACAATTGCTTTCATAAAAAATAAACAATGAATACTTGTTTCTCATCCTCGATATCGGAAAGAATACTTTCATTCACCGACATGTGGGATGTCGATCATCCTGGTCCACCTGCCAAGCAGAAAATTACCCTGGTCTAATTCAATCATAGCGCATGCCCAACCTTTCCCACCGTAAGTTAGTCGGACGAAGGAACCATCATGACTTCATTGAATTCTGCTTCTTCAAGAAAACTTATTGTACCCTCAATACTGCTACCACACGCGAAGACTGGATGACACTGTAGCACATCATATCACTGAAACCCACTAGGCCAAACTAGGCCGCCTAGGATTTGTACGTCTTTGTACTGCTATGATTTTGTGTTCTAACAAAATATCCTATGTCAATCTAACGATTATGAGTAGAAAGAGGGTCTATCTCTCTCTCTCTAGATCACTCTCCACCCCACAACCCCTCAAGCACACGTACACACTCTCTGTAGCCACTCCTAAAGTACGACGTCACTACACATTCACGCTTCCTACAAAAAAATACACATTCACGCATGTTACAACTGCGTGCCAATTTTACTGGCTATTAACGTGAGGCCTCCTTTGGTTTAGAGGAATCTTGTAGGAATTTCATAGGATAGGATTTCTATAGGAAAAGTACTGTAGAGCCCTTTTGGTTTATAGGAATGGAATCATATTCCTATGGAGGAATTTTTCCTATCCTCCACATTTCACCAGAAAATAAACATTATCCTAGACTCAATGGAAAAAAATCCTGTGATGTGAATCAAAGGGCATCTCCTTTCCTATTCCTACTCATAGGATTTAAGATACATGTCATCTTTTCTCCTATGACTTTCCTATTGCTGCAATTTTCCTACCCTATGAACTAAATGACGCCTGAATGTATACGTGAACCAACTCTTTGAGTTTGATATGAATTAATGTATAATTGTGGACTATTGTTTGATCGATCTCTAAACCCACAATTTTAGGAGCTTGGGCTATTGTCCGGTCGATGACGGATCAGACCTATAAGCTTACCACGAGCTCATCAGCCCCAATGTTTCTCTTTGGTGAGTGTTTTGCAAGTACTATAGCTTGCACAATAGCTAGCCTACTAACACCAAGAATCATTAAACAAGCCCCGCTGATATGATAAACAGTTCAAACTTACATCCAAGCATGCCATCTATTATATCAAAAGCTGGTGAGGATACATCTGTTTCCATAACTCGGAGAGGGTTCGGATGATTCACTATCAAAGAAAAGTAGCAAGTACCGTTGTAGGTGTCAAAACCGGCGGATCTCGGGTAGGGGGTCCCAAACTGTGTGTCTAGGCGGATGGTAACAGGAGACAAGGGACACGATGTTTTACCCAGGTTCGAGCCCTCTTGATGGAGGTAAAACCCTACGTCCTGCTCGATTAATATTGATGATGTGTGTTACAAGAGTGCATCTACCACGAGATCAGGGAGGCTAAACCCTAGAAGCTAGCCTATGGTATGATTGTTGTTCGTCCTTTGGACTAAAGGCATCCGGTATATATAGACACCGGAGAGGGCTAGGGTTACACAGAGTCGGTTACAATGGTAGGAGATCTACATATCCGTATCGCCAAGCTTGCCTTCCACGCCAAGGAAAGTCCCATCCGGACACGGGACGAAGTCTTCAATCTTGTATCTTCATAATCTTGGAGTCCGGCCGACCATGATAGTTCGGCTATCCGAAAACCCCCTAGTCCAGGACTCCCTCAGTAGCCTCTGAACCAGGCTTCAATGACGACGAGTCCGGCGTGCATGTTGTCTTCGGTATTGCAAGGTGGGTTCTTCCTCTGAATAATTTATAGAAGATTGTGAATGCCAGGATAGTGTCCAGCTCTGCAAAAATAAATTCCACGTACCACCGTAGAGAGAATAATATTACACAAGTTCAATCTGCTGACGTATTTTGTGGCGTGACATCACACCATTACCAAGCCTTTACTCGAATTGTTTTTATTGTATCACCTCAGTGCATTTAGTGAGGCGGTTTCCTTGGCACGTCTTGTCGAAGCAGAGATCGTGTTCCCCTTATTCCGGGTTCCCATCAATACGGACGTGGGTAACCCAACCGCACCATTGATTGTGACGCTTGGGAGATAAGAGAGTTTTACCAGGCCGGTGGGGACACATGTTTTTGTCCGCCCATATAAGGGGATAAAGATCCAACCCTTTTACCTGCGCCTTCTTCCTCCTTGGCTTATCCAGCTCCGTGAACTCGAGCTCCAGCGCCCAAGTCCGCACTTCTCACCTCAACCTTCTCCAACTATGTCCGGAGCGGGAGGCAAGTGGATGGCCTCCTCCATCACGGAGTGGCAGATCCAGAAGCTGCGCGACGCCGGATATTTGTCCAGCGACATCGCGCACCGGCTCCCCGACGAGGGAGAGCTCATTCCCACCCCCAGGCCCCATGAGAGGGTAGTATTTCTTCCCCATTTCCTCCGCGGACTGGGCTTCCCACTTCATCCCTTTGTCCGGGGGCTCATGTTCTACTACGGCCTAGATTTCCATGATCTGGCCCCGAATTTCATCCTCAACATCTCGGCATTTATCGTCGTGTGCAAGGCCTTCTTCTACATCAAGACCTTCAGTGTCAAGCTGAAGGTTGTGAAGGGCAGCCAAGCGGAGTGCGGAGGCGCCATGGTGGGCAGGATGTCCCACGTTACTTGGCTGGATGGCACTTTCGTGGAAACCACTAAGGGGTGGCAATCGGGGTGGTTCTACATCACCGAGCCGCGTGACCCTGATTGGGCAGCGGTCCCCGAATTCAGATCTGGCATCCCTACACGGCTCACCTCTTGGAAAGAGAGTGGCCGGATCTGGGGTGATTTGGAGGAGCTGACTGGACTCCAAGCTTGCATCCAAAAGCTGGTGGACAAGAATCTCAAGCTTGTCAACATAGTCCAGGTCATGCTCATCTTCCGGATTCTCCCGGCCAACGACAGGGCTTCAACATGTGGGAGTTCGATCCGGCGCAGCACCAGACTCTGAGCGGGCTCTTCGACACTACGTACGAAGATGTCTGGAAGGTGTTGTTCAAGGGCGCCGAGGCTCCCGCATCCGCTACCAAAGATCACGGATTCCGCTCGCAGCGTCCAGCTGACGAGGTAAGTGATTTTGCCACTTGTTTTCCATAGTTTGACTCTATGCGGGATCTAAACTCCCTTTACCTTTGACAGGACTGGCTGGCGAAGGCCGAACGGACTATCTGTCCGGCCCCATTGCCAGAGGACCCAGCGGACGCCCGCCTAACGGGGCTGCTGGCTCCGGCACCCCACGTGGTGCTGGAGAAGAAGGCCAAGAAGAAGGCCACGGGGACTCGGAAGAGTTCCCATTTTCAGGTGCTATCGGATGATGAATCCGAGGCCGACTCCTCCCACCAAGGCGAGGAGGAGAAGAAGAAAGCGTCTCCCCCAGTGTGGGGAGGGAAGAAAAGGAAGGCCTCCCCAACAAGGGAGGCCGAAGGGTCCAAGAAGGGAAAAACTCTTCCCCCAGACTGCTCCGCCAACGCCAGTGACGACGACGAGGACTGGCCTCCAAGGGCCAAGCCCCTGGCGAGATCGTAAGTATCCGGACTCCCGAATAAATTCAAGGTTTTTCCTTTTCGCCACATAATGTCTTTCTAATGCCGCATACAACCCTGCAGTCCGCCCAAGGATGATCTTCCCGCTTCGTCGAGCGGGTCCTTAGGTGCGTCCGATATGGATTCTCTTCCGACTGCCTCCACCCCCCGTGCCGCGAACGATGCTGAGGTGGGATCCTAGGAAGGGACCCACTAGGAGGAGGAGGCCCCGGAGGTGTCACAGGACAACCTCCCGGACTTTGCACCGGACTCGGCCCCGGAACCCACAGTGGCTCCAGAGTCCGGCGGGCGACCCGTTCGCAAGAAGGGCAAGACCGTGACGCCGGCTGCCTCTGTCCAACCGGAGGCGCTGGATAATTTGCTGGAGGCGCTCAACGGCGCCTCCATCGAAGAGGAACACCGCACTGTTATGAGTGCGGTGATTCAAAAGTTTCAGCTTGCCAAAAGTGGGCTGACCGAAGCCTGCAGCGGCCTTCTAACAGGCTTTGAGGTAAGAATTTCAATATGTAAAAAATGGTACCACATAGACAGTAGCCCCTGATGCTCGGTTCGGTGTTTGGAAAGAAAACCCGGACTAAGGATCTAAAAAGAGATACGCAGGAGTCATAATAAATATGTCAATATGGGATTGCAGGCTACGCTGCTGACCTCTACCGCACTGACTGCGGAGGTCAATACGTTGAAGGAAAGCCTCGAGCGGTCCGAGAACGAGCTCGGCCGTGCCAAGAAGCAGCTCGAGCACAAGGAAGGTGAGTAACACCTTACTAAAATTGTACCTTACAGAAAAGGATTTTGGTTGCAAAAAGAATGACAAGGATAACATGGGTATTGCAGGGGCCACTAACGAGGTGGCAACCCTGAAAGAGGCGGTGGCCGCGGCCGAACGCAATGCAGCCGCGGAGCGCACCGAGCGAGAGAAGCAGGAGGCGCGGGTGGCGGAGGTACAGCAAGAGCTCCAGGATCTCGTGAAAAAACATGAGAGCCTGGAGCGTGACTCGAAGACTCAAGAGGCTGAGCTTGCAACGGCTCTTGAGAGTGCCAAAGCCGCTAAGGCCGAAGCCTACAAGGCCCTCCAGGAGATTGAGGCAGTGAAGAAAATAGCAGCGGGTAAGGCATTTTTCATGCAAAGTAAGCATGTGAGTGTTAATTACCTGTTGCTTACCCGAATTCGGAGCTCTCTAGGGGCGTTCGCAGATCTTCCTCGCAGCATGTCCGATGCTGCCGCGTTCTACCGGGCCGAGGAGGGGAGCTCGACGGAGAAGGTCTTCTGGTCTCAGTATGCTGAGGCCGAACATCCGGTGCCCCTTAGCGACCAGCTGAAGCAGTTGGTCAAGCTCCACAAGGCGGCCGAACAGGCCATGAAGGGCCTCATAGTTCGGCTGTGGCCTAAGGAGGCCATGCCTGGTAGCTACTTCGGCCTGATGCGGCGGCTGGTGGATGCGTGCTGGTGGGTTGAAGTCATCAAGCACTCCACCTGTATTGAAGATGCCCGTCGGGCCCTTGCCCGCGCAAAGGTGCACTGGGGCAAGATGGATGCCCAGAAACTCGTGATGGACCCGCCACTAGAGGGCAAGGAGCATTGCACGCCCGAGATGTATTATAAGAGTGTGCTGAAGGGCGCCCGCACTATTGTGGGTGAGTGCTCCAAAGATGTAATATTTGAGTAGACTCGCATTTTGTTATCCTGTGCGCTGAAAACTTAGTTCATATGCGCTAAGAAATGCTTGTTAATTTAAAATATTACCTTCTGTGCGGCTGTTTATCAAATCTGAGAGATGGCAAGTCGTCGGCTTCAGCCCCCATGCCACGAGTGCTGGGGTGTTCAGGATAAACTTGAGCACTCTTGTTCCCATTTCTGGGTCCATCTAGGGAGGCGCTCAACACAACGAACAAGGCAACCGGACTTATAATGCTTGAACACTCTCACTTAGCCATAGAATTCTATAATTTTAAATTTCGGCAAAGCCCCTAGTCTTCGGAAGGCCGAATTTGGGGCGCTATCCACGCCTGGGCCGGACAAGATCCGGCTCCTCGCTCTAAGCGGCATAAGTCTTTAAGGACTCGCAAAAAACCTCTCGAACAGCGACCGGCTCTCGCCTCATCATGACGGTCAGTTTTAGCTTTCTCCACTGAAGCGTTAACCCAGCTCAACTGGGGCGCAATCGCAGTGGTTCTCCCAGTGCTACCTTAGCCGATACAACGGAACGTAAGGTACCAAAACATGGGAGCCGGGCAAACCCAACTATTGACCCAAGACATGATTCGGGGTGCCGCACTTGTGAAAGTGTTCGGACTTATCACACCATGATGCGGGAAACATAAGCCCCTGGTGTGTTTTAACCGTACCAAAGTGTACGGATGCAACATGTCGTAAATGAACATATTTATAAAAAAGAAATGCAATTATAAGCAAAAAGGTGTTGCATTGTTTTATTCAAGAAGTGCTGCTATGAATGCAGAATGATACAAATAGTGCGATAAGCAAGGGACGGGACTATTAAACATGTCCCCATCCAGGGGTAGGCTGCGGAGTGGTGTATAAAACAGATTTAATGCTCGTAATGGGGACCACCTGGATATTTGTTGTAGCCTTTATTCTTCCCTGGCTGTTGCATCGTGAGTTCGGCAGGTTTGCTGCCGGACAGGGCCTCTGACGAACGGAGTCCTGTGGGTTAAAAAAAAGGAAAAAGAAAAAAAGAACGACACACTTGAGAGCCCCTGGTGTGGTTGAGCCGCAGTCTGGGCTTGTCGTGGTCGTGCCCCTCTCCCCATGCCCATGGTATCTTCAGAGCGTAATGGTGTACGCGAAGGACCTGTTTTGACGTTTTACAAGGGCTGGGGTTGGGGCCGCACTGCTACGCGTGCTCGGAACGTGCCAGGTGGTCTTGTTGTAGGTTACTCCAGGCGCGCTTAGCTATGTCCGGCCGCTTAACGGCCGGACTCGAGAATTGCCTTAAGAGGCTGCATTGTACTTCTGCCGCGAGAGCCGCTGTATGTTCCTCTGTTCGGAGAGAACGTTCACTGTTTCCGTTGACTGTGATGACTCCTCGAGGGCCTGGCATCTTGAGCTTGAGGTTAGTGCGGCACCACATTGAACTTTGCAAACGCGGTACGTCCGAGCAGGGCATGATAGCCGCTGCGGAACAGAACTATGTCGAGGATTAACTCCTCGCTTCGGAAGTTATCCGGGGATCCGAAGACCACTTCCAGTGTGACTGAGCCTGTACAATTTGCTTCTACACCTGGTGTGACGCCTTTAAAGGTCGTCTTGGTAGGTTTAATCCTTGAGGGGTCTATGCCCATTTTGCGCACTGTGTCCTGATAAAGCAGGTTTAGGCTGCTGCCGCCGTCCATCAGGACTCTGGTGAGGTGAAATCCATCAACGATTGCGTCTAGGACCAATGCGACGAATCCGCCGTGGTGGATGCTGGTGGGGTGGTCCCTTCGGTCAAAAGTGATCGGGCAGGAGGACCATGGATTGAACTTCGGGGCAACTGGCTCCATCGCGTATACATCCCTGAGTGCACGCTTCTGCTCCCTTTTGGGTATGTGCGTTGTGTATATCATGTTCACCATCCGCACCAGTGGGGGGAAACCCTTCTGTCCTCTATTGTTCGGTGGTTGGGTCTCTTCCTCGTCATCGCTATGCAGCCCCTTGTCATTGTTTTCGGCAATTAACTTGCCTGCCTGCTTGAATACCCAACAGTCCCTGTTGGTGTGGTTAGCTGGCTTTTTGGGGGTGCCGTGTATCTGGCACAAGCGGTCGAGTATTCGGTCTAAATTGGACGGACCCGGAGTAGTTCGTTTGAATGGCTTTTTCCGCTGACCGGGTTTGGAGCCTCTGAATCCGGCATTTACTGCCGTATCCTCACTATTGTCGCCGTTAATGCGGCGTTTGCTTTTGTTACGACGCCACCTGCCATTACGGTCCTTGATATCTAGACTGCCAAAACTTTTGCTGAGGTTGTTGATGCGTGCTAGCCAGCTGTCCTCACCCGCGCAAAAGTGGGTCATGAGTGATGTGAGGGCTGCCATGGATTTCAGCTTTTGCTGTCCCAGGTGCCGGGAAAGCCACTCGTCGCGGATGTTATGCTTGAAGGCCGCTAGGGCCTCCGCATCCGGACAGTCGATGATTTGGTTTTTCTTGGTTAAGAACCGTGTCCAGAATTGTCTGGCCGATTCGTCTGGCTGCTGAATTATGTGGCTTAGGTCATCAGCGTCTAGTGGTCGCACATACGTGCCTTGGAAGTTATCGAGGAATGCGGCTTCCAGGTCTTCCCAACTCCCAATTGACTCTGCTGGCAAGCTGTTATGCCAATGCCGGGCTGGTCCTTTAAGCTTGAGGGGGAGATATTTGATGGCGTGAAGATCGTCACCGCGGGCCATGTGGATGTGAAGAAGATAGTCTTTGATCCAAACCGCGGGGTCTTTTGTGCCATCGTAAGATTCGATATTCACGGGTATAAACCCTTCGGGGATTTGATGATCCATTACTTCATCTGTGAAGCATAGTGGTGTGCGGCGCCTCTGTACTGGGCGATATCACGATGGAGCTCGAAAGAGCTTTGTCTGTTTTGTTCGGCCCGGACGGACTTTCTGTGTCCGGCGCGACGGTTATCGTCACGTACCGTGGGGCGCCCACGCGATCCATAGATCGATCTTGATTGTCTTGCCTTATCCTCCAATATATCTCGCAAGTCCAGAGCATTCCCCTGTGGCCTTGTGCTTTTCGAGCGATGCCGGGGTACGGGTCTAGTGAAGGGCCTAGAGGCCTCTCTGTCGCGACCACGGGGTGGTCGGTCAGCCGTATTGTCTCCCGGTGATGCGAGTTCATATGCTTCCTCCTCTAATCGGGGGAGCAGCCTGCGTTTAGGGTAGCTTTTGGAGGGGCGTTCGAGCTCATGCTCTTCGGCCGCGAGGACTTCAGTCCATCTGTCGGCTAGTAGATCTTGATCAACTCTAAGCTGTTGCTGCTTTTTCTTGAGGCTGTTCGCCATGGCCATAAGCCTGCGTTTAAAACGCTCTTGTTCGACGGGATTCTCAGGCACGATGAATTCATCGTCGTCGAGGCTTGCCTCGTCTCCGAAGGGAGGCATATAATCCTCTACCTCTTCTTCTGCCGCTCTCTCATGAGGGCTGGCGTCTCCGTCCTCCTGCGATGGATCTTGCTGGAGTGGGTTGTCTTCGGCACTATCCAGTGTATTATTATCTCCGGTGCCGGAATCTTCATTCTTGCTGTGGCGGGATTTAGAGCGGCGCCGCTGACGCCGGCGCTTGGGCTGTTTCTTGGAGGGGTCATCCTCCGTTGTTCCTTCGCCATCCTTTGGGATATCCACCATGTATATGTCATATGATGAGGTGGCTTTCCAGTGCCCGGTGGGTGCTGGTTCTTGTTCGTCTCCGGCATCGTCGTCCATACCGTCGATGTCTTCGGAGTCGTAGTCTAGCATGTCGGTTAGATCGTCGACAGCGGCTACCAAGTGGGTGGTGGGTGGGCTTTGAATTTCTTCATCGTCTGCATCCCAGCCGTCCTGACCGCAGTCCGGCCAGGGCTCTCTTGATAACGAGAGATACTTAAGCGAACTCAAGATGTCGCCGAAAGGAGAGTGTTGAAAGACGTCTGCTGCGGTGAATTCCATGATCGGCGCCCAATCGGATCCGATCGGAGGGGGCGCGGGAGGTTCGGAGTCCGGCGAGGAGTCCGGCACCTCGGAGTCACGAGCTTTATAAGGGACAAGGTCAGTTTTCGGTTCTATCGCCGTAGAGGTTGCAGCCCCCGAGGCGCTGTCTAGCCATCCGTCCTCGATCTGCGCAGCCGTCTCCGAATTGAAGATCGGAGCGGGTTCGAGTGCGGCCTCCAGGGTACTGTCCGGCTGCAGAGCTAAATCATGCTCGCCGTGACAGTGCGGCACGCTGGGCTGTGGCTCGAATCCATCGAGGATCAAGTCCCCGCGGATGTCAGCCATGAAGTTCAAACTTCCAAATCTGACCTAACGGCCAGGGGCGTAGCTTCCGATCTGCTCCAGACGGCCAAGCGAATTGGCCCGCAGTGCAAAGCCGCCGAATACGAAGATCTGTCCGGGGAGAAAGGTCTCACCCTAGACTGCGTCGTTGATGATGGTCGAAGAAGCCATCGAGCCTATCGGTGACGACACAGAGGAACTCTCAATGAAAGCACCAATGTCGGTGTCAAAACCAGTGGATCTCGGGTAGGGGGTCCCGAACTGTGCGTCTAGGCGGATGGTAACAGGAGACAAGGGACATGATGTTTTACCCAGGTTTGGGCCCTCTTGATGGAGGTAAAACCCTACGTCCTGCTCGATTAATATTGATGATGTGTGTTACAAGAGTGGATCTACCACGAGATCAAGGAGGCTAAACCCTAGAAGCTAGCCTATGGTATGATTGTTGTTTGTCCTATGGACTAAAGCCATCCGGTTTATATAGACACCAGAGAGGGCTAGGGTTACACAGAGTCGGTTACAATGGTAGGATATCTACATATCCGTATCGCCAAGCTTGCCTTCCACGCCAAGGAAAGTCCCATCCGGACACGGGACGAAGTCTTCAATCTTGTATCTTCATAATCTTGGAGTCCGGCCGACCATGATAGTTCGGCTATCCGGACACCCCCTAGTCTAGGACTCCCTCAACCGCCCACACAAGACACTGCACTAGCCCTAAGATGGTTTGATAACACACATCATTCTGGTAATTAAACACAATGCAAACTACCTTGAAGGATTAGCGCGACCAACTATTTCTTGTCATCGATCTCTTGGGCAATGACTACAGTACACACAGCGGCATTGGAATCGATCGCTGGGCGATGTCCACTGGACGGACCTCGACATCAGAATCGGTCTCTGGCGCAATGCCCACAGGAAGGATAGTAGCGTCGGAATCGATCCCCTGGGCGATGTCCACAGGACGGACTGCGACATAGGAATCGATCTCTGGGGCAAAGTCCACAGGACGGACAGCGGCGTCGACATCGATGTCCGAGGCGATGTCCACAAGATCGACCGCGACATCGAAAACGATCTCTGGGGCGTTGTCCACAGGATGGACTGCCACATCGGAATCATCAAGGACGTCCACCGGCACCTGCACAACCCTAACATATTAGCAAGCACATTGCAAATAATCAAAACCCACAACTATGGTGGGCCATTTTTTTACCTTATGCAGCTCACCGGGGGATCCCATCCCTCCCATGGCCATCGCCTTGCCAGGGAAACACTGCTTCTCAACGGCGACTATCTCCTCAAACTCGGCCTTGACCCTCTCATAGGTGGTCATTAGTGTTTCTGGGGTAGGCATGGTGGGGCCTTGCTTTTCTTCCAGCTTTCTTTGAGGAGTTCATCCTCCAACATCGTCAACTCTTTGGCCAGTGTTTGTTTCTTGGAGTTCTTCGTCTCCATGGGTTGGCCCACCGACATGGCGAACTCGTTGGTCGTTGCTCGCTTCCTGGAGATCTCAGCCTCGAGTGGGTTGTCCGCCAGCAACTCTTTGCCTAGTGCTCCAGGATCCATCAATAAACTGACAAACAAAAAGCAATTGAAAGGAAACCACAATCTCAATGAAAACGGGAAAAGAATAGGTTGTGAGAATCGGTCGGTGCTTGGCAAAAACAAGATTCTTGGAATGAAAATATTGTAGCATCACTGGTTCGCCTACCTTTCCTTCATCGGTACAGAAGAAAAATGGCAGAAGTGAGTAGCCTGGAGTGAGGTTTTCTTCAAGGGGAGAAAGGGCTTCAATGAGCATTCCAGTGAAATGATGGTTGCTTCATCTAGTCCAACTTCGAGGCCACTTTACCACTGCTGGTAAAGGTGTGGGTTTTATGATATGATGGGTCATGACAGCAACACCGGGGTGACCAGTGAGTCTTGACTGTAGCACCTAGCTGTGATTTGGTGGATGGCACGCGGGCCCGGATGCTTTGATGTCCTGCATGTAGATAGAGCGGCTAGTCATATACAGTACTCCCTCCTAGTATATTGGTCCCTATGATGAATTTGTGCAAAATTTTGACTATAAATTTTACTAACAAAATGTTCATGCATGTCTCAAAAAATTACATCATTGAAAACTATGTTCAAATATGAACGAAAGGATATAACTTTTGTTAATACACACTCACATTTTGTAAGTTAAATCTTTGGTCAAAATGTAGCACAAATTACAAACGGGCCCAATAAAGATTGTACTCTCACATTTTGTTTTGAGGATACTCCCACATAGAAAATATAAATAATAATGCCTGTTGGGGTAGCCCACGTTTCCGATAATTTTAGCCGTGGGCTTGTTCGCAAATTTTATGAGACGGTGGTTGTTCACTTAATGGAGGGTCTAGTACCAGACTTGA
Organism: Triticum dicoccoides; assembly: GCF_002162155.2. NCBI lineage: Eukaryota > Viridiplantae > Streptophyta > Magnoliopsida > Poales > Poaceae > Triticum > Triticum dicoccoides. The sequence continues at coordinate 217,304,321 of NC_041387.1, read as the reverse complement.
ATGATACAAAGTGCAACCTGGCACACCGTAATACCACTTGGAATAAGCAGGTAGCTATCTCAAAAAACAATCAACAACTCAAAAAAACGGTGACCTGGCATGTACACAATTTTAAACGATTGTTTTGATGGACTAAAAAAATAAAACTAATCCATTGTACGTATATATATAGGCCAGAGCCTCCGCGCTTCCTTGCTAGGCTTGCTCTATTCACACACTCTTATCCTCTCCAGATCTAAACAAGATAGTGGTGGTAAACACTGTCTTTCTATCCTCACCGCTGGTTACAGATCCAGATGTATTCCCCTCCGTCGGAGCAGGGAGCATTTAGGCCGTCGTCGACAGCAAAGGAGGAGACCCACTACTGGCCGCACCGTTATCTCTGGCCGAGCACCGGAGTGGGAGTTCCTTTGATCCCTTTGTCCCTGCCCCAGTGTGGGTTGACCCGGCCTCCCGCCGCCCACCTATCCGCATCCCGATGACCTTCAGGTATATCTTCCTTCGAAACCGGCCTAGCTCTACTTCCCCAGCTCGCTACGTTGTTGCATGTGCATCATTTTCTACCTCTCAGCCCCTCTCGATCGGATGGTCCAACGTCACCCAATTATTTTTCGATTGTTAGAGGTAAAGCTACTTCATGGATTCGAATCTTGTACTTGGTTCAAACAAAAAATAAAGGGGGGAAATTTTGTATGTACATCATACTTGGTACAAACAGGATGAAAAGGAGGTGGAAGTCGTAGATACTGGCCATCCAACCCGTCTCTTTGTCGAAAAGGTAAATATAGGGAAAACACTTTACAAAGTGGTATGACCAGGACTAGATTTGCTATCCACACATAGGAGTAGGTGGCTAGAGTGAACAAAAATGGGACCAACCCAGATAAGTTTCTCGGATGTGAAAGTGCTAGTTATCGACTAGAGGGGGGGTGAATAGGGATTTTTATCAAAGTCTTCAAAATGTGGAAGTTTCGAAGACAAACAATAGAAATAACCTAATTGATATGCAGCGGAAGATAAACTACAACAAGCAAGCCATAGTCAAGTATGCAATAGCGTTAACGTACGAGGACTAATAGCAGCTAGGTAGTAGGATCAGGATGGAAGATAGTATGAAGCCAATCAATAATAGTAGTCAAGCAATGAAGTCAATCAGATAAGACAGATAAGCAATGACTTCACGAAGACAAACTCAAGGTAAGGGAGAGAAGAGATAGAACCAGTCACTTGATGAAGACACAGGATTTGTTGGACCAGTTCCAGTTGCTGTGACAACTGTACGTCTTGTTAGGGAGGCTAAGATTCAACTCAGAAGACCATGTCTTCACCTTATTCCCCTTGAGCTAACGTCACTTAGTCCTCGCACAATACTCTGGTAAGTCTTCAAGGTAGACTTCCAAACCTTCACAGACTTTGTTCACCCGGCAATCCACAATGACTCTTGGATGCTCAGAACGCGACGCCTAACCGGCTAGAGGATACACAGTCCTCAAGTGTAATAAGTCTTCAGGTCACACAGACAGAAAGACTTCAGTGATGCCTAACACTCTTTGGATCTGGGTGTTTGGGCTTTGTCCTCGCAAGGATTTCTCTCTCTCAAATGCTTCGAGGTGGGTTGCTCTCAAACGACAAAAGCCGTATACTAACTCTAAGCAGCCACCAATTTATGGTGTAGGGGGTGGGCTATTTATAGCCACTAGGCAACCCGACCTGATTTGTCCAAAATGACCCTGGGTCACTAAGGAACTGAAACGTGTTCCAACGGTCAGATTTCAAGCACACGCGGCAACTTTACTTGGGCTACAAGCAGAGATGACTCATCCAGCTCTGGATAAGTTTTACTCTCATTGTCTTCGCTCGAAGACATAGGATTTGAGTTGAGCATCACTTCAGTCACTCTGAATTAGTTCACTTGGACCCCACTTAACAGTACGGTGGTTCCTATGACTCAACAAAGAAGAAAAGGAAGCAACGAATCCACACAGTATTCGCGCTTCATAGTCTTCACGCAATGTCTTCTCATGTCATAGTCTTCAATATGAATATCTTCTCATACCACAATTGTCTTCAATGTCTTCATACATTCTTAGGGGTCATCTGCGGTAGGTAAACCAAATCAATGAGGGACACTACCTGCGTTATCCTGCAACTCTCTCAAACGCATTAGTCCCTCAACCAACTTTGTCGTCAATACTCCAAAACCAACTAGGGGTGGCACTAGATGCACTTACAATCTTCCCCTTTTTGGTGATTGCTGACAAACTGGTTGAAGTTTTCAACGGGGATAAATATGTGAAATTGTAAGGATAGGAAATAGTCTTCATAAGTTGCAAGGGCTCCCCCTGAAGATGTGCATGTAAGTAATTTGCTTTTGGAATGCAAATGCACATGGTAGGTTGTACTTGTGGAGATCCACTTCAACTTATGAAAATAATTCATCATGCATGAACTGATATAACAAGTAGAATGACATGCATAATGAAAAATGGACGTCTGTGGAATGATCTAAGTGCGGAAGTTATCATCGCACATGCGGAATTTATCATCGCATCTCAGTGAAGCAACTAAGTAGCAGACAACCATCAAGTTTAGGTGTTACAACTCAGAGAACCAAATGTTTCAAAAGGCAAGAGTTGTAAGCACGCAGCAAAATATAATGCAACCGCCCATATGAACCCGCTTGAAGACTATCAACTCATACGCTTCTCCCCCTTTTGTCAGTAAGGACCAAAAAGGATTGAAGACATAGAGCATCTACTCGTCATCATGAGTAGGTGAAGCAGCAGGGTTGTCATTGTTGGGAGGCGGTGCAGATGAACTTGGTGCAGTGTCGATGCACGCAGTTGTAGGAGGTGGTGAAGTAGCATCATCTTCATCATCGATCACTCCGGCATTTACCGTTGCCGTGGAGGAAGAATATTCAGAGTCTTCAAGAGATGGAGTACGACATAAGACAGCAGTCCGTGGAGGAGTCGAGTCAAACTGGAATCTTTCATTGAAGCCATCGTCTTGAAGATCAGCTTCAGCACTGAGCAGGGTCAAACTCTTCCATGATCGCCGGCAAGTTTCATGAGCAACAAAGGCATTCTTGGTGGCAAGGTTGCGAATGCGATTGACATCCACCAAGAGGCTTTGCATCTGTCTCTTGAGCCAGAAATGATGCTTATCCTGTTTCTGATGAAGGGCCACAAGAAGTTCTCGGTCATTGAGAACGCGAGAACGCTTACGAGGCCTTTGTGCAATGGTGCTTTCAGTGGCTTCAGTGGGTGCTCGATGAGGCAGACGAGTGTTTCCAGCCAAAGGATAGATTCGTGTTTCTGCTTGAACAGCTTTAATAGGCTGAGTGAAGCTTTTGTGCTCGGCATTCTGAAGACAAAGAGGCTTCTTGGCAGGTTCAGGGTATATAGCTTCAACTGACATATCAACCTCAGGTAGAAAAATCACATGATTGCGAGCAGAAGGTTGATAGTTGACAGATGAGTGTCGCTTGATGAGGCGCATGACCCATGGAGCATAAAACTTCAGACCAAACAGATCAGATCCAGATGCAGCCAGTTGCCTGATGAAGAAATCTTGCACATTGAAGCTGATGCCATTGAGAATGTAGAAGACCAATGTCTTCATAGCTCCTTCAAGCTTTGCCGCTGATGAATGTCCTTTGATAGGCCATAGAGTTCGCCTGATGATGTGATATATGGTGCGTGGCAGATACTCAAGGTCTTCAACAAAGAACTCTGTTGGATATTCAGCATCACGTGGCAAAGGCTTCATCATGCTCAGCATCTGACTCATATTGGGTTCAGGCTTATGGAAGATGCTTTCCAAAGCATTGCGGTGATTTTGACAACCAGGTTCATATAGTTCTCCAGGAGTGGCTAGCCTTGTAAGCTCGATGATATCCACATCTTTGGGTTCATGATGAACATTTTCGGTCATCCACTCGAGAACCCATGTCTTGATGTCTCTGTTGCAGCCGCGAATGTGTAGAGTAGCATAGAATTGAAGCAATAGCTCTTCATTCCAGTGTTCTTTATCTGTGACAAAACTGAGCAGCCCAGCATCACGAAAGCAGTCAAGGGCTTCTTCTAAGAAGGGCAGTCCAGTAGTGGCTTCAGTGTCGAGACGCATATGAGGGAAAATGCGCCCTTGATCATACAGAACACAGGAGTAATAGCTTCGTTGCTTATGACTCCAGAACCGATCTGATGAAATTCTTGGCTTCGTGTAGGGGTTCTTTGAGCTGTCAAAGAATGTGTTGTGGCTCTTGAAGCCATTTGCATTGAAAGACCCGACAGAGGTGGCAGTACCCGGAAACCTTTGCAGTCTTGGCTTGGGCTTCTGGACCTGAGGCCTATGCTCAACGTGATAGTCAAATTGAGGACCAGAGACATTAGGCAGAGGGACCAGAACGGGCCATCTTACTGTGATTAGCTCGCCATGGTTGTATGCTTGCTCGATTGTATAGGGCCGTGGTGGCGGAACAGGAGCAGTGGCAGCAACTGAGGCTTCAGGCTGCACAACAGGTGCTTCAGGAGCAGTTGCCTCATTAGCTTTAGGTGCAGTGGCAGCATTAGCTTCAGGCACACGGGTTGGTTCAAGGTCCACATTAGCTTCAGCCATGACAACGTCATTGGCTTCACTTGCATTGGTTGTGGAAGCTTCAGGATTTTCAACCTCCACTTGAGGAACTGGAGGGTCAGGCACAGACACGTTCACTTCATGAACTGTTTCTTTAGGCATGGGGGGAGTTTGGACACGTTCTTCTTGACGTTCCTCATCGGCTGATGCAGCCAGATTGTCTTCAGCAGCTTGTGCTTCAGACACAGAGACATTCACAGTTGGAGTTGCTTCAAAGAACACTTGACGTGCAACAGGTCGAAGGTGCACTTCTCCTTCTGTAACGCTCGGAAGAGGGACTTGAGGCCTTGGTCCTTTGCGAAGCCTTTGTAGTATAGGTGACGCCTTTGGAGATGGAGTGGGCAGGTCCTCATCCTCTTCAATTTGTACAGATGGTGTGGTTTGTTGTTGTTGGGGAGTACTGGGGGAGTCTTGTTGCTGTGGGTGATCAGCTCATGATGCATCCTGAGCAATTGGTGTCAGAGGACGACCAATGCTGATGTTTTCGCTGTTCGTACGAACAGGCGATGATACCACATTATATTCAATCTGAGGAAGAACTTCATCATCTTCAACATTGTCATCATGACCAATGTCTTCAGCAGCGGTGGGTTCAGCTGCTGGTATATCTTCAGCTTCAGGAGCCTCTCTGGAAGCAGGCTCATGAACAATCATGCGAAGTTCTTGGGATGCAGATGCAGGACGAACCACTGAGATGGGTTCAACAACAAGGGGCTCTGTGGGAGCAGCCCGACTCTTCTTGGTCTTGCGCTTCTTCTTGGAGGGAGCGACATCAGAGGCTTCGGTGTTCTTCCTCTTTCTGGCTTCAGCCTCGGCAGCCCTCGTCTTCTTCTGTTCAGAAGCGGTTGTGGTGACCTTTGGCTTCGAGCCAGTCATGCTGCTCGGGAAGATAATGCGTGGGGCTTCTTGGCTTGAAGGTGCAGGCTGGTCAGCAGAAAGCTTCTTCTTTTTCTTTGCAGCCATCCTGGGGTCAATGCCAGGACGGCCAAGTGACTTGCGCTTCTCAGCCTCATTGTAGGCAAGCACACACTTATCAGCCAAACGCTTCATGCGCTCACGAGAGCCTTGAGCTTCTTGGCGCTTCTTCAGAAAAGCTTCTTTAAGCTCATGCAGCATGACTTTGAAGTTTCGGACGTGTTGAACACTTAGCTTGGCCACATGCTTCTTGAATTGAGCCTTCTCATAATCAATCTTGTTCTTGAGCTCAATGATTCGCTGAGCGAGAGCCAGCTCAGAAGCAATGGCACCATTGAAGGCGACACTGAGGCCAATGGGAAGTTGTAAATCTTCAAAGCTGACATTGGGGGTGTCGAACCACTCATCAATGAAATTGTGGATGATGGCCACATCAAAGAGAGTCAAGTTGTTGAAGATTTCTGCTTCTTCCTTGCTCTTGATCAATTGCTCAAGGGCATCATCTGCAAGATCTTCATCACTTGACAGATCAATGGGTTCTTCATGCAGAATGGAGGCAGGAGTCAAGGCTTGATCAGTATGCCTGACAAGTTGCTTTTTCTTCTCCGTCTTCTTGGAGATACGGGATTGATCTTCAGACTGCACACTGGCTTCAGGAGGTGCAGTGGCCAGAGGCTTCGCACGTAAAGCTTTTGGAGGTGCTAATTTAGAAGCCTTTAGCTTCTTTTGCTTCTGTTGCTTCGAAGGAGGAGCTGGGGCTTCATCAGTGTCAGCATCATTATCAGAATGATCTACCTTGGCACCTTGGACCAAGATGTAAGTGATGAGGCCATCAAGGTTTGCAAAGGGGCCAATTCTGTTTTCTTCAGCTTCATGTGTGCCATCATCACGGGGAGCAGAGGGACCAGGATTGATGTCTAATCCCCATGACTTCTTGTTTTCCTTTGCCGAAGCCTTAGCAAACTGGAAGTTGCGCTTGAAGAGATTGTCGTCACGACACCAGAGCAATGATGATGGGTCGGCTTCTTCAGGCTGTGGCCATGGACCATGCAAGGATAGAATTCTTGCACAATGGATTCAGCTTTGTTCTTGGGGGGAAGGCCTCGATAGAGAATATCACCCCAAGGGCTTTTGATAGCATTTTTCTCTGCGTACTCCTGGGTGACGAACTTGTACTTGTACCACTGTTCAGCCCAATAGTGTCGAATCCATTGGATTCGAGTCTTGCGCTGATTGTAATCTTCTTCAGGATCTGTTTTATACATTTCTGCCAGATCCTCAGGCAGATCCTTTGAAGTTCCCCCACGATGTTGTCTGCCACCCTTCCTGACAGATTTCTCCGTAGCCATGAACTTCAAACTGAACGGTTTCAATATGTTCAAAGGCTTCAAAGGCTTTCGCTTGCTGGTCAGACAGGAACTGGCTTTAGGAGAATTGATATGATGCTGTAAGTATTCTGCAAACGAATGCAGACTATGAGAACCAAGGGATTCTCCCATGGACATGTACCTGTGACAGCATTAGAGATGCGAGGGAAGGGGAAGAGGTCATATGCATTCTCAGAAGATTTTGAAGATAAAGCAGTTTGAAGACATTGACCTCATGATGCGAAGACATTCACTTATATGTGGTGAGTTGGTTCTAGATTTGTACCAATCTGTGAATAAGTACAAGTGAGGAATCAAACTAGATAGTAAATCTAAGTGAATAGACTAGGCATTGTGAGATGGAGACATAATAGATCTAACATTGAGTAGGTAGAAACCACTTTCGGTAAGTAGGATGAATCTATGAAGATCAAAAAGGTGGTAAAAATAGAGCTACAATTACCGCACGACGAACTGCTAGATGGGAAGAATAGGAGACCGAGCAGTTCAGCCCACTGTGCCCTAACTTGGCGACGGAGGACACCTACGGCGACGGCGGAGAGGAAGATGTCCACGGCCGGCGTTAGGACGGCGTCGGAGAAGTCGCGGCAGCTAAGCGGTTCGTCGTTGGCGTCGTCGAGAGCTAGCGGTGGCGCTAGGGTTTTGACGAGGTGGAGAGGTGGAAGAAGGTTTTCTTGACCGCAGGGGACACATATTTATAAGTAGGTGTGCGACACAGCGCAATTACGCAGGTGCCCCTGTCTGTTCTCATCAGTGGGACACGTGGCAAGCATGCAACATACACAGAGTTGTCCCATGTTCACACGCCCGCCAGGCATGTCGGAGAGTTGTTCCGGCTTCTCCGGATTTAGACAATAAAGATGAATCATTTAAATCAGATTTAATGTTTGTCTCTTTGCCTTCTGCTGACTAGGACGCAGAGAAGACATTCGACAGTTTCAATAGAATGCATATGATTTGGACAGATAGAGTTTGAGATAGGAAGCATAGAGAGATTAGGGTCCGATCACATTCACTTAGTTCAAAAGATTCAACTTGAAGACATAGCTATAAGTGAATGCTGTAGAGGACAGAATGCTAGTATATATATATATATATATTCAATCAACTCATCATAGCGCAGAAAATCATGAAGATAAATTGAAACTGAAGACAAACCAAATGTGAAGTCTTTGCAAAAGTAACGCCATGAGTGAAACACTTCAAACAGACAAATTTGGTGGTGGCGTTACGCACCGTATAGGAAGTATTAGACCCAGACACGGCGCACAATTATCGTGGCGCTCCGAAGTCAAATTCCATGTTAATGTATTCACACTCAGAGTGTAAATCTTCATTGATTGAAGATATACATTATTTTGTGTGTTGCACATCTAAGTCATCAACTTGCATAAGTGTTAGGATGTGTGCCTGATCACAGGACATTCGAGGATTCCAAGATATTTAGCTCACACCGTAACTTGCAAAACCTTCTCTCATCCAAGGGCTTTGTGAAGATATCTGCCAGTTGCTCTTCAGTGTTGACATGCATGATATCTATATCTTTCTTCATAACATGATCTCTGAGAAAGTGATGACGTATTTCAATGTGCTTTGTCTTCGAGTGCTGGACAGGATTGTTGGCTATCTTGATGGCACTTTCGTTGTCGCAGAAGAGAGGTACTTGTTTCAGGTTGATGCCATAATCCTTGAGAGTTTGCTTCATCCATAGAAGCTGAGCACAACAGGATCCAGCAGCAATGTATTCAGATTCAGCAGTTAAGAGTGATACATAGTTCTGCTTCTTTGAAGACCAACAGACAAGTGATCAACCAAGAAAATGACATGTGCCTGATGTAGACTTGTGATCCACCTTGTCACCAGCATAATCAGCATCCGAGAATCCAACCAAATCAAATTTTGAGCCCTTGAGATACCATAATCCGAGTGTTGGGGTGTAAGCCAAATATCGAAGAATTCGCTTCACAGCTAAGTGATGCGATTCCTTTGGTGCCGCTTGGAATCGAGCACACATGCAAACACTAAGCATAATATCTGTCCTAGATGCACATAAATAAAGCAAAGAACCGATCATGGAGCGATATACCTTTTGATCGAACTCTTTACCATTGTCGTCGGGACCAAGATGGTGTTTGGCTGGCATTGGCGTCGTGTAGCCTTTGCAGTCTTCCATTCCAAACTTCTTCAGACAATCTTTGAGGTATTTTTCTTGAGATATGAAGATGCCATTTCGTTGCTGACGAATTTGAAGACCAAGGAAGAACTTTAGCTCACCCATCATGGACATTTGATATTGCTCTTGCATCATGTACCCAAACACATCACTGTACTTCTGGTTGGTGCAGCCGAAGATTATGTCATCCACATATATTTGGCACACAAACAGTTCACCATCATATGTCTTCGTGAAGAGTGTGGGATCGAGGGATCCAGGTTTGAAGCCTTTGCTCTTCAGGAAGTCTTTGATTGTATCATAGCAGGCACGAGGAGCTTGTTTGAGGCCATACAATGCTTTGTTTAGCTTGTACACCATATCAGGATGTTTTGGATCTTCAAAGCCAGGTGGTTGTGCGACATACACTTCTTCTTCAATCTTGCCATTGAGAAATGCACTTTTCACATCCATTTGATATTGCAAGATATTGTGATGATTAGCATAGGCTAGCAGTATGCGAATAGCTTCAAGCCTAGCAACAGGAGCAAATGTTTCATCAAAGTCAATTCCTTCAACTTGAGTATATCCTTGAGCCACAAGACGTGCTTTATTTCTGACGACTTGACCATGCTCATCTTGTTTGTTCCGATATATCCATTTTGTGCCAATTATGTTATGCTTGCGAGGGTCAGGGCGCTTGACCAGTTGCCAAACATTATTCAGCTTGAATAGTTGAAGTTCTTCTTGCATGGCTTGAATCCATTCAGGTTCCATAAAGGCTTCAACAACTTTCTTGGGTTCAGATATTGATACAAATGAAAAATGCCCACAGAAATTTGCTAACTGTGTTGCTCTTGATCGAGTAAGAGGACCAGGTGCGTTGATGCTATCAATTATCTTCTCAATTTGTACTTCATTTGCAACACGAGGATGAACTGGACGAAGACCTTGCTCATGCTGATCATTGTCATCATTGGAAGTATTGTCCTCGGTCTGAGCTTTGTCTTTAGGTTGGTTTGGTGCAGAAATGATAAGTTCCTCTTCAGGTTGTGCTTCAGAGGGCATGATCTCACCAGTTCCCATCAGCTTGATAGATTCACTGGAAGGAGCTTCATCAAGTGTGTTTGGCAGGAGCTCTCATTGTGAACCATTGGTTTCATCAAATCGCACATCGACCATTTCAATGATTTTGTAGTGGAAGAGGTTGAAGACTCTGTAAGAGTGTGAATCCTTTCCATAGCCAAGCATGAAGCCTTCATGAGCTTTGGGTTCAAATTTTGACTTGTGATGGGGATCCTTGATCCAGCACCTAGCTCCAAAGACTCTGAAGTAACTGACATTTGGGTTCTTGCCAGTAAGGAGCTCATAGGATGTTTTGCCCAGAAGCTTATGGATGTAGACACGGTTAATGATGTGACAAGCTGTATCAATGGCTTCAAGCCAGAACTTTCTTGGTGTCTTGTACTCGTCAAGCATTGTTCGAGCCATCTCGATGAGGGTTCTGTTCTTGCGCTCTACAATGCCGTTTTGCTGAGGTGTGTATGGAGCAGAAAATTCATGAGTGATTCCCATTGTATCCAGATAAAGATCAAGCCCGGTGTTCTTGAATTCAGTGCCGTTATCACTTCTGATATGCTTGATCTTGACGCCATAATTGTTCATTGCTCGATTGGCGAATCGTCTGAAGACATCTCGTACTTCAGTCTTGTAGAGTATTATGTGCACCCATGTATATCTTGAGTAGTCATCAAAAATGATGAAGCCATCGAGACACGCCGTTGTTGTGAGGGTGGAGTAGTGAGTAGGTCCAAATAAGTCCATGTGTAGCAGCTCGAAGGGTTGAGATGTTGTCGTGATTGTCTTCGAGGGATGCTTGGCCCTTGTCATCTTCCCAGCTTCGCAAGCACCACACAAATGATCTTTCTTGAACTTGACACCTTCGATGCCTATGACATTCTTCTTCTTGACGAGAGTGTGCAAGTTCCTCATGCCAGCGTGCCCTAGCCTTTGATGCCAGAGCCAGCATTCTGAAGCTTTTGCAAGAAGACATACGGCAAGCTGTGGACCTGCTGAGAAATCCACCATGTATAGATCACCTTTCCTATACCCTTCAAAGACTAGAGACTTGTCAGATTCCATTAGTACAAGGAAACGATATTTTCCAAATATCACAATCATGTTTAAGTCACAAAGCATTGAGACAGACATTAAGTTGAATCCAAGGGATTCAACAAGCATCACTTTATCCATGTGTTGATCATTTGAGATTGCAACTCTACCTAGACCCAATACCTTACCTTTACTAGTGTCCGCAAATGTGATTTGACTCTTGTCGGATGGACGTAATGTTGAGTCCATGAGAAGACTTCGATCACCAGTCATATGTGGACACTGGTAAATAATCCATTCTGAAGCTTTTGGTGACATGCCCTACAGTGCAGTTAGGAGGATAGGCTTCACAAGGTATGTTGTGAAGCATAAGCAGTTGATGCATACTTGGATTATCACAGCATAGATGAAAGTTAGCACACAGTATGACAGGTAAGCAATTCATATGTGGAATACATAGTAAGTCATTTTATCATGCGTCCCTTTGTGTTTTAGGTCCCCAGCAATTATATCGGACGCCATTGATTGCTGGCTGGAGACCACATTCTGCAAAAGAGAGTTAATTCTTCTTCACCACCCACATTTTCAGGGGTGGCTTAGAAGCAATGAGTTTAAGTGGAGCATCTGAGAATTTTGGCATTGAAGCCCTAGCAAATAGCCTTGCAGGAGATGAATGATACTCATGTGAATAAGCAGAAAAGTTCTTAGTTCTATGAACATAGCGGTTTGAAGACACACGCTCATATTCATGAGTCTGAGTATGATTTCCCTACAAAACATTGGCATTAGGGTGACTCAAGTGAGTCCTGTGTTCGTAAGTAGCCATTGGACCATATGATGCCTTTGGTCTAGGGTTTGTCTTCTTCCCTGGTGGTGTCAAGATGACATTCACTGGAAGATTCTCAAGGCAGCTTTTGGGAACCCAGATCTTCTTCATAGGAGGTCCACTCCTGTAGTTAGTACCAATATACCTGGCAAACACTTCATCATTCTGATTTTTAAAAAGTTTATAGTTTGCATCAAAGGATTCATCAATGATAATAGGATTAGCACAGGTAAATCCAGATAAAGTGGATGGATCCACGGAAGGTTCCTTTGCAGCGACCCATGTGGTTTTGGGATACTGCTCAGGCTTCCAGTAGGAACCATCAGCATTCATTTTCCTCTCGAACCCAACACCCTCTTTCCTAGGGTTTCGGTTCAGAATCTGCTTTTTGAGGACATCGCAGAGTGTCTGATGCCCTTTCAGACTTTTATACATCCCTGTTTCAAGCAATGTCTCCAACCTAGCATTTTCATCAGCAATAGTAGTGGTATCCTCCGTAGAGGGGTTAGTAACCACTTCATTAGGTGAAGACAATGAAATAGTAGCAGCAGTGGAACATTCAGCAACAGATGTAGCGTTATCACGCTCAATGCATTTTAGATATGGTGGTTCAAATCCATCCTGAGTAACGCTGATTTGTTGAGCAAGTAATGAATCTTGCTCCTTTTGAAGATCTTCATAATCCACTCTTATCTTTTCAAGGTCTAGCTTTCTTTGAAGACATTCAGAAGAAAGCTTCTCATGATTGGACAAGAGAGCATTATGTTGATCTTGAAGGGCGTCAAACTTAGCATGAAGTCTTTGAAGGCTATCAGCCAAAGCTTTTGACTGATCCATTTCTTCACCCAACATATCATCGCTCTTACTAAGCATGTCTTGAACCTTTTCCAAGATTCTTTGTTGTTTAGTGGCAAGGGAAGCGAGCTTGTCATAACTGGGGCCAAATTCATCACCTGATTCATCATCGCTAGATTCAGAGAGATAGCATTCAGTTACCTTATCACCCCTTGCCATGTGGCACGATGAGGATGATGATGATTCAGATGCAAAGGTCATCTCCTTAAGAGACTCCTTGTAGTCCTCAAACCACGGATCATGACGAGTGCGATGACCTTCATATACCTCAGAAAGCCGGTCCCAGATTAGCTTCGCGTGATTGAGGTGCATAACATTCCTGAGCTGATTTCGGGACAAATGAGAGAAAATGACATCCTTCGCTGTAAGATTCAGTAGAGTATACTTGCGAATGTCATCAGCCTCTGCCATCTTGCATAGATCAGTGAGTCCAATCTCAGTGACGGTCCACAGTTCGCTATCCAAGGACATGAGTCGCTTCTTCATCATGGCCTTCCATCGGGGATATTCATGACCGTCAAAGGTGGGACAAGATATGTTCCTCAATCCTGCAGTCGACATAGCTGAAACTCCAGGTGGTTAAACCGAATTACACAGAACAAGGGAGTACCTTGCTCTGATACCAATTGAAAGTGCTAGTTATCGACTAGAGGGGGGGTGAATAGGCGATTTTTATCAAAGTCTTCAAAATGTGGAAGTTTCAAAGACAAACAATAGAAATAACCTAATTGATATGCAGCGGAAGATAAACTACAACAAGCAAGCCATAGTCAAGTATGCAATAGCGTTAATGTACGAAGACTAATAGCAGCTAGGTAGTAGGATCAGGATGGAAGATAGTATGAAACCAATCAACAATAGTAGTCAAGCAATGAAGTCAATCAGATAAGACAGATAAGCAATGACTTCACGAAGACAAACTCAAGGTAAGGGAGGGAAGAGATAGAACCAGTCACTTGTTGAAGACACATGATTTGTTGGACCAGTTCCAGTTGCTGTGACAACTGTACGTCTGGTTAGGGAGGCTGAGATTCAACTCAGAAGACTGTTTCTTCACCTTATTCCCCTTGAGCTAAGGTCACTTAGTCCTCGCACAATCACTCTGGTAAGTCTTCAAGGTAGACTTCCAAACCTTCACAGACTTCGTTCACCCGGCAATCCGCAATGACTCTTGGATGCTCAGAACGAGACGCCTAACCGGCTGGAGGATACACAGTCCTCAACTGTAATAAGTCTTCAGGTCACACAGATAGAAAGACTTCGGTGATGCCTAACACTCTTTGGCTCTGGGTGTTTGGGCTTTGTCCTCGCAAGGATTTCTCTCTCTCAAATGCTTCGAGATGGGTTGCTCTCAAACGACAAAAGCCGTATACTAACTCTGAGCAGCCACCAATTTATGGTGTAGGGGGTGGGCTATTTATAGCCACTAGGCAACCTGACCTGATTTGACCAAAATGACCCTGGGTCACTAAGGAACTGACACGTGTTCCAACGGTCAGATTTCAAACACACGCGGCAACTTTACTTGGGCTACAAGCAAAGATGACTCATCCAGCTCTGGATAAGGTTTGCTCTCATTGTCTTCGCTCGAAGACATAGGATTTGAGTTGAGCATCACTTCAGTCACTCTGACTTAGTTCACTTGGACCCCACTTAACAGTACGGTGGTTCCTATGACTCAACAAAGAAGAAAAGGAAGCAACGAATCCACACAGTCTTCGCGCTTCATAGTCTTCACGCAATGTCTTCTCATGTCATAGTCTTCAATATGAATATCTTCTCATACCACCATTGTCTTCAATGTCTTCATACATTTTTAGGGGTCATCTCCGGTAGGTAAACCGAATCAATGAGGGACACTACCTGCGTTATCCTGCAATTCTCACAAACGCATTAGTCCCTCAACCAACTTTGTCGTCAATACTCTAAAACCAACCAGGGGTGGCACTAGATGCACTTACAGGATGTTTATTTCTCGGGTCAACAAAATCTGAATCACCACTTGATGCCCCGGTTTAGGTACATGGTGCTGGACTGTGGTGCACCCACTGTCCCATGCCCTCAAAGTAAATATTTAGTTGTTCTTAATCTAATGCCCCAGGTAAAATGAAGCCATGCCACTATTATAAGCCATGACAAGTTTAGCCAATTGTTTTTGCCAGTAATTGTTTGAGACTCTGACTGTTTCCACTGTTGCTTCTTGTGCAAATAGGGATATCCATTTCACCTCGTTGCTATTGGGACCTTTTTGTGCACTGCGCAAAACACTTCTTAAAAGAAGTGAATTTTGTGCTGTTTAACTGGAATGCAAACGTTGGTTCATTTCGGTGGAACTACACAAAGGGAGATCTGTGTTCCTATCTTCATCATCCAAATTGGCACCATAAGCTTCCGTTAGGTAAGAATGATATTTAATGCATGTGTTCATCTCTATTTTGGACTGCCATGAGAAAATAATGCTATTGTTTACTAGTACACTTGTATTCCCAAACTGGCAAAACCAATTCTGAAGTAGAAGGGCAATCATGTACTTGATTTCAACAACTGGCGTGGAGAAAGAGAAACAGGCAATGAAGAGGAAGAAGAATAATAAGGAGGAGGAAATGAAGAAGATCACTCGATGGTACCATCCTATGTTATCCTGATATCATGCTTGTGGTATTGTATTGTATTGTTGTGTTGCTACTAGTCTTAATTTAATTGGAATACTAGCAAGATGCTTGTTCATTGCACGTAATATCGAGATGCACTTACCAGCAAGATCACCAACCCTGTTTTTTGTATGAGTATAAGAGTAATAGATAATAGAGTAGAGATAGATAGAGAAATGCGGCAGAGTAGTACTTGGCTTAACGACACATCATACTAATTAACCGGATTCTGGATGCATGTGTGACCCAGATGTACAAGATAAACAGTGCCAAGGAGATCTTGCTGAAGCCAAGGCCTCAGTCGAGGCCATTCAAGGGCTCCGGCAACGTCTCCCTTACATTTGATACGATCCTCTAGGGAGCCCTTCTACTTCTAATGCCTCTCCTGCAAGGTCACTTAATTAATTAGGAGTACGTAAGTAGCACTAATTTATTGCTACCTAATTTTCCTGTCGGAGTTAAACAAATCTTTAGTAGCACCCTATGTTGAATCATGTACCTGTATATCTGTGTCCGTGCAGGTGAAGCATGTGGTGGAGCAGGGAGGGAATCTTGATAGTGTCATGACATAATAATGCTATTGTCTTTCTGTCCTTTCTCACTAAGCAAATGAAGGTTTCACCTTGTACCTACTTGTGCAAATAGGGATCGTGCTGTGCCAATCATACATTTTAGTGGAACTGCACAAGAGAATACAATAAACTGTATCCTAGCCAGTGCTTAAACTTTGCTCGAAGTTATTGATAATCTTTCGGTATAATCTCACCACTGGTAAACAAGAGTTATTTCAAACATACATTTGAAGTGCACAAAAACATATACAATTGAGTGATTCCAGTGAGTGCTTTATCATCTGTTCTGGGACTACTTGAATAAGCTTTTGTGCTCAGGTTGGTACCGGCCTAAGGCCTTCAGCCATATTAGTTTGTTGTTCCAATATATGTATCATGCTACTGTGTTGGTACTATCATGAGAAACTCTTTTATCTTTGCACGTTAAAGTTTTGCAACCTATGATACATGGTAATGCTTGAGTGTTGAGCTAATTGGCACTTATTATATATAGTAATACCTCTCTTTAAGCCAGAATACTATGTTGCTAATTTTATGCATTATGATAATGAAGGTGCTTCTATTTGTTAGTGTATGTTTCATCAACTAGTGCCACTATTACATTAATCTCACTCTCTCAATATATGTGCCAATAGGGATGCTTGATTTTTGTGGAACTGCACAAAAACTTTTGGTGCTTCATTGCCTCGACTGCTTCCTTCCCTTCCTGTCGGTCGCTTTGTCTTGATTTGCTTACTTCCTTCCTTTCCTGTCAGTCGCTTATCTCAGCTTCCAGTCAAAGGAAATAGGAATTGATATGCTACCTCACACAGGTTGGTACCGGTCTTTATCCTGATTATTGTGCTTGTCATATCTATTGGTAATTTGGTATTGTGCTACTGTTTGCCGATTTCATAAAGGAGTGACTAGGAGCCTGAACTCGCAGGCAAATCATTTGACTGGGCGATTTTAGTAGAAATGCACAAAAAGATCTGATGGACAGATAATTATGCTGCTGCTATGTACTCCTAAGTTCACTGAGACAAGCATCGATGTTGACAAGAAGAAGTGTGTATATTCATTCGAGTATCAACCGACATCAAACTCCAAGTATTAGGAGTGAACGCCAAAAATATTGTTTGGCTCATACCCCAGAAACACGCAGTCCAGTATTTGGCCCCAACTTCTGCCTTTTGATTCGCAGCACATATGGTTGCGAACTGTATGGCATGGAGTCTAAAGATTCTAGACAAGTTGGTTGACACGTATATTCATCTGGCACTTAATCAGTCTGCACGCCAGGGATGCTACATTTCAGTTGAACTGCACAAAAAATTTGGGTGGTTCATTTTATCGACCGCCTACTTTCTTGTCCGCAATGTAGAATTTTGGCGAGCAATAGGACCAAGATGAGCGAGTAAACAAGTTGGATGAAAGTAGTGGCTAAGTTGCTCAAACCTCCCTCGCCCCTTGTCATCGAGGCCACTATCCCGAGGATAAACCTACAAGCAAAGTTCAGATTGTCTGTGCTGCCCCTTATGTACTCGAAAGTTTACTCGTACAAGCATTAATTTTAGCAAGAAGTACCTCAGACTGAACATCATTTAGCAGTATGTGCCCTAGGTAATTAAAGTTTGTCCATGGATGATATTGGTTGTGATCTCAATAATTTGAGTGCATAAACATACTGAACATGCATATATCTGAATCATTTTGTGAATTATCTATGAATATTGTTTGTGATCTATCAATCATTTGGATGCATAGACATGCTGAACTTGTGTATATACGAATCTGTTGAGTTATTGATTGTGAATGTTCGCTATAAATATGAATGTGTCCTGTGAACCGAGTTTCATACGAGCGTTTACCTTTTCTGTTGTGCTTGTGTGTGAACTTGTTAGTATGTCTACTATGGGATTGTGACGTGTGGGTGTCAATGGCACACCTCCCCGAGAAGAATTGCTCCTGCTTGTTAGGGTAGCACCGGTGCATCAGCTCTTTTTTATCTTTTTGCTTTGTCTTCTCCCTTCCCCTCTCAACCCCTGCCGTAATGTTTCCGGCCTCAAAACTAACATAGTACTGCGTTGTTTTTGGGGCTTGATGAAAAATCGAGTGCTGCTTTCTGTAGGATGGCTGATACGTCTCCAACGTATCTATAATTTATGAAGCATTCATGCAATTTTATTATCTGTTTTGAATGATTACGGGCTTTATTATACACTCTTATATTACTTTTGGGACTAACCTATTAACTGGAGGCCCAGCCCATATTGCTGTTTTATTGCCTGTTTCAGTATTTCAATTAGTTTTGTTAATGCACAGAAACGTTCTTTTGATCTTATTCTTTTTTATATGGATTGGTACACAAATTTCTTAGGACTTCCTAATTTGGTAGAATTTTTGGAGTTCCATAAGTATACATTTGATACATATTACTACAGACTGTTCTGTTTTTGATAGATTCTGTTTTCATTGTGTTGTTTGCTTATTTTGATGAATCTATGAGTAGTATCGGAGTGTATGAACCATAGATAAGTTAGAATACAGTAGATATTACACCAATATTAATTTAGAATGATTTAATTACAGTACCTAAGTGGTGGTTTTATTTTATTATACTAACGGAGCTTACGAGTTTTCTATTGAGTTTCGTGTTGTGAAGTTTTCAAGTTTTGGGTAAAGATTCAATGGACTATGGAATAAAGAGTGGCAAGAGCTTAAGCTTGGGGATTCCCGAGGCACCACAAGGTAATATTCAAGGAGAACCAAGAGCGTAAGCTTGGGGATGCCCTGGATGGCATCCCCTCTTTCGTCTTCGTTCATTAGTAACTTTACTTGGAGCTATATTTTTATTCACCACATGATATGTGTTTTTCTTGGAGCATAATTTTATTTTGTTAGTATTTCTTGCTGTTATTTAGAATAATTTTTTGCATCTTTATTTTCAATAAAAATGTCAAGGATAGCCCTTGCAATGCTTATGTTGCTAGTATACATGTTGCTGTTTGAAAACAGAAAGTTTACCTCTGTTGCAAAAATTCCCTAGAAAAGTCAGAGAATGGTATAATGCTGAAACTTTTTGCACACTGAGCTCTGATAAATTTACTACAGTGGTAATTTTCTCTAATAATTTTTGGAGTTAGGTAAGTATTGATACGCTTGCATTCTTTACAGGCTGTACTGTTTTGGCAGATTGATGTTATGTTTACATTGTTTGCATATGTTTGGTTGCTTAATTATTCTATTTGAGGATAGGAGTATTAAATATGCAGAGGCATTTAGTATGAAATGTTGAATAATAATTTTAGTGATTTGTTACAGTAGAAAATGATAATGTTTTGCATTGGTTTATACTAACCTATTTCACGAGTTCTTGTTGAGTTTGGTGTGGATGAAGCTTTTGATAAAAAGAGAAACCATGATATGAGAGGAATTAAGGAGATACAAAAGTTCAAGCTTGGGGATGCCCAAGGCACCCCAAGATAATATTTCAAGAAGTCTCAAGCATCTAAGCTTGGGGATGCCCCGGTAGGCGTCCCACCTTTCTTCTTCAACAACTATCGGTTAGTATCGTTTGAGCCTAAGTTTTGGCTTCTTCACATGAGTTGTGATATCCTTGCAATGCCATTTTATCTTGCTTTGCTTGCTGCTTAAATAAAGTACTTAAGATATGAAATTCTTAAACGGGAGAGAATCTTCACATAGTTACATAATTTAGCTACTCATTGATCTTCACGTATATCTTTTTGGAGTAGTTTGTCATTTACTCGTGTGCTTCACCTATATCATATGAGTAAATTGTTGAATGAGTTGATTTTCATAAATCTGAAATTATATATATCTCATTTGCTTATCCCATGGGGAGTAATGACCTCACATCTAAGAAGTAGAGGTTGAAGGTTAGGAAGCATTGTATTGGTCATTTGAACAATTCATGAAAAAAATAAAGGAAGAGAGATTTCACATATAAATTTACTATCATAGACATCTTTTATAATTGTGAGCACTCATTAAGTATGACATGCTAAAGAGTTGATGTTGGACAAGGAATACAACGTAATGGGTTATGTTTTCTCACATCTCAGTTAAAGTATATTGTCATGGATCATTCAAACATGTTGAGCTTGCCTTTCCCCCTCATGCTAGACAAAATTCCTTGCACCAAGTAGAGATACTAATTGTGCTTCCAAATATACTTAAACCCAATTTTTACCATGAGTGTCCACCATACATACCTATATGCGGTATTTACCTGCCGTTCCAAGTAAATTTCCATGTGCCAAACTGTAAACCTTCAAACAATAATCTGTTTTGTATGCCCGAATCGCTCATGTAGTGACTAATGGCTGTCAGTATCTTCCATGCTATGTGGGTTATTCTCAAGATGAGTGGACTCCGCTCATCATTCACGAGAAAAATGGTTGGTAACCGGGATGCCCTGTCCCATGATCAAACAATCAAAATCAAATCAAAAATAATTGCAAACTAAACTCCTCGAGGTTTGATGTTAGTTGGAGGCACCCGTTGTTTCGGGCAAGCCATGGATTGATGATTGTTGGTGGAGGGGAGTAAAAACTTTTACCATTCTGTTTGGGAACCTCCTTAATGTATGTAGTATGGAAGATATTGGGAACTCTTGGTTGTTATGTTGACAATGAGATCATATCTCCCAAAATTATTTATCTCTATTTCAAAATTGAGCTCTGGCACCTCTACGAAGGGCCTATCTTTTACTTTTATGTAAGAGTCAAGGTGATCTTCACCTTTCCCTTTTTCATTTCATCCTTTGGCAAGCACCTCGTGTTCGAAAGATCCTGATATATATATCCAATTGGATGTAAGTTAGCATGAACTATTATTGTTGACATCACCCAAAGGTGAATACGTTGGGAGGCAACACTATAAGCCCCTGTCTTTCTCAGTGTCCGATTAAAACTTCGTAACCATTAGTATTGCGTGAGTGTTAGCAATTGAAGAAGACTATATGATAGTTGAGTATGTGGAGTTTGCTAAACCAAAGCTCTGACATAGACCCTTCCTGAAAATAAGATGAATTGTAATTGTTTGATGACTAAGAATGAAGTTTGCTAGTTTATGGTCTATGCTTTCAACATGTGAATTGCTTGTTACTTGCTCGTGAGAAGTTTTATGAGATGAACTACTATTATGACATATAATCATGATAGAAAAGGTGATTGAAATTATCATTGATCAAACTTGTGCACCTTCTAGCATTCACACTTCATAAATTCTTTCTTTTATCATTTACCTACTCGAGGACGAGCAAGAATTAAGCTTGGGGATGCTGATACGTCTCCAACGTATCTATAATTTATGAAGCATTCATGCTATTTTATTATCTGTTTTGAATGATTACGGGCTTTATTATACACTTTTATATTACTTTTGGGACTAACCTATTAAGCGGAGGCCCAACCCACATTGCTGTTTTATTGCCTGTTTCAGTATTTCGAAGAAAAGGAATATCAAATGGAATGAAACCTTCAGGAGCGTGATTTTTGGAAAGGATATGATCCGGAAGACATGGAGTTCAAGCCAGGGAAGGCTCGAGGAAGCCAGGAGATAGGAGGGCACGTCCACCCCCCTGGGCGCGACCCCTGTCTCCTGGGCCCCGCGAGGCTCCCCCGACCGACTTCTTTCGCCTATATAAGCCCACGTACCCTAAAAACATCGAAGACAAAGATAGATCAGGAGTTCCGCCACCACAAGCCTCTGTAGCCAGCAAAAACCTCTCGGGAGCCCGTTTTGGCACCCTGCCGGAGGGGGGAACCCATCATCGGTTGCCATCTTCATCATCCTGGTGCTATCCATGATGAGGAGGGAGTAGTTCACCATCGGGGCTGAGGGTATGTACTAGTAGCTATGTGTTTGATCTCTCTCTGTCTCTCTCGTGTTCTCTCTTTGGCACGATCTTGATGTATCGCGAGCTTTGCTATTATAGTTGGATCTTATAATGTTTCTCCCCCTCTACTCTCTTGTGATGAATTGAGTTTTCCTCTTAAAGTTACCTTGTCGGATTGAGTCTTTAATGATTTGAGAACACTCGATGTATGTCTTGCCGTGCTTATCTGTGGTAACAATGGGATATCACGTGCCACTTGATGTATGTTTTGGTGATCAACTTGCGGGTTCCGCCCATGAACCTATGCATATGGGTTGGCACACGTTTTCGTCTTGACTCTCCGGTAGAAACTTTGGTTGAATAGATGAATCTGAGATTGTGTGATGCATATCGTATAATCATGCCCACGGATACTTGAGGTGACAACAGAGTATTTAGGTGACATTAGGGATTTGGTTGATGTGTGTCTTAAGGTATTATTCTAGTACGAACTCTTGAATAGATCGATCCGATGGAATAGCTTTGAGGTGGTTCCGTACCCTACCATAATCTCTTCGTTTCTTCTCCGCTATTAGTGGCTTTGGATTGACTCTTTGTTGCATGTTGAGGGATTCTTATATGATCTATCTATGTTATTATTGTTGAGAGAACCTGCACTAGTGAAAGTATGAACCCTAGGCCTTGTTTCCTATCATTGCAATACCGTTTGTGCTCACTTTTATCATTATACCTTGCTGTTTTTATATTTTCAGATTACAAATACCTAAATCTACTATCCATCTTGCACTTGTATCACCATCTCTTCGCCGAACTAGTGCACCTATACAATTTACCATTGTATTGGGTCTGTTGGGGACACAAGAGACTCTTTGTTATTTGGTTGCAGGGTTGCTTGAGAGAGACCATATTCATCCTACGCCTCCCACAGATTGATAAACCTTAGGTCATCCACTTGAGGGAAATTTGCTACGGTCCTACAAACCTGTGCACTTGCAGGCCCAACAACGTCTACAAGAAGAAGGTTGTGTAGTAGACATCTATGGCCCGCCCAACAAATGCGCTGCTGGTCAACCATAGACTGGGAGGCTAAAAATATGAGTTATATGGTGCAGAGGCAAGTAAAAAATGCCATCAAGAGCCATCCACTGAGAAAAATAATTGCGTCTGATGTGCTTCTTGAGTCGCGCCACCGGCCCCCTCTTTAAGCAAGTTCTCTCCATTCCCCAACCGGTAGCACATGACGGAAGTTTATTTCCCCGTTGTGCTGCTGGGGGATTGAAGAAGTGCGGCATCGAATCCAACACCGCTGATGGCTGCTTGTCCAAGTGATTTACAGCTAAAAATTGCATGTTTCAGAGGCAGAGCATTTAAATCAACAGGCACTTTTCAAACATGGATAATAGTATGTTGGAAATTTTATTCATGGTAAAAAATGGAACTAACTACAAGTTAACATCATGCTGATCAACATTCCGTATAGCACATCTTCATATGATGCAAAGTCAAAAAGATATGCTGTTTTCAAAATGGCAAGACAATGTTGAGTGTGAGAAAAACTGGGTAAACTAGGGACGAATTTTTGGAAAGTGTTAGATATTTTTCAACTGCACCAGTTGGAATCAAACCCGGGCAGTAAACCTTTTGGGGTAGAGAGCTGCAGCTACCGGGTTAGTGCGGTCTATTCAAAAGAATGAAGGCGTATTCCCCGGCTATGGTTCTTTCCGGTACGTGTGCACTCGTTGTGGCGCCACTGTATGCCGTTGTCAAGATTCTCAACAAACAAGAGGAATCGGGAGAGGACTGTACGCCGAGATACTGATAGTGGGGACACACCAGGTCCAAGACGTACGCAAACAAGTGCCTCATTCGAAAAAAATCTTCCTCCTAATTTTATACTGATGCTGGGGCCCACGGGTTTGTCAACCTATAGTCAACAAACAAAATAAATTTCCAACGATGTCTTTGGGGAGCTTTTCTCAGAGGTATCAGGGATCATTTTTGTTGTTGTTGCAGGAAAGGGGTGTCGGGGATCTAGCTGGTATCATTTTCTTTAAGAGAGCAAACAAGTATCAGCTAGGCCTAGGTTTTGTTTCTTAACATGCGTAGCCCACGACATACCGAGACAGTGGTTTCAACTTATTTTTTGAGGTCCATCATGTACATACTGGCCCTATGGGCCTCCCAGTGTAGGTTTTACTTTTTCTTAAAGATCGGCAGGCCAATGCATTTTTTTAGTAAAACGCAGATCTCTGTTCTTTTTATCTATATCTAAGAATAATAATGTTGTGTCCAATTTATGTTTTCCCTTCTAACCACATTATATATATTTAGATTATTACTATTATCGTATATTAAATAGAGACTTATATACATTATAAAAACATCCCATGTCTTATTAACCTACAAAAGTAAATGTTTTGAGTCATTCAACCAACCCCCATGCATGTCTTGACTCGTCCAACCAACCCCCATGTTCACTGTTCATCAAGAGGCAGCAGGTTCGATCGGCTTTAGTTAGAAGTAGTAGCGAAGGAATCACTCGGGTTCAGTTAGCAGCAAGGGATCGATCGGGGTTCAGTAACGTAGCTAGTGCAATCGCTCGGGTTCCGTTAGAGCCAAAGCCGCGCTCGGGTTCAGTTAGAGCGCAACGCCTTGCACACACTCGCGTACTTGTATGAGACAAACGCGCAAACCTCTGTGCTCGCTCGGCCCCGACCACCCACCGTAACAGGGAAGTCCCCCGAAATTTTCCTCGCCCTTGCTTCTACCACGATTTTTTTCGTCATGGACGGCCCAAAGAATGTCATGCAGGTGCGTCTTCGGCCCGCCCAGGAAAAAAAGCCCATTTTTTGTCATGAGTTTTTTTCATAGAAGTAGGATCCCACCACATCTATGATGATATAGGGTTTTGTCATAATTATCATCATAGAAGTGTCATAAGTATGACAGTAAAAAAATTGGTCGGCCCAAAATATCACGGATGTGTCTTTTTTTGTAGTGACCCCAGACAAAGTTTGCAATCGTCTCGTGACCTCTCTGGGCACTGTCTCGTGGTGACTATGTAGCTGGAATGCCAATTCACGCGCTCTGTGCGTTGTGGTCGCATCCAGGATGTCTTCTAGCTTCGACTCCTCTTCCTCAAGTCGTCTTCGCACGCGTGACCGCTGTCCAGCGTCTTCCCCTCATTCTTGCCACCTCCTTGGACTCCTCTCCACCTCCGGAAACCTCCTCGTCGGTGCTCGTGGCCGCTCGCACACAAGCGCACCGTGCCTCTCGACCTCTTCTACTCCGTGAGTCTGCCCCCTGTATTTCCCCGTCAGCTTCCGTCGATCGAGCTCGTCTGGCCACGCGTTCGAGGCTCCGGCGATGTGTCATGCGGCCGAGCTCGACCTCCCTCGTTGCCCCGGCTACAAATAGCCAGCCCCGAGCCCCTCCCGAGCACCTCATCACCTCCACCTATCTCCCTACCCCCAGTAGCTTCTTCCCCGAGCTGAGGAAGCCCTGCTCGCCATTCATCGCCGCCATGGCCATCATCAGCCTACGGCTAAATCCTCTAAATGCCGAGCTCCTCCCTACTTTGTACCACCACCGGTCAACTCAACAGACTCCGGCAACCCTCCCCACCTCCTCATTTCCTCTCATGAGCTACTGCCACCTCGTCCCCTACTCGTACCGAAGGACTCCTCCGCTGCCCCCAAGCCACTGCAGTCCCGACCCTCCTCGGCATGCGTACGGCGTCCAGGCGGATGCGCCTCATTCCACGGATCAGTTCAATGGCCGGAGCTCGTCAGGAGGTAGCCTGTGCCACCGAAGGGTGTCGCTGACGTGCATGGCTGCTCTCCGCATTGCGGGAGAGTGCGAGGTTGAAGGCGCCGACCTGGCCAGGTAGGTCCCGCTTTGCCTCGACCCCACACATCAGCCCCTCACACGTTGACTCCCCTCGAAACCGCAGTAGTAAGTGGAAGCGCATTTCCTATAGTATGTTTTCTTCTTAGGAAGACGTATTCTTTCTCTTCTTCTGCCAAGTCTATGTTTTCTCTGTTAGGAAGCGCATTCGCTGAAATACATTTTCTGTTTTTCAGCCGTAGGCCGAAACCTCTAGGTTATGAATGTCAACCCGTTAGCGTAGAAAAAGAATACTTTTTATTTATTTTCTTCCTAATGAACGAACGGTGATAACTTTTTGCACGAGACTCCGAATGAGGTGAATCCAACGCCTACGTCTTTGTCTCATGGAGTCCGTTCTGTTCACAACATTTTCACTACGGTTTCAAATACTGAAAATGACCATTTTTCCCTTGCCCCTAATCAGCCCCCTCTAAGAGAGAAGCCTTTCTGGCGATTCGTTCTGCGGCTTCAACGCACTTCTCCCTGTTGTATTCTGCACCCCCAGGCAAGCCACAACACCCACTTGCATGATCGCCATGCAGTAGTCATGGTTTTCAACTTGAACATTTTATAACTGTCAATTTGCTTATCTGAAACTACTATTGTCGTTTCGGTAATGCTTATAGAACTGTGTTCACTTTCGTGCTATGCTCGTATGCACCTGGTTATCGTCTGTTCTTGCGAGTATTACTTTCATATGGAATGCTCAGTAGTAGTACATGTTCGACTTGGTCATGTTCTTCGGTGCATGACTATCGTCTGTTACCGAGTACCATGGTTATGCATGTTTCCTTTGCATATGGTGGTTAACTGCTTACTTGGTTGTGTTATCGTTATATTCTTGCATGCTATGTACTTCTTGTGCTAGTGGTCATGCTATGTTTCTGAGTAGTGTATACTTGTGAGGTTCATGCTAGTTAGTATGCCATGCTCATCTGGATAAATGATTCATTGTTGCTATGCTTAAGGTTTATGTGGCACATCCATGCTTATGTTGATATCATGCTCATGCATTGTAGTTGCATCATGTTATATGGCTTAGCTTATTGCATTCAAGTTTAACCGGACTATAATTGAACTTGAACAACTGTTGGCTGAGTCATGGTGCCACCAAATCGAGCGCTCACCAGTGCAACCACACTTACCTTATGGGGGGTCCTAACTTGGTCTATTGTCATGCCTCTTGCCGGTGCCTCCAATAATGAGGGAAGGTTATGCGCGGGTGCTACCTTGGCCGGGTAGGACAACATAAGCCTTGTGTGCCCGTGTTTGTTTGGTTTTGAGCTCATGTCCCCGTTTGGGATTGTTTATGTTTTGCCACGATGGTGGATGTTGGATGTCATTGGTTGACATCGGGGCCACCCAGGACCTAGCCCAAAGTGGAGTTGGTCGGAGTAGCCGAGAGAGTGTCATGGGCAATAGAGCAGTTTTGTCAGAATGACATTGGTCCACACGTATGGGAGTGCGAGTCCATGGGTTCCGTGGTGTGGGTAAAATGTACTAACTTGTGTAGAGTGTGTGTTAATCTATCGATAACCGCGCATGTGGATAAGGGCCCAGTTCATAGTCGATCACACTATGGGTCAACAGTGACAACAATAATGTGCTTAAAACAACCCCGGTTTGATGATGAAACAAGTTGGATATGTGACTGTCAGAGGATCACTGTGGTATCGAGTATACCGAGTTGTTGGCTATTTGTGATGTTATGCGAGAGTCAATGGTAAAGGTCAAGCTCCTTGTGGTCATGTAATGATTACTAAGGTATTGTTTATACCAAGCATGATTGGATCCTAAGATGATCGTGTGATGTCCGAGGTTGGTAAGTGATGCATGTGATGGTTACAAGTTAACCCGAGAAGAGTAAGTTGGTGCATGATAGTGTCATCATGTTACATCTTAGTATCATCATGTTGTTCATGCCATGTTGTTCTGATAGTATCATGTTAATCCTTGATTACCTTTAATTGCCATGCTGTTGTATGTCTTGATTGGTTTGGTTGCGATGAGCTTGCTAGCACATTCAATGTACTGAACTGGCGTGTCATGCCAGTTTGTAGGTCATGCCGGATTTGATTGCTTGTTTTCCATGGATTTCGTTGTTTGCGAGATAGGATAAGCATTCCAGCCAGAGTGCCTGCAGAGTGGAGTTCACCATCATGTTGCTGTTCTGCTGCTAGAGTTATTCCGCTGCTTCGTGTTGTTCTACTGCTTGCATAGAGCAACCATGGTAGGAGTAGTGTCACCGTGCCAATGTAATCCCCTTGTATCTATATAGACTGTAATAAAGAGCTGATTTGTTCTATGCTTAGTAGTGCCATATTCCGGAAGACTTCTCCTCGATCTCTAGGCTGGAATACGGGGCATTTCGGTTTCTCTGAGCCGGGGTGCCACATGCTTGCTATCAGAGCAGGTCTGGTTGTAGGATGCCCTAGCCCATGGAAGCATTAGAATGCGGTAGTATAGAGCCCAGTAGGTTTGTTGCACTTGAGTGTTGCATTTGTTTGTCACATAGCATGCATATAGATTATTATCTTGTCACTAATGGTTAATCTTGTGAGTGTACGTGGCATCGGTTTGGGGATATCTGATCGTGAAATTTGGAATATCTCGTCTGAATGCAAATGATACCCTGGATTGATTATCAGCATTAAGTTTGCATTAGTGTGCACTCCTCACTACCATATGGAATTCTCAGCCAGCTGCACTGAGATTGGGGATATCTGATCGTGATATGGATAATCAAGTCTCCCTCAGTGTGCACTCTTCATAACAGTAAGGATTAAATCAGGAAGAAGATAAGCTATGTGCAAGATCGATATATATTAACACACAAAGGTATGGCTCACATGCAAGGTTCGATATTTCTATGAGGATGATTTTGAAATATGCTATACCTGGAAGAATGCAAGAATGTGCCATGTATTCAATACTCATAAAGGAGGATACTCGAGCAAACCCTGTTTCATACAAGTAATCAACAACAGAAATATTAAGATGTATGTATATGTGGTAACCGGTACGCATATCACAACGAGAATCATCTGGTGTAAGCAACCCAGTCTTCCCTCGCAAGCTACCAGAGAAGCTTCCAGAACGAGATTCATCTATCTTCCTGAGTATGATACATGATGAAATCCCATGCATGATACTCAGGCTTCTTCTGTAAGCTATTGCAAAAGCATCTGGCATAGGGAACCAAGTTTCCCCTAGCAAGTCTTTAAGTGGGGAAGCTTTTGAAGTACAATACCCCTTCTTCTTCAGCAAGCTGTATGATGAAAGCTTCAACCACAAGCTATCCAATCTACCTCGGTAACGGCTTTGGTGCAAGATATTACACTATGAATTGACAACCTATGGCAGTACATCCTGAGAATCAAATATGCAACAGTTTGGTCAGTAGAAAGAATCAGTCAGAGAACAAGTGTGCCTCAAGAATCAAATCTCATATGTATATATTGTGAGCATGCTGCCAAGTTCTTGCAAGACACTGGTATGATGGTGAAGCCAAGATAAGAATCCATAAGCCTCGCCAGTCATGCTTGAGAAAGAAAGCAAGATATACACCTCAGTGTGACAAAGGACTATAAAGATTGACAACAATAGTGAGCTCTGTACAAGTACCTGTGTACCTGGTATATGAGCCTGACGAGCCCTTGTCTACTTTTCTCCAGCGACGGCACCACGCCTGTGATCTAAGCTGTTTTTGCCATTCGGGTTGGATGCCGACTTTATTTCTCTCTACTCAAGAACTATAACGAGTTCTGAGCTACTTTCCGGCCATCTCGTATAGCTGTTGAGTTTCTTTTTGTGACAATGGCCCTATGCTCTGAGCGGCTTTTCTACCGTCTTAGGGAACTGGCACGTTCTTCTTATCAACCCACTCTCATGCTTTGAGCTGCTTTTCAGCCGTCTTGGGCCGTGGTTGAGTTATTTCAGTAATGTGCCAGATCTGAGTTCTAAAGACCGTTCTAGTGGCTATTGATTTATTTGTCGATTTCTTGCAAGGGTTCAGATGATCATTTCCCTATGGTCTGAACTTGAGAGGTGATGAACCTACCATTTAAACAATATTACCATGTCAGTAGATGAGGATAAGAGTACGGCTGTCAGAATGTTGTACCCCACAGAACCTATGGTCACACAAAGAAGCAATATGGCCAAGATCTTTCAGCAAAGAATCCAAAGAAGAAAACAATAATGAAGAAGCAAGACCAGCAATGTAGGTATGAAAATTGCTGCATCACCCACCTGGTGCAGATACCTCGGACAGTATGAGTCAGTATTGATCACCATAAATATTCACCTAAGGGGTCTACTCAATTTTTAAGGACAACATATCAAGGCAACCCTCTCCGTTAACAGTATATGCTCAGATTTGTTACTATCGCATATTTGAGTCTGCCAGTCAGAGCGAAGTTCAATTCAACAGTTGACTCCAACATCCATGGTCAAGCCTTGCACCACTTACTATCCCCATGGATACCCCGACAGAATAAAAAATTAGTATGTTGAGTAATAGTCTTAAAGCATGTGCCCTCACTTGCGTGAATCATCAATAGCCAGTCATGAGCAAAATTCTTCTATCAGAACTACCGTTAGTCAAGTTTACGGATATTATCATATAAGGTCGTACCCCATATACTGGCCACGACAGGAGACAGGCAACTATTTGGTACGAATCCGATACTCAAGATAGTGCAACCAGTCAAGATGATTCAGAAACTCCTACGAGAAGTCACAATCCATCAGGAGAACGGTTGTGACCCACCACACTGCTTTGAACCTGAAGGACCTGCATATAGTCAAGATATCCCATGCAAAGAGTAAAAGCGTGGGTGTCCACCAGGAAAAATCTGTTTACATCTCCATGGAATGTTGTCAGTGTTGGATGATATACCCATCCGAAATCACTCTTGGACTTGTGTGACGGATAGATGTTTCAGTCATGATAATCTATCACACTCAACTCAGTCAGCATATATGACAAGAATTGGAGATACTATAAGCATAAACCAGTAAGGTAAGATCTGTCAGAATGTGAATATAGTGACAAACAACCCAGAGCCAGACATGCAATCATATGGAAGTCAGTGGGGAACAATCAATAAAGGAAAAAGGATACCCGAGTTGGAAACGGTTTCCTTGAGTCAGTATATTCCTACTTGTTCGCTGAGCAACCAAATCTCGAGGACGAGATTTCTTTAAGGGAGGAAGGTTTGTCACATCCTAATTTCTGGCCTTTTTTCTGTTGATTTTCTGAGGTTTTTCTTGAGTTTTCTTTTTCCGTGGCTATGAGGTCTGGAAACTGAAGAAGATGACCTCTTCTTTGTTTCCAGAGTGGCTTGTCATCCCAAATGGATCCCAAGACCCTGTCATCCTAGCCCAAACCCCAATATTCGTTTATTGGGAATATTACTTTTTCTATTAAAGGAATAACCCAATTTGCCCTGGGTTGCAAAAAAACATATATGTCCATCACTCCTAAAATTCCCAAATAATTCTAAAAAATTGTTTGGGTCATATCTTCATCAAATATGGCAAAATATTTCATTGCCCTGTTCATAAATAGTTCTCAAATAATTCTTTTCTATCCTTCCCTACAGGGCACATTGTGAGGCAAGTGCTATTTATCTTCGCGCATTTGATTCCAAACTTTTTGGACATCTTTTCTTGTCCAAATTACTGCCTCATAGCAAAATTCAACTTCATTTGCCTAGTGAATCTTCCTCGGTAATTTTTCAAAGTTCCGGTCTGAGGGAAGCCTTTGTGAAGGAAGTACTAGCTAGGAGCATCCAAATAAGTTGAAATTTTGCATGATCCTTCACGTGCTCATATCATTGCCCTCCTCCTATTTTCAGCCCTATCCAATCATCTATGTGAGCAAAACTTCAAATCTTTGATTCTGGCAATATTTTCAGCGTGTGAAGCAAATCTATTTTATGTTGTTCATTAATTCTGAGAAATTACCAGATCATTCTCATATCCTTATAACATCTCCCCACCAAATTTGGGGTCATTTCCTTAAGCCATTTTCCGTCCAATATTACTGCAACTTTCTGGTTAGTGGGTATGTTTGTGAAGCAAGTACTATTTTGGCATGTCCATTTGGTAGGAAACTTTTATGGCATCTTCATATGACCAAATAACCCTGACTTGCAAAATTTTAGCTCTACTTGATACTCCATGTGAGTGCATCATCATGCTCAAGTTTCTGGACCAAATATGAGGTTACAAAGCAACCTTGTTGTTTTGTGATGCATTTCCCCTCAAAACTCCTAGGATTATAGTCCTTCCTTAGATAAACCTCCCAGACAACTCATTCGTTCCTTAGCATCTCTCTGTTGATCATAGTAACCTGACCAAGTTTGCCACAACAAACTTTAATCGATGCCTAACTCAGCTGCGGAGCCTCTTGTGTCGAGCTCTTGCTTTCTACAGCCTCATGGGTGGAGAGACAACACCCCGGACAAAGTTTGCAATGCTCTCGTGACCTCCCTGTGCATTATATCGTGGAGACTGCGTAGCTGGCATGCCAATTCATGCTCTCTGTGCGCGGTGGCCACGTCTAGCATTTCTTCTAGCTTTGGCTCCTCTTCCTCTAGACGTCTTCGCACGCATGACCCTGTCCAGCGTCTTCCCCTTATTGTCTCCACCTCCCTGGACCCCTCTCCCCCTCAGGAAACCTCCTCGTCATCGCTCGTCGCAGCGTGCCCACGGGCGCACAGTGTCGACATGGCTTAAATGGCGTCTCGGCTGCTTCTTCTGTGTGCCTCCCAACCTCTTCTACCCCGTGAGTCTACCCCCTGTTGCTCCCCGTCGGCTTCCATCGACCGAGCTTGTTCGGCCGCGCATCTGCAGCTTTGGCGAAGTGTCACGCGGCCGAGCTCGACCTTCCTTGTCGCCCCGGCTATAAATAGCCAGCCACGAGCCCCTCCCAAGCACCTCATTGCCTCCACCTATCTCCCCTACCCTCGACTATCTTCTTCCCCGAGACGGAGAGGCCCTACTCACTGTTCATCACCGCCACCGCCATCATGGGCCTATGGCTAAATCCTCTCAATGCCGAGCTCCTCCCTCCTTCTGACCACCAGCATTCAACCCAGGAGACTCCAGTGACCCTCCCCACCTCCTCATTTCCTCTCTAGAGCTACCACAACCTCATCCTCAACTCCGGTTGAAGGAATCCTCTGTCGCCCCCAAGACGCTGCAGTCCCGGCCTTCCTCGGCGTGCGTGAGGCATCTAGGTGGGTGTGCCTTGTTCCACGGATCAGTTCGGTGGCTGGAGCTCGTCAGGAGGTAGCCCGTGCCACCGAAGGGCGTTGCCAACGCGCGTGGCTGCTCTCTACATCGAGGGCGAGCGCGAGGTTGAAGGAGCCGACCAGTCTAGGAGGGCCCCGCTTCGCCTCGACCCCACCCGTTAGTCGCTCGCGCGTTGACTCCGCCAAGTCTAGGAGGGCCCAGCGCTGTCTAGGAAGACGTATTATTTCTCTTGTTCTGCCAAGTCTACGTTTTCTCTGTTAGGAAGCGCATTCGCTAAAATATGCTTTTAGTTTTTCAGCCGCCAGCTAAAACCTCTAAGTTATGAATGTTCACGCGTTAGTGCAGAAAAAGAATACTTTTTATTTATTTTCTGCCAAACAAACGAACGACTATAACTTTTTGCTCAAGACTCCGAATGAGGTGAATCCAACGCCTAGGTCTTCATCTTGTCGATTCCATTCTGTTCACATCATTTTCACTATGGTTTGGCATACTAAAAATGACCATTTTTTCCTTTCTCCTAATCAGCCCCCTCTGAGAGAGAAACCTTTCTGGCGATTCATTCCGCGGTTTCACCGCAATTCTCACCGGTGTATTCTTCACCCCCAGGCAAGCCACAACACCAACTTTCGTGATGGCCATGAAGTAGCCATGGTTTTCAACTTGAACATTTAATAATTGTCTATTTGCTTATCTCTAACTCCTATTGTTGTTTTGGTAATGCTTATAGAGTTGTGTTCACTTTCGTGCTATGCTTTGTATGAATCTGGTTATCAAGTGTTCTTGCTAGTATTACTTTCATATGACATGCTCGGTAGTAGGACATGTTGGAGTTGCTCATGTTCTTCGGTGCATGACTATCGTCTATTACCGAGTACCGTGGTTATGCATGTTTCCTTTGCACATGGTGGTTAAATGCTTACTTGGTAGGGTTATCGTTATATTCTTTCTTGGTATGTACTTCTAGTTCTAGTGGTCATGCTATGTTTCTGAGTAGTCTATACTTGTGATGTTCATGCTAGTCAGTATGCCATGCTCATATGGATAAGTGATTCATTGTTGCTATGCTTAAGGTTTATGTGGCACATCCATGCTTATGTTGATATCATGAGCATGCATTGTAGTTGCATCATGTTATATGGCTTAGCTTATTGCATTCAAGTTTAACCGGATTATAATTGAACTTGAACAACTGTTGGCTGAGTCATGGTGCCACCAAATCGAGCGCTGACCAGTGCAACCACACTTCCCTTATGGGGGGTCCTAACTGGGTCTATTGTCATGCCTCTCGCTGCTGCCTCCAATGAGGGAAGGTTATGCGCGGGTGCTACCTTGGCCGGGTAGGACGACATAAGCCTTGTGTGCCCGTGTTTGTTTGGTTTTGAGCTCATGTCCCCATTTGGGACTGTTTATATTTTGCCACGACGATGGATGTTGGATGTCATTGGTTGACATCGGGGCCACCCAGGACCTAGCCCAGAGTGGAGTTGGTCGGAGTAGCCGAGAGAGTGTCATGGGCAATAGAGCACTTTTGTCGGAATGACTTTGGTCCACACGTATGGGAGTGCGAGTCCATGGGTTCCGTGGTGTGGGTAAAATGTACTAACTTGTGTAGAGTGTGTGTTAATCTATCGATAACCGCGCATGTGGATAAGGGCCCAGTTCGTAGTCGATCACACTATGGGTCAACAGTGATAACAATAATGTGCTTAAAACAACCCCGGTTTGATGATGAAACAAGTTGGATATGTGACAGTTAGAGGATCACTGTGGTATCGAGTATACCGAGTTGTTGGCTATTCGTGATGTTATGCGAGAGTCAAGGGTAAAGGTCAAGCTCCTTATGGTCATGTAATGATTACTATTGTATTGTTTATACCAACCTTGATTGGATCCTAAGATGATCATGTGATGTCCGAGGTTGGTAAGTGATCCATGTGATGGTTACAAGGTAACACAAGCAGAGTAAGTTGCTGCATGACAGTGTCATCATGTTGCATGATAGTGTGTTGTTCATGCCATGTTGTTCTGATAGTATCATTTTTATCCTTGATAACCTTTAATTGCCATGTTGTTGTATGTCTTGGTTGCTGTGAGCCTCCAAGTACATTCAATATACTGACCTGGCATGTCATGCCAGTTTGTAGGTCATGTCGGATTTGATAGCTTGTTTGCCATGGATTTTCTTTTTTGCGAGCTAGGATAAGCGTCCCAGCCAGAGTCCCTACGGAGTGGAGTTCACCACTGTCATCGTTGTTCTGCTGCTAGAGTTATTACACTGCTTCGTGTTGTTCTGTTGCTTGCATAGAGCAACCATGTTAGGCTTAGTGTTGTCGTGGCGATGTAATCCCCGTGTATCCGTATAGACTGTAATAAAGAGCTGATTTGTTCTATGTTAAGCAGTGTCGTATTGCAGAAGACTTCTCCTCGATCTTTGGGCTAGAATACGAGGCATTCCGGTTTCTCTGAGCCGGGGTGCCACACTCTATCACACATAAGCCTTATTACATATTTCTCAAAATAGCCACCATACCTACCTACTATGGCCTTTCCATAGCCATTCCGAGATATATTGCCATGCAACTTCCACTGCTTCTGTTTTAATGACTTCAACATTCATTGTCATATTTCTTTGCATGATCATAACATAGCTACCATGATATTTCCATGGCTTGTCCATTTTTTGATATCGTTGTTATGCTAGATCATTTTACATCCTAGTACACTGCCAGAGTCATTCATATAGAGTCATATTATGTTATAGGTATCATTGAGTTTAAGTAAATAGATGTGTTATGATCATCAATTTTCATTATTAGAGCATTGTCATAGTGAGGAACGGATGATGGAGACTATGATTCCCCACAAGTCGGGATGAGACTCAAGATCAAAAGAAAAAAAGGAAAAGAAACTAATGAAAGAAAGAAGGAAGAGAAGGGGCATGCAAATAAAACATTTGTGCTTCGAAGGAGCACCATGTTTTTCATATAGAGAGTCTCCAGTGTTGTCACTTTCATAAACTAGTGGGAATTTTTCATTATAATATTAGATGCACACCCACTTAGTTTTCAGATTGAACTTTCATAGTTAGAGCTCTTTGTGCATTAATTGCATGGCAATCCCTACTCCTTGCATTGATATCAATTGATGGGCATCTCCATAGCCCATTGGTTAGTCGCGTTGATGTGAGACTTTCTTACATTTTTGTCTTCTCTAGATTTACCCCTATCATCATACTCTATTCCACCCGTAGTGCTATATCCATGGCTCGCATTCATGTATTGCATGGGGGTTGAAAAATAAGAAGGGCATTAAAAAGTACGAACCAATTGCTCGGCTTGTCATTGGGGTTGTGCATGATAAGTACTTTGTGTTAAGATGGCAGAACATGACAATACTATATGATTTTGTAGGGATAGCTTTCTTTTGCGTTGATATTTTCAAAGACACGATTGTTTGTTGGGATGTGTGAGTATTCATGTTTTTATGTCAAATTATAGTCTATTGCTTTGAATCATTCGTTTCATAATATTCATGCTATGATTTGATATATGATCAAGATTATGCTAGGTAGCATTTCACATAAAAAATTGCCTTTTGTATCATTTACCTACTTGAGGACGAGCAAGAATTAAGCTTGGGAATGCTGATACGTCTCCGTTGTATCTATAATTTTTGATTGTTTCATGCCAACATTATACAACTTTCACATACTTTTGGCAACATTTTATATGATTTATTGGACTAACCTATTGATCTAGTGCCCAGTGCTAGTTCCTGTTTTTTGCATGTTTTTTGTTTCACAAAATATCCATACAAATCAAAGGCCAAACGCAATAAAAATTTACAGAGAATTATTATGGAATATTTTTGAGCTTTGGGAGGTGGAATCAACAATAACGGAGGCCTACGGCCTCCACAACCCACCAGGGTGCATCGGGCACCCCCTAGCGCGCCCAGGTGTCTTGTGCCCTCCCCTAAGTCGGTAGGGATCCTTCTTGGGATGCCAAAATTATATTATGAAAAAATCGTGTAAAAAAATTTCAGCGCAATAGAAGTTACGGATCTTCAGGAATTTAAGAAATGGTGAAGGGACAGAAAGCAGGAATGTGAAACAGAAGAGAACAGAGAGGGAGATTCAATCTTAGAGAGGCTCCCGCCCCTCTGCTGCCATGGAGGCCATGGACCAGAGGGGGAAATCTCCTTCCATCTAGGGGGAGGCCAAGATAGAATAAGAAGGAGGGGGCTCTCTCCAACTCTCTCCCGGTGGCGCCGGAGTGCCGCCGGGTCATGGATTGTGCCGGCGATCTACATCAACAATCTTGCTACCGTCAACACCAACTTTCACCCCCTCTATGCAGCGGTGTAACACCCCTTCTCCCTGCTGTAATCTCTACGTAAACATGGTGCTCAACACTATATATTATTTCCCAATGATATGTGGTTATCCTATGATGTTTGAGTAGATCTGTTTTCTCCTATGGGCTAATTGATGATCATGGTTGGTTCGAGTGTATTTTTTATTATGGTGTTGTCCTATGGTGCCCTCCATCTTGGGCAAATGTGAGGGGTCGCCTCTATAGGTGTCGGTGTTCTGGATACGGGGGTACCTAGACTTGCCTGCTAGCATCCCACAGCGTGGCTCCATCGACGGCCTGGTATGGCCCAACTCCACCATCTACAACTCAAGACCCTCGCGAGGAGGCCAAGCCTCACGAGGCGGACGACACCAAGACCTCCAAGGGGATTGGCCCCCTCAGGCTGGCTCCCCAGGAGCAGAAATTTCTTTGCAAGGCGCACCTCACGAGGCTCGGCTAACGTGAGCCATGACGACCAAGGCCAGACGGGTGCCAGCGGGCGCAGAGTACCAGTTTCCCCTTCGGTGCAAAGGAGGCAAGTAGCAGGCGCAGAGTCCCAAAGAATCAACCAAAGGATGGGACAATAGGACCCCCGGGAGGCTCAGAACCTCGCGAGCCCGCGGCAGACTCACCTCAGGAGAAAAAGTGTCGCTACGACACCAGGGCTCACTCGAGACCCGTGGAGCCAAAGATAAGTCATAACAACTACCCTGCTTGGGAGCTCGAAGGCCTGCTGGGCTGCGCTCTGAGCGCTAATCCAAAAGCATTTCATAATCTCATACGTATAAGGCCCCCCCTTTCAAAATGCTCTCACAAGGATGTGTTCAAGTTCTTTTGTCATACAGGTCAAAGCGAAAAGAAACACGGGCCTAGCTGGATGCGCCTTCTTCAGCACCTCCATCTGAGCTGCTCGCGCTGCTCACGTCGTCCATACTATCCTCGTCATCCTCACTACCCGCGCCGTCTTCTTCGGCCGCAATCCGAAGGAAATTCTGCTACCAGGGCATCCACATTGTCATTTACCCACCCGGCCAGGTTTTCCAGAATAACCGTGGGCATAGGGGCTAACGCAGCATTGATGTCGAAGTGAGGATCAAGGTTGAGGAGGTGGCTCAAGACGCATGAGAATGCGCGCTGTCGATGTCAAAACCAGCGGATCTCGGGTAGGGGGTCCCGAACTGTGCGTCTATGCGGATGGTAACAGGAGACAAGGGACACGATGTTTTTACCCAGGTTCGGGCCCTCTCGATGGAGGTAAAACCCTACTCCTGCTTGATTAATATTGATGATATGGGTAGTATAAGAGTAGATCTACCACGAAATCAGAGAGGCTAAACCCTAGTAGCTAGCCTATGGTATGATTGTTGTTCGTCCTATGGACGAAAACCCTCCGGTTTATATAGGCACCGAAGAGGGTTAGGGTTACACAGAGTCGGTTACAATGGTAGGAGATCTGCATATCCGTATCGCCAAGCTTGCCTTCCACGCCAAGGAAAGTCCCATCCGGACACGGGACGAAGTCTTCAATCTTGTATCTTCATAGTCCAGGAGTCCGGCCAAAGGTGATAGTTCGGCTATCCGGACACCCCCTAATCCAGGACTCCCTCAGTAGCCCCTTAACCAGGCTTCAATGACGACGAGTCCGGCGCGCATATTGTCTTCGGCATTGCAAGGCAGGTTCCTCCTCCGAATACTTCATAGAAGATTTTGAACACAAGGATAGTGTCCGACTCTGCAAAATAAGTTCCACATACCACCGTAGAGAGCATAATATTTACACAAACTCAATCTGCTAACATATTCTGTGGCGTGACATCACACCACGACCAAGCCTTTATTCGATCGTTTTTACTATCCCACCTCAGCGCATTTAGCAAGGTGGTTTCCATGGCACGTCTTGTCAAAGCAGAGATCGTTCCCCTGATTCCGGGATTCTCATCAATACGGGCATGGGTAAACCAACCGTGCCATCGATTACGGCGCTTCAGAGATAAGCGAGTTTTACCAGGCTGGTGGGGATGCATAGCTTCATCCGTCCATATAAGGGGATAAGGATCCACTTTTTCACACACGCCTTCTTCCTCCTTTGCTCATCCATTTCCGCGCACTCGAGCTCCAGCGCCCAAGTCCACACAACTCGCCTCAACCTTCCCCAGCATATCCGGAGGGGGAGGCAAGTGGATGGTCTCCTCCGTCACGGAAGGGCACATCAAAAAGCTGCGGAAGGCCGGATACTTGTCCAACGACATCGCGCATCGGCTCCCCGACAAGGGGCAGCTTATCCCCACCCCCAAGCCCCATGAGAGGGTGGTGTTCCTCACGCACTTCCTCCGTGGACTAGGTTTTCCACTTCACCCATTTGTCCGGGGACTCATGTTCTACTACGGCCTGGATTTCCATGATCTAGCCCCGAATTTCATCCTCAACATCTCGGCGTTCATCGTCGTGTGCGAGGCCTTCCTCTGCATCCAGCCCCACTTCGGCTTATGGCTGAAGACCTTCAATGTCAAGCCGAAGGTAGTGGGAGGCCACCAGGCGGAGAGCGGAGGTGCCATGGTGGGCAGGATGCCCAACGTCTTATGGCTCAAGGGCTCCTTCGTGGAGACCATAAAATGGTGGCAATCAGGGTGGTTCTAAATCACCGAGCCGCGTGACCCTAAATGGGCAGCGGCCCCCGAATTCCGATCTGGCTTCCCTACACGGCTCACCTCTTGGAAAGAGACGGGCTTGACGTGGGGTAATTCGGAAGAGCTGACCGGACTTCAATCATGCACCCAAAGCCTGGTGAACAAGAAGCTCAAGCTTGTCAACATAGTCCAGGCATGCTCATCCGCCAGATCCTCCCGTGCCAACAACGGGCCTTCAGCTTGTGAGAGTTTGATCTGGCACATCGCCAAACCTTAAGCAGGCTCTTTGACACTACGTACGAAGATGCCTGGAAGGTGCTGTTCAAGGGCGCCGAGGCTCCTGCATCCGCTACCGAAGATCGCGGATACAGCTCACAGTGTCAGGCCAGTGAGGTAAGCTACTTTACCTTTTACGGGACTATTGTTATCCATAGTTTAACTCTATGCGGGATCTAAACTCCCTTACCTTTGACAGGCCTGGCAGAAGACGTCCGGGAAGGTTAACTGTCCGGCTCCCTTGCCAGAAGACCCAGCGGACGCCCGATTGATGGGGCTGCTGGTTCCGGCACCTCATGTGGTGCCGGAGAAGAAGGCCATGAAGAAGGCCACGGGAGCTTGAAGGAGTTCCCGGCGCCAGGTGATGTCGGACTCATCGTCCGATGACTCTGAGGCGGACTCCTCCCGCGAAGATGAGGAGGAGGAAAAAAAGGCCTCTCCCCCAGCGGGGGGATGGAAGAAAAGGAAGGCCGCCCAACTGGGGAGGCCGGAGGGTCCAAGGAGGGAAGCACCCTTCCCCCGGACTACTCTACCAACGCCGATGACGGTGAAGAGGAGTGGCCACCAAGGCCTAAGCCCCTGGCGACATTGTAAGTGTCCGGATACCAGAATAACTCATGGCGTTTCGTTTGTCGTATAGAATCTCCTAACGCTGAATATAACCCTGTAGTCCGCCCAAGGATAGGCTCGATGCTTCAACGAGCGGCTCCCTGGCTTTGTCGAACATGAATAACACTTCACTTCCAGCTGCCTCCTCTCCTCGCGCTACGGATGACGCCGAGGTGGGGTCCCAAAAGGGGCCCAGCCAGGAGGAGGAGGTCCAGGAGGCACCGCAAGGCAAACTCCCGGACTCCAGGCACAAGTGGGATCAAACTACAAAGGGCTCTAAGTCTGGCCCTGGGCCGGACTCCGTACCAGAACCTTCAGTGGTTTCGGAGTCTGGCAGGCGGCCCTTCATGAGAAGGGCGAGACTGCGACACCGGTGACCTCCGTCCAACTGGAGGCACCGGATAATTTGCTGGAGGCGCTTAACGGCGCCTCCATCGATGAGGAGCACCGCACTGTTATGAGTGTGGTGATCCAGAAAGTTCAGTCCGCCAAGAGCGGGCTGACTGAAGCCTGTGCCAGCCTTCTAATAGGCTTTGAGGTATGTATATAAGATATGTAAAAATATTACCGCATAGACAGTAGCCCCTGATGCTCAGTTTGGTGTTCGGAAAGAAAAGCCGAACTGAGGATCTAAAAAGATGTATGCAGGAGTCTAACATAAGTATGTCAATATGGAGAATGCAGGCTGCGCTGCTGACCTCTGCCGCACTGACTGCGGAGGTCAATGCATTGAAGCAGAGCCTCGAGTGGTCCGAGAACGAGCTCGGCCTTGCCAAAACGCAGCTCGAGGACAAGGAAGGTAAGTAATACCTTATGGAAGTATATAAAAGATGTGGTTTCAAAAAATAGCAGGAATAACGTGAGAATTGCAGGGGCCACGAACGAGGTGGCGACCCTGAAGGAAGCGGTGTCGAAGGTCGAAAGCAATGCGGCCGCAGAGCGCACCGAGCGAGAGAAGCAGGAGGCGCGTGTGGAGGAGGTGCGGCAAGAGCTCCAGGCTCTCGTGGAAAAACACGAGAGTTTGGAGCGTGACTCAAATACTCGAGAGTCCGAGCTCGCCTCAGCTCTTGAGAGCGCCAAAGCCGCTAAGGCCGAAGCCCAAAAAGCCCTCCAGGAAATTGAGGAAATGAAGAAGATAGCGGTGGGTAAGGCATTCTCCATGCAGAGAAAGCTCCTGAAAGTGAATTACTTGTTACTTACCCGAATCCGGGGCTCTCCAGGAGCATTCACAGATCTGCCTCGCAGTGTGTCCAACACTGCCGCATTGTACCCTTTATTAAATTTGAGAGATGGCGAGTCGTCGGCTTCTGCCCCCATGCCACGAGTGCTGGGGTGTTCGGGATAAACTTGAGCGCTCTCTATCCCATTCTTGGGTCCTTCGAGGGAGGCGCTCAACGCAACGAACAAGGCAACCGGACTATAATGCTTGAACACTCTCACTTAGACATAGAATTCTATAATTTTAAATTTCGGCGAA
This sequence comes from Triticum dicoccoides, assembly GCF_002162155.2. NCBI lineage: Eukaryota > Viridiplantae > Streptophyta > Magnoliopsida > Poales > Poaceae > Triticum > Triticum dicoccoides. Next base: position 217,261,869 of record NC_041387.1, on the reverse strand, counting down.
GCCCCTAGTATTCGGAAGACCGAGTTCGGGGCGCTATCCACGCGTGGGCCGGATAAAGCCGACTACTCGCTCTAAGCGGCATAAGTCTTTAGGGACTCGAAAACCTCTCGAACAGCGACTGGCTCTCGCCCTATAATGACGGTCAGTTTTAGCTTTCTCCACTGAGGTGCTCAACCCAGCTCAACCGGTGCACAATCGCAGTGGTTCTCCTAGCGCTACCTTAGCCGATATAACAGAACGTAAGGTACCAAAACATGGGAGCCGGGCAAACCCAACTATTGACCCAAGACATGATTCGGAGCTGATGCATATAATGCTATAAGTTCGGGGTGCCGCACTTGTGAAGGTGTTCAGACTTATCACACCATATTTTGGGGTACTTAAGCCCCTGGCGTATTTGGACGTACCAAAGCGTACGGATGCAACATGTCGTAAGTGAACATATATAGATAATAAAAAAAGGAATGCAGTAATAGGCAAAAGCTATGCATTGTTTATTCAAAAAAGTTGCGGTAAAAGCAGAACGATACAAATAGTGCGATAAGTAAGGGACGGGACTATTTGACATGTCTTCCTCCAGAGGCGAGCTGCGGGATGACATGTAAAAGAGGTATACTGCTCGTTATAGAGACCACCTAGACACTCGACGTAGCTTTCTACTTCACTGGCTGTTGCATCGTGTGTTCGGCGATTCTACTGCCGGACAGGGCTTCTTGAGAAAGGAGTCCTGAAAGTAAGAGAAAAAAAAGAATGACACAATTGGGAGCCCCTGGTGCGGTTGAGCCGCATTCTGGGCCTGCCATGGTCGTGCCCCTCCCCCTATGCCATGGTATTTCCAGAGCATAATTATGTACGCGTAGTACTGGTTTCGCAATTACGCGAGGGCTGGGGTTGGGGCTGCATTGCTACGCATGCTCGGGACGTGCCAGGAGGTCTTGTTGTAGGTTACTCCGGGTGCGCTTGACGGTGTCCGGACGTTTAATAGCCGGACTCGAGAATTGCCTTGAGAGGCTGCTTTGTATTTCCGCCGCAAGGCCCGCCGTATGCTCCTCCGTTCGGAGAGAGCGTTCAGTGTTTCCGTTGATCGTAGTGACTCCTCGAGGGCCTGACATCTTGAGCTTGAGGTATGCGTAGTGCGGCAACGCATTAGACTTTGAAAATGCGGTTCGTTCGAGCAGTGCATGATAGCCGCTGCGGAACGGGACTATGTCGAAGATTAACTCCTTGCTTCGGAAGTTATCCAGGGATCCGAAGACCACATCAAGTGTAACTGAGCCTGTATAGTTAGCCTCTACACCTGGTATGACGCCTTTAAAGGTCGTCTTTGTGGGTTTAATCCTTGATGGGTCTATGCCCATTTTGCGCACTATATCCTGATAAAGCAGGTTCAGGCTGCTGCCGCCGTCCATCAGGACTCTAGTGAGGTGAAATCCGTTAACGGTTGGGTCTAGAACAAATGCGGCAAGTCTGCCATGACGGATGCTAGTGGGGTGGTCCCTTCAATCAAAAGTGATCGGGCAAGAGGACCACGGGTTGAAATTTGGGGCGACTGGCTCCATCGCATATACGTCCCTTAGTGCATGCTTCCGCTCCCTTTTGGGTATGTGGGTTGTGAATATCATGTTCACCCTCCGCACTTGTAGGGGGGAGCCCTTCTGTCCTCTATTGTTTGGTGACCGGGGCTCCTCTTCCTCGTCGCTATGCAGCCCCTTGTCATTGTTTTCGGCATTTAACTTGCCTGCCTGCTTGAACACCCAACAATCCCTGTTGGTGTGGTTGGCTGGTTTTTCGGGGGTGCCGTGTATCTGGCACGAGCGATCGAGTATCCGGTCCAAATTGGACGGGCCCGGAGTATTTATTTTGAATGGCTTTTTCCGCTGACCGGGTTTAGGGCCTCTCAATCCGGCATTGACTGTCGTATCCTCAGCATTATCGCCATTAATGCGGCGCTTGTGCTTGTTGCGACGCGACCTGCCGTTGCTGTCCTTGGTATCCGAATTACCAGTGCTCTTGGTCATGTTGTTACTACGAGCTAGCCAGCTGTCTTCTCCCGCGCAAAAGCGGGTCATGAGTGTTGTGAGGGCTGCCATGGATTTCGGCTTTTCCTGTCCTAGGTGCCCGGCAAGCCACTCGTCGCGGATGTTATGTTTGAAGGCTACAAGGGCCTCTGCATCCGGATAGTCGATGATTTGATTTTTCTTGGTTGGGAACCGTGTCCAGAATTTTCTGGCTGATTCCTCTGGCTGCTGAATTATGTGGCTTAGGTCATCGGCGTCTGGTGGTCGCACATAAGTGCCCTGGAAATTGTCGAGGAATGCGGCTTCCAGGTCTTCCCAACAACCAATTGACTCTGCTTGCAAGCTGTTAAGCCAATGCCGAGCTGGTCCTTTAAGCTTGAGTGGGAGATATTTGATGGCGTGTAGATCATCACTGCGGGCCATGTGGATATGAAGGAGGTAGTCCTCGATCCATACCGCAGGATCTATTGTGCCATCGTATGATTCAATGTTTACAGGTTTGAAACCCTCAGGGATTTGATGATCCATCACTTCGTCTGTGAAGCATAGTGGGTGTGCTGCGCCTCTATATTGGGCTATATCACGACGTAGCTCAAATGGGCTTTGTCTGCTATGTTCGGCCCAGCCGGATTTGCTGTATCCGGCATGACGGTTATTGTCACGTGTAGTGAGGCGCCCACGCGAGCCGTAGATCGATCTTGTTTGCCTTGCCTTGTCCTCCAATATATCTCGCAGGTCTGGCGCTTCCTCCTCTGATCGGGGTAGCAGCCTGCATTTTGGGTAGCTCTTGGAGGGGCATTCGAGTTCGTACTCTTCATCCGCAAAGACTTCAGTCCATCTGTCAGTTTGCAAATCTTGGTCAGCTCTAAGCTGTTGCTGCTTTTTCTTGAGGATGCTTGCCGTGGCCATAGGCCTGCATTTGAAACGCTCATGTTCGACGGGATCCTCAGGCATGACAAATTCGTCGTCATTGAGGCTTGCCTCATCTTCGGAGGGAGGCATGTAATTATCGTCCTCTACCTCTCTGTCTACCGCTCTCTCATGAGGGCTGGCTTCTCCATCCTCCTGTGCTGAATCCTGCTGGAGGGGGTTGTCTTTGGCACTTTCCGAGGTGTTATTGTCTCCTGTGCCGGAATCACCGTTTTTGCTGTGGTGGGATTTAGAGCGGCGCCGCTGACGCCGGCGCTTAGGCTGTTTCTTGGAGGGGTCATCCTCCGTTTTTCCATCGCCGTTCCGATCTTTTGGGATGTCCACCATGTAAATGTCATATGACGAGGTGGCCTTCCAGTGCCCTATAGGCGCCAGTTCTTGGTCGTCTCCTGCATCGTCGTCCATATCGTCGATGTCTTCGGAGTCGAAGTCGAGCATGTTGCTTAAATCATCGACAGTGGCTACGAAGTGGGTGGTGGGTGGGCTTTGAATTTCTTCGTCGTCCGCATCCCAACCTTCCTGACCATAGTTCGGCCAGAGCTCTCCTGATAAAGAGAGAGACTTTAGTGAATTCAGGATGTCGCCAAAGGGCGAGTGCTGAAAGATGTCCGCGGCTGTGAACTCCATGACCGGTGCCCAATCGGATTCGATTGGCAGGGGCACGGAAGGTTCGAAGTCCGGAGAGGAGTCCGGCACCCTGGAGAAATGAGCCTTGCAAAGGACAGGGATGGTGTTCGGCTCAATCGCCATGGAGATTGCAGCCCCTGAGGCAGTGTCCAGCCACCCATCCTCGATCGGCGCAGTCGGCTCCGAGCTAAGGGTCGGAGCGGACACTAGTGCGGCCTCCAGGGCGCTGTTCGGCGGCAGAGCGAGATCATGCCCATCGTGACATTGCAGCGCGCTTGGCTGTGGCTCGAACCCGTCGAAGATCAAGTCTCTGTGGACGTCAGCCCTGTAGTTCAAACTTCCAAATCTGACCTAATTGCCAGAGGCGTAGCTTTCAATCTGCTCCAGATGGCCAAGCGAATTGGCCCGCAGTGCAAAGCCGCCGAATACGAAGATCTGTCCGGGGGGAAAAGTCTCACCCTGGACCGCATCGTTGTTGATGATCGGAGGAGCCATCGGTCCTAAAGATGTAGACACATAGGAACTCTCAATGAAAGCACCAATGTCGGTGTCAAAACCAGCGGATCTCGGGTAGGGGGTCCCAAACTATGCGTCTAGGCGGATGGTAACAAGAGACAAGGGAGACGATGTTTTTACCCAGGTTCGGGCCTTCTCGATGGAGGTAAAACCCTACTCCTGCTTGATGAATATTGATGATATGGGTAGTACAAGAGTAGATCTACCACGAGATCAGAGAGGCTAAATCCTAGAAGCTAGCCTATGGTATGACTGTTGTTCGTCCTACGGACTAAAACCCTCCGGTTTATATAGGCACCGAAGAGGGTTAGGGTTACACAGAGTCGGTTACAATGGTAGGAGATCTGGATATCCGTATCGCCAAGCTTGCCTTCCACGCCAAGGAAAGTCCCATCCGGACAAGGGACGAAGTCTTAAATCTTGTATCTTCATAGTCCAGGAGTCCGGCCAAAGGTGATAGTTTGGCTATCTAGACACCCCCTAATCCAAGACTCCCTCACGCGCTCCAGAAGACCCTAGTTCCTCTCCTCAACAAGCTCGCGAGCCCTTATGGCCCAATCCTCTAGGAGGGTTACTATATTCGTGAAGAAGCTAAGGTGGCTGGCGTAATCATTCTCGTGTGGATGAGGAGCACTCTCGTCACAGATGGTGCCAAAGTCACGGTTGGATCTGACTCTGAGATCCTGGAGCATCGAGGCGTGCTTGCGCTGCAACGTCCGGTGACGATTCGCTTCGTTCGCGGCCTTCTCTGCAAGGGAGCGGCATCCTTGACCTACTATTGTAGGGAAGATAGTTCGGCGTGAGCGGAGGACAAGACAGACTCGGAAGAGGCCCGAGTTTCCTCGGTAGCCCTCCTATGCTATTCCACAGATTCCAGCTTCACCTTCAGGGCGGTGGTCCTACCCTTGATCGGCCCGCCGCGCCTCGATCTCCTTCTCGAGGGTGAAGTTTGAAGTCTGGAGCTCCCGCTCTTGCTCCTCGGCTTCCTCATGACGGTGGTCAGCGGCCCTGGCCTCCTCCAGGGCACGGGCGCAAGCCTCACGAAAAGTTGCAAGACAAGCTGCAGCGCGTGCGTCGGCACGATCACGCTGAATCCGCCCTAGATTGATGGAGACTTTTAGCTGGTGCCATTCGCGCGCCAACCAACGGTCCTCCGTCTCAAGGAGGGCATCGACATCAGCAAGTTCTCCGCCAAGACGAATCATCGCATGCATTGCCTCGCTGAAGAGCTCGTAGCAGACAACATTGTGCTCGCGCGTGAAATCCAACGCGCGGCCAAGCCCGTCTTCGGCCATGGGAGCTATCGGAGGCGCATGGAGCAGCTCGCCCGCCTCCGGTTGGGGCCTGGCCAATTCAGTTTTGCATCCTGAAGACGAGGTCGGCCCAGGGGCTGCCTGATCGTCAGCAATGATCAGTGGAGGAGCCGTTGCCACGCCCCCGTCCCCCAGGCCAGGTTGCATAAGAAGGAGGTAGGAGGCTCAAGTCCGAGGCCCCCTAGCTGCACATCAGCTGCTAGAGTTCGCCCCATGCCTTGCGCGGGAGCCGAGCGTGAGGGGCTGCGCGTCGGGATCGAGCCAAGAGCTCCTGAAGGAGGCCTCTCCTGAGGCTTTGCCACTGCAGGGACCCTGTGAAGCCTTGGTGAGGGAAAAAAGCATGGCGCGCAGGAATTCACTAGAACGAGGCACTTACTCGTCAATGTCTATGTACTTCCTCTGCTTTAGCGGCCGGCAGGCGTCACCATGTCAGCTCGGAGACCCCTTCCTCTTGCGGAGTGCTTCAAGATTCAAGCCAGCTGGCCGGGCCTCGAGGGGCGGTCCCCAGCAGCTGGAGCGCTCGGCAGGGCTCCCGGGGCAGCAGCCTCAGGAGCGCCAGGAGGTACCTCCCCCTCAGCAACCGCCTCGAAGCCGCTTCCCCGAGCCTCAGAGGCGGCCACCTCAAGGGCACCGGGTCATCCCAGGACCATGGTGGCCCCTTACCGGGCCTTAGGAGCCTCGGCCTCTTGAGCAACTCGCGGCGCCCGACCTCCGGAGGTCGCCTCGGTGGCACCTAGTGGCATGTGTCCCCCTGCTTCCACATTTAGGGCATGCGCCGCGGGGTCAAGAAGCAAGGGGACGATGAGGATAGGATTCTCGCGAGGCCCTTCAAGGCCTGTTGGGCATAACCCCCACTCGTCGAAGAGGGGTATCTACTTCACGAAGGCCACCTTGTTTGAGCACTAGTACGAGAGGCGGCCCTTCCATGCAATCAAGGCGGGTTTGAAGTCGCCCGTGAGAAGCTCGAGCACCTTGCTCAGCGTCTTGGAAGGCAGCGCAGACGCTTGGAGCCTCATGAAGTCTTCGGCGCCAGTAAAGGCCAACATTGGGCGGGAATGGCGCTGGAGCAGGGCGATGCGCCACTGGATGAATTCCTACAGCACCATTGGCGCTATCACCCCGAGCTTCTTCAGCCCGGTCAGCCGCTTCTAGACGCGGGCAAGCTGATGGTCGACAAGCTTGACATGCCCCCAACCGGAGCTGGGCACCGCTGGCACGCGAGGGGTCAAAAGCAGGGGGCTGCGCGTGCCGGCATCTACAAACAACCACTGCTTCTGGAACCTCTTCACATATGGCGGTAGCTCGAAGTCGATTCCTGAGCCAGCCGTCGTCACAACAGCCTGCAAGGCCGCGCACCCCGAGCGCTGGCGGGCGTCGTCCAAAAGGAGCAAGAAGAAATGGCGAAACAAGTCTATAGAAGGAGCAATGCTGACCATGGCTTCGCAAAGGAAAGTGAAGATGACAAGGAGGATGATGGAGCAGGGATCCGTATGCAGCAGTTGTATCTAGTAGTGCGAGTTTATTTCATTGAAGAAAGGGGATAAAGGGGGAATCAGGCCCCTGAAGAGGGCGTGAAGATGGATAGCAATCTCATGTCACCCGTGAACCAAGATGCGGGCCGAGCGATCGTCGCCTTCCACTCATTGGAATCGGCTGCAAGAGCTAGGCGGACCTTGGCCAACCCCTCTTGGTTGATCACCTTCGACCGCTCGAGAGCGGGGTCCATGGCCGGCGGGGGCTCGACCGGAGCATGCGACTTCCCTCTCTTCTTCCTCTGCTACGGGCCCATTGTGGAAGTAAGGGGGAGGGAACAATGCTGACGCCGGATCTGCGAGAAGGATTGCAAGTTGGGGGAGAGAAGGGGCCATGGCCAAGCGCATCAATCTACAGGGGCGGACTGCTCTGGCAACGGGCGGCCGCCAGGCTTGGCAGATGTCAAGGCAGCATGGGGAAGTGGAGACGCCCACGTCCCATCAATCGCCATGTGTCATCCAAGGCCATAGGCGGTTAGGGCCCGCGGTGCTTCGCACATGCCCTTTGGCTTCTCCCAGAAGCCAAGTAAGAGCGCACCTTGGGCCCGGGGGCTACTGTCATCATTCTGGATAACGGGGTACCTAGACTTCCCTGCCTACGGCCCACGGCGTGGCTCCATTGACGGCCTAGTACGGCCCAGCACCAGCATCTACAACTCAAGACCCTCGTGAGGGGCCAAGCCTCACGAGGCGGATGACACCAAGACCTCCAAGGGGATCGGCCCCCTCGGACTGGCTCCCCAAGAGTGGAGATTTCTATGCAAGGTGCACCTCGCGAGGCTTGGATGACATGAGCCATGACGACCAAGGCTAGGCGGGCGCCCGCTGTCACAGAGTACCAGTTCCCCGTTTGGTGCAAAGGAGGCAAGCAGCAGGCCCGGAGTCCCAAGGAATCAACCAAAGGTTTCCATTCTGGTGCAACAAGAGCAAGACCGCAAAGATGGCAGGATGGAGGTCACCACCAAACCCACCGCAGCGTCACGACCAGCGACTCTTGGAGGCGAAGACTACTTTAGTCAGGATAGGGTGTACTTGTTGTCTCCCTTCAAATTTGGCTGTTGTGCGATCCCTTCCCGCCTACATTTTGGAAGAGGACCAATGCCACTATAAATAGGACCTAGCCACCACCAAGTGGGGGGATCAAATCCACTCCTCCCTCACCACCTCACTAGCTAATTTGAGCACAAGAACACACCTTCTGAGGCTGTTCTCCACTATACTAGTTCTTCCTCAGCCCCTCGAGGCAAATCCACCACAAAGCAGGAGTAGGGTTTTTAACCACAAGGTGGCCCGAACCTTCGTAAACTACCTTGTCTCTCTTTCCCCTCGAGTTTGCCGCGATAGGCTGTGAGGTTTGCGAGTTGGAAGGTTGGGTAGGTTGAGATCCCTGCACGCACCCTAGAGTTCGAACCTCTCAAGGGTTTACGGAACCCGAAATCCGACAGTAGGCTGTTGCAATAAATTCATAATTTGCTTATTCTTGGTTGCCGGAGTGACAAGAGCCCGAATATGGATAAGTGGGTTATTGCGTATGGAAGTAAAGAGGACTTGATACTTAGTGCTATGGTTGGGATTTACGACCTTAATGATCTTTGTTAGTTACGGATGCTTGCCAGAGTCCCAATCATAAGTGCATATAATCCAGGTAGAGGAAGTATGTTAGCTCATGACTCTTCCTCATGTAAAATTGCAAGAATGATTATCGGTCTAGTTATCAATTGCATAGGGACAAATGACTTTCTTGTTGACAAAAGCTATCTACTTTTATTGCCTGGCAATTTACTCCTAGTTTTATTCTTGCAAAATAGTTTCATACTTGTTTTAGGTAGAGCAAATCAGTGGTTGATAAAACTTGAGGAAATATTTGTTTGAACTTTAGCTCCTTGTTGGGTTCGACACTCTTATTTATCGAAAAAGGCTGCAAACCATCCCCATATACTTGTGGGTTGTCAGGGTATACAAACAGGGGTATATGTTTTCCCCTAACATGTGCATGGATAGGCCGGGTTTAGGCACAACAACAAGGAAGCAAGCAACATGTCGTTGCAACAAACCTTGGTGTATGTTGCCTGGACTTCACACAGGCTCAAGGGCGAGGTTTCAGCAACCAAGACAAGGAAAAGCAGAAGAGATAGCTGTTTGAGAAATCAAATGGCGGATCAAGAAGACCAACACAAGTCGAAAGAACAGGATATCACTATGGAAAAACCTCCCTTGCCGGGCAAGAGAGCCTGGCTAGGTCAAGGTCACATCGAGGACAAGTCCGAAGACCTCCCTGGCAAGGGTTGCTGGGATGCTAGCGGCCTGCTTCCTCACCAAGGCTCCACCGCTCCACCTCACAACAACCCAAGTCACCCATCGGTGTTGTGTCGAGCCCTCAAGTGATTAGGTTGTTGTCATTTGGCATGTGGCAGCCATTTCTGAGGAAGATCACCCCTAAATGACACCTATACAGAGGCGTGTTACCCAGGTAGGCGAGAAGGTGGTTGAATAGCATGCCAAGGCTTGCGAGGCTGCGCCCACGACATGAATCTAAGCAGTGCATTTAATGCACCTTGTCCTGTCTGTGGAGTTAGGTATGATAGCACTATGGCTGTCTAATCACTGGATAATGACTATTTTGCCATTGTGGAAACCCCTTGACCTATAAAAGGAGGACTATGGCAAACTTAAAAGGGATTCGGACCTCTGTACACTCATACACGTGTAGCTGCTCTCGTCCCAGGGCGACCTTGCCGGGCTTGAGTGTTGCTTCTCCACCATGGTCCTTTCATCAATCCACCAAAGTAGGAGTAGGGTTTTACGCCTCGCAGCGGCCCGAACCTGGGTAAAAAGCTGCCCATGTCACTGTTGTCCTGCTGTTCTACGGCCTCCACTCTTTGCGTAACGCACCTTTCCCCCTTGCCGAACCACAAAGGGGCCTATGGCCCCGTAGGTGGCCGTGCCGAACCACGACATCTTTGGCACGCCAGTTAGGGCGAGTGCCTGTGCGAACCTAAGGTTTTAAGCAGCGTGTTGATCTTCATCACCATCTTCTTCATCGATGACAGATCGTGAAGGAACCAACGTTGCTCCTTCATCCATCCCGCCCAGTTCCCATCACATATCTCTGCCGTGGCCACGATAGCGGTGGAAACAGTGGATGACGATGACACGGCGACCTGGACATCTCGTACAGCATGGCCGCCATGCGACCCCGTTAGGGAAGAAGGGCTCGGTGATAAGGTACACAGTTTTCTTCCTCTACAACTTCCACTTGTCAACAATCAAGCCACACCGGGTTTTAGCATCAACAACGTCGATGAGCCAATCCGAAACTCGATCCAGCATTTACCTCCTAAGGGAAAATCCTGAGTGGATCCCCGGTGCGAATCCATTTGTTGACACCCCTGCAAGCGTGCTCCGACAAGGTCGTCCACGTAAGCATGACCTTTGTGCCAGCTGCCGTAAGATTGTTAGAAGTGTAAGGAGGAGGCGAGAAAAACTGGACCTACGTTGCACCATATTTCGTCGTTCACGAGATATCTGTGATCCCATTCGGACCTTGCCGGGGAACCGAAAGCAACATGTAAGGCGCCATCCTCCCAAGGCACACGAACACGACGAAGGACTGTGACTACAAAGGGAAGGAAGCATAGATGAAAGCTAAGTCCATGTGTTCACTGCTTCTCTACCTCTAGAGTTTGCAGTTGCATATCCCTCGGATAGTCAATGTGCTTCGTATGGAGATATCTTTCGTGTGATGGCACCTAGCCGGGTTTGTCTGCACCCCCGCTCTGTTTTGAGCCTGCTCATAGAGCGGCTGGCTGCATAAAAAATGCCCAAGGAAAAACCTGTCGGGGTGTGTCTTTGCCAGCTGAATGCTAAGGACCTCTTCCTCGCAGCAATTGCGGCAGCACGCTCTTGGTGGGCAACCAACACACATAAAAAGAAACTAACCGTACGACATCCATGAGTAAAACACAAGAGGGGTAGCATGCTTTTGAAATTAATTAAGCATCAGTTCCATACGAATGAAAGTAGTGCGAGGCCTAAACACAAGACATGCATAATGTTTTGTTACAGGGCAACATGGCGACATGAATGATTCAATGCCAAACTTGGTGGCCAGCTGCCGTAAGATCGTTCAAAGTGTAAGGAGGAGGAAAGAAAAACTGGTCCTACCTTGCACCATATTCTGTCGTTCACGACATATCTGTGATCCCATTTGGACCTTGCCAGGGAACCGAAAGCAACATGTAAGGAGCCATCCTCCCAAGGCACACAAACGCGACGAAGGACTATGACTGCAAAGGGAAGGAAGCACAGATGAAAGCTAAGTCCATGTGTTCACTACTTCTCTACCTCTAGAGTTTGCATTTGCTTATTCCTCGGATAACCAATGTGCTTCGTATGGAGATATCTTTCGTGTGATGGCACCTTGCCGGGTTTGTCTGCACCCCCGCTCTATTTTGAGCCTGCTCACAGAGCGGGTGGCTTCATCAAAAACGCCCAAGGAAGAACCTGCCGGGGTGTGTCTTTGCCAACTGAATGCTAAGGACCTGTTCCTCGCAGTAATCGCGGTAGCATGCTCCTGGCGGGCAACCAACACACATAAAAAGAAACTAACCGTACGAGCATTCATGAGTAAAACACAAGAGGGGTGGCATGCTTTTGAAATTAATTAAGCATCAGTTCGGTATGAATAAAAGTAGTGCGAGGCCTAAACACAAGACATGCATAATGTTTTGTTACAGGGCAACATGGCGACATGAATGATTCAAGGCCAAACTTGGTGGCCTTATAAAGCCGTAGGGACAGAGAGGACCTTGTCATCGAAGGAACCAGCTTTCTTATCGGCAGCAGATACATCAGTGCCTGTCGGGAGCTTCCTGAAGCCATCAACAAGGTTGCGTTAGGGATGGCGGTAGGCGAGGTTGCTCAAGACCATGAACAGGGCGTTGCGGGCATGCTTTCGAGACTCATTTGCAAAGAGAGCGCCTTTTCCTTCTTCATGGATCTTCCACCCTTCAATCAACTCATTGAATAAGGGCCCTAACTTGACGCTCGGGACCTCATGCCTGCCAAACAAGAAGACTGGCCCCTCCATGCCCATCATTGCAATCTGGGCAGTGAGGCGCCCGGCGATGTCGACCAGGCTCTTTATCCAAAGGCCGACCTGCTCGGATTTGTTCTCGAGCTTGTCCTCTGCATCCTTCCGAAGGATTCTCGCGTTGTCCAGATCCTTCATCAGGTGCCTCTTGTGAACCGTGACAGACTTGATTTTTCTCTCCAAGATGCCAAGCCTTGCCTTTGTGACACCCTGCTTTTTGCTGGTTTTTGCCATCATACTTTTCATCTGCCTTTTTATTTAAAAATGGAATTTTGAGTTAATTCATATGGACATAGCACTTGGTCATTGGTTTGATTTTCACCCAAGTGACCCCTCTCACCTCTCGCAACCTCCCTTGATCTCCCATTCATCATCAAAATGCTTTCGGATATACTTCTTCTAAACAAAATATTCATTTTCCTCTTGAAAATGGAATATTTTCAGTTCCCTTCCAAAGCAACCCCTTTGTTTCTTTCTCAGAAAAATCTAAGAAAATTCTCTCACGCCCTTTAGATAGTGCCCCATCACCCTAGGCAAAAATATCACATGGTCATCTGACAAAATTTTGCTAGGGAAAATCATTTACCTTCTACCATAAAAATGAACTTTACAAATGAAGTGTATTATTCCTTGATCCAATGAAGTTGATTTTTCCTGAGCTTCATTACCCTCCTAACAAAACCTTAACTCCAAGATATTAGCCCTAAACTCCTTTTAGAACCCATCCAAACATAGTCCACAAGTTTCTTTCTAGAAACTTGTTGCTAAGCTCTTGTTCAGTTTGGTCGGCCTTGAAGTGTGGCATAGCATCTCCTAGACCAAACACTGCACGGACAACACACAAGACAAGGTCTGGCATCACTTGGGCGTCACTTTGGCACAGTTCGCGTGGTGATCACGTGTGGACATGGGCTCTGGCATGCAATCGACGCACTTTGCGCTGCACTCGAGCCCCTGTTCAGCGCGTGCCCGTCACAGCGCTCGCCTATGATAGCAACACCACGCCACCAGCCTCGATCCATCGAGCTTGACCCCTCTCTGTAGCTCGCCGACGCCGGAGCCTCCGTAGCGAACACGGGCACAACGCAGTCAAGCGCACAGTGTGCCCGTGCCTCTATCACCGTCCTCAATCGCACCTTGTGCTCATCTTTGAGCTCCCAAAGTGACCGCGTGAGCTCTGGCCTCTTCTCCCCCTCCCACTGACGCTCCTCGTCACCGTGTGCCGCTTCCAGATCTCTCTAGCGGAGCCAAGACCCCCCATCCCCTCCGCCTATAAATAGAGCCCTACCTCGCCTCTCCGAGAATCCCAACTCGCTCACTCAACCACCACGACACCATGGATAATCGCAGCCCGGCCGGTCAGGCCTCTGTCCGCCATCCCCGACCCGAGCTCGCCGGCGATCCCCTCCTGCTGCTCCCCACCTCTCTAGTGCCCCTCAAGCTCCGTCTTCTTCTCCGACGACTCCCTGGTGATCCACTAGTGCTAGCTGACCCTGTTGGAGCCCCTGGAGTCGCGCATCCTCGCCGTCTTCCTCATCTCTTGCGAACTTCATCTACAACCGCAGCTTCAGACATCGTTTCCAAGTAACTCCTGCCACCTCACGCCAAGCTACGGGTATGGGCAGGTGCACCTAATCCTCCTCTATCCATTCCTCCCTCTCAGATCGGACGCCAAGCCCTCCTCGCCGAAGAGAGCCCCGGTGAAGCGTCACTGTCTTCTATTTCCTCCCCCTCTCTCAAAAACCGATATGCAGGCCCACTGTCAGCCTATCGACTCATGCCCGAAGCGGTCCGAGTGGAGGCTTATTCTCTAAATATGCCTTCGACGTCACCCCCTGGGTTTTCTTTTATTCAAATTTAAATTCATTTTGACCAGCAACTTTGACCAGCTCTAACTCCTAAACTATAGTCCAAATGAGTTGATTCTTTTTGCATTGGTTTTGTATTGAAATTCTCTAGCAGCACACAAAATTTGAGATTTTTTTGCGGTCTAGAATTTCTGGTGAATTTCAAAGTGTTTTTTGATATTTTCTTTTGCTATTTTTAATTATTTTCAGAAGGATAATCTTGCCTTGGGGAGAACGAGGATCTGTGCGACCCTCCTCTATGCTAAGGCAAGCCACCACAAATATTTGCATAATGTCATTTCAATAACTATGATTTTTCCAAATTGAATATGATTTATTTCGTGCATTAAATAATTTATATAATATTGCTTAAGTTATTGCATTTGTCATGCTAGAAGAGTTTAGCTTGCTATAGTACTGGAGTGCATGGACTAGTTTAATGCAGTAGAGTTACTTTGATAACATGACTATGGTTTAATAATTGATGATGTATTATTTTTAAATGATGGTTAATATTTATATTCTCGCCATGCTAATGACGTAACTAAAACTGATGGAGTTATACAAGTGCATTTATATGATTAGTAGTGCATGATGATTCTTTGAGGTTGATCTGTTTCATTTCAGTGATATGTGAATATTGCTATATGTCATATAGTTGCATGTCATAATGTTGCATGTTCATGGCATACTATGGCTTGAGTTAATTTATTTCAAGTTAAACCTGATGATAATTCAACTTGTACATAATGTTGATCGAGCCATGGTGCCACCGAATCGAGCTTCCAAGTGCAACCACATTTGGCTTTATGGGAAGGCCCTTATTCTCTCTGTTGTCATGTCTCTGGCTGGTGCCTCCAATAAGGGAAGGTTATGGGCGTGCGGTACCCTAGCCCATTAAGCATACATAACCTTGTGTGCCCGTTGTTGTTTTGGTACCATGTCCCCATTTTGAACTGTTGATGTTTTGCCACTACGGTGCCCGTTGGATGCCACAGGTTGGCATTGGGGCCACCCATGACTTAGCCCAGACGGGAGTTGGTCGGAGTGGCCGGAAGAGTGTCATGGCGATTGGTTGGTTTTGTCAGAATGTCATTGGTCCACCCAATTTGGAGTTGAGGCCATGGATTCCGAGGTGTGGGTACAGTGTGCTAACCTCTACAGAGTGTATATTAAATCTATCGATAGCCGCGTCCTTGGTTACAGACACAGTTCATAGTAGGTCACACCATGGATCAACATAAATTAGCTAATCCTGCACACTAAATTCATATAGATGGCACTAAGTATGTGATGATATTGTTGAAACCATGGACATGGTTGATGTTGGAACCAAAGAGTTGGTTTCGTTCATGATCCGAGGTGATCATGGTATTGATGATGATGGTTACGAGGTAACCCGTATGGTAAGCGAGTCCGAGGGACTCGATGCACAAGCATGATCACTTCATGAGTAGCATTTTATAGCCTTGCATTTAACTTGCTTAATTATCATGTTATTGTTTGCTATTATGCTTTTACTTGTTGTGAGCTTGCAAGTACCTTCAATGTACTGACCTGGCGTGTCATGCCAGATTTCAGGAAAGTCTTACCGGATCGGAGTGCTTACCGTGTCTAAGTCGTGTTCACATCGGTGTTCCTATGCAATGGAGTCCCGCTTCGTCGTGGTTCCGCCGCCGCGTAGTTGTCGTGATCAAGGCCCCTTCATGTTCATTATGTACTATACATATTGTTCAGCAGCATCGTGTGTTCCGCTTGGCCTCGCTCCCTGATGTAATATCGAACCTATGTTTCTGCTAGCATCAATAAATTGGATGTTTCCTATACAATGTTGTTGTGTGTTGCTAGAAGACTAGATCTCTGTGATGGCAATGCAAGGTAAACCGGTTGCTCTGAGCCGGGGTGCCACAACGCTTGGTATCAGAGCTGCACTGACTGTAGGACACGTTAGACCGTCGATGCATTAGTAAAACAGTAGTTTAGTCCTGAGTGACGGTAGTTTGCATCAGGTTGCTACATTGCATGCATTTAATTTATTGTTATTGCTAACCCACTAATGATTGCGAGTGTAGATGGCCCCAGTTCCATACCCGTACCAGTCTGAACCAGTACCCTTCACCTAGCTGCATCTGCTTTAGAACGTGTGGCGTCAACTCTACCCCCACGGTGCTGATCCAGTGTACCGGGTGTATCGGGAGCATCTGGCAGACTCTGTGTACGAGTACTACACGGAGGTCACTATGCATCATAGTTCCCCTTCCGGCGCTTACACTCGTTCCTCTAAGGGTGGTTTCACATCCACGCCATTCCAGGCCATCCAGTTTGCCGCATTCGAAGTTCTTGTATACTTGTGCTACAACGAGGTTCGCATGCAAACCAATCCAGGTTTCTACTTGTATATGTCTCTGCATAAGAACGGGCGTATCCGTTTCCCTTTCATTGATCCGGCATGTGATCGTTCTTCCACCCACCTTTCTCGCTATATCACCGCAAGTTATGTTATGATCTTCTAGTTGGCCCAAGATTTGACTCGTACACATATCGCTCTCGCTACCTCTCGAAACATATTCACCCCACCTACTATCGGATTCACTCTATTGGTTCCCCCAGCCTCTGTTCCTCCAAACACCTAGACTACCCCTTAGAGTGCCTCAGGCACCTCAAAAGTGACCCCTCGTGAGTCCCCTACCAACTGGGTTTTGCTTCTCTCTACTCCCATAGCTCATATGCTTTGCCCTAGACCTGCCCCTGAGGGAGATTCCTCGAGGCAGCGTCGCCGCGTTTCCTTTAAGCCGGAGGACTCCATTGGCATCGTTAGTTCGGAATCTGAGCCTAAGGAGGACCCTTCTGTAGCAGTGGAGCCTTAGTTCGTTAGCTTTTAGACGAGGTTGCCCTGATGTTGGCTGTAGTCGTACTAGTCTTGATGTTTCCATGCATGTATGAGTCTATGTATAATTATGTTGAAACACTCTTTATTCGCCATGGTTTTATTGCTTTTCTTCGGAGTTGTCGTTCGATTTTCTTCCCCATTTTGGATGTTGCTCATCTCGGTTGCTTCATATTGGAAAAAATAAACAAATAGGATGACGAGAGGAGGTAGCAGCAGTCACACTACTGAGGATGTCCCTGTTCGTCGGTTAGAAAGACAAGCAGGGCATTCCACCAAGCTGCATCTACAACCACCGCCTCGAGCGCCAGATCCCCCAAACACTGAGCAGAAATGCACATGTTCGAAGAAAGAAAAAACAACGATCTGCTTGAACTATTGAAAAGTGTGCAGGCAATGGTGGGAAATAATGGGAATTTGTATGGCAATTACTCCAAGCTCTCAAATTTTCAAAGGACTAAGCCACCCAGTTTCAATCAAGTTGCTGGCCCTGTGGAAGCCAACGATTGGCTAAGGACCATTGAAAAGAAGTTGGACATTGCTCGCACTGAAGAAGGTGATAAGGTTCCATTTGCAACCCACTATCTGGAAGGAGCCGCAGCTATTTGGTGGGACAATACTAAAGCCATGTGGCCAGCAGATGAAGAAATTACATGGGATAAGTGCAAGAAAAACTTCCGCATGTACCACATCCCCACCGGTATGCTGAAAGTCAAACATCGTGAGTTCCTAGCCCTCACGCAAAATAACTTATCCATCAGCGAGTATTTGAACAAGTTCAACCATTTGGCTTTCTATTCCCTACATTATGTGGCCACCGAAGAGAGAAAGATTGACAGATTCCTCGGAGGGCTGAATCAACAGCTCAGATGCACTCTTAGTATGGTAAATTTTCCGGATTTCCAGGCTATGGAAAACAAAGCCTTGATTGCTGAAAGGGAGCACAAGCTTATTCAGGACAACAAGCCCACTCTTGATGACTGCAAGAGGAAGTATCATTACTAGGGAAATGCTTATACATAGGAATTTATTAGTAGCGCTGGAAAATAGTCATCGCTGCTGCTAGTTAGCAGTAGCGCTGATCAGGGAAGCACTACTATTCTGTTTATAGCAGTAGTGCTGGAAATCAAAAACATGCTACTACTATGTGGGACCAGATGAGACCACCGATAGTAGCTATAGTGCTAGCTGTACAGAATCCAGCGCTACTACTAACAGTTTAGCAGTAGCGCTGTATTTTACTGCGCCGCTACTGCTAATGGGCCCCACTTAGTAGTAGAGCTTCTCCAGGAAAGTGCTCCTACTAAGTACGGTAGCAGGAGCGCTACTGCTAGTTGCGACTGGTGCCACCTTTTCCCTCCCCCTCCTCTCCCCCACTTTGCCCTCTCTCCCCCTCCTGTCCCCTTTCCACTCTCCACCATTGTTGCTCTTCTTCTCCCTTCCTCCTACCTCTCTTCTCTCCTCATTAATGTCCCCCTCCACCATAACTCTCCTCCATAAATGGCCTCTCTCACATCTCTCTTTCTCCTACCTCTCTTCCTCACCCCATTAATGCCCCCCTCCACCATAACTCCCTATCCATTAGTTAGCTAGCTAGATTCACCTCTCCTCCCCAACAACTAGATCTAGCTATCTATTTAGCCATCCACCCGTGCTCTCTCGATCGGTCTCTCTCATCATCTAATTAACCGAGCGTGCTCTCTCAATTGGTCTCTCTCGGGAGATATATAGGTGAGTAAAAAAAGTTGTTCATTTCAAGAATGGGAATACGTGTGTGAATTAGAATATGTGTGTTTGGTATATATATATATATATGGAGAGATTTGTGCGAGTGTGATCTGCCCTCGAGTTGCTTATGTTTTTCCGAAATGTTGATTTATTTCCCTTTCGGTGAATTTGGAGCAAACTCAATATGTCCTATTTTTAGGCAAGGTCATGCCAAAATTTTATATGACTTGGAAGCTTGCATGAATTATTTGTTGAATAACCCTTTTGCTTGTTATACCGTGCAGCCGGTCATGAAGGTGAGTGGATGGAAAGTGGAGCGGTACATGCAATCCGTGGTGATGGACATGTATGCAAATAATCGGACTAGGATTAGATGTCCGTGTGCAATATGCAAGGAAGGAGTCCTTTTGGACCCTTTTGATCATGTCATTTTGAAGGCACACCTCCTAATGAATGTTTTCATGGATGGCTATAGTAAGTGGATACATGAAGATGATGACGATGAGGAGGACGTCCACATGGCAGGGAATAACGACATGGGGCTAGACAAAGAGATGATCGATCAACACGAAGACGATGGCGCTGGACATGGCGGCGGGGAAGAGCCCAGAAATGACGACGGCAGGGAAGATTCCGGACACTATAAAGAAGAGTTCGAACATGGCAGCAAAGAGGCGGCGATCACGCTGCAGTCTTCATCGCTACTAAGTGCAGTCGTGCAGGACCCTCATGTTCAAGACCTCCTTCGCACGAGTATGTCTAGCGAGAGAGCTGGTTCTAAATAGGAGGCCAAGCTAGCGCAACTTGAAGTAGACTCGAGGACTCCATTGTATGACGGTTGCGATCCAGAGGTGATTCGCTTGAGTTTCACGCTCGAACTTCTAAAGACGAAGGCCAAAAATAAATGGACATGCAAAAGCCTCGATGAGCATTTGAAGTATCTACATAATAAAGTTCTTCCCGGGGGAACCTGTGTCCTACTATTGTTGAGGAGGCTAAGAAAATAGTTTGCCCTTTTGATTTGCCGCACATTAGGTACCACA
>NC_041387.1:217238528-217242091 GCF_002162155.2 Triticum dicoccoides | reverse complement strand
GGGGGTGCATGCAGAAAACACTAGTTGTCCAGTGTGCAATGCTTCTTGATACAAGAAGGCAGGAAAGAAAGCTCCTCAGAAAGTTGTATGGTACTTTCTGATCACTCCCCGTCTGCAGTGGTATTTCGTAGATCCTAAGGAAGCAAAGCTCATGCGCTAGCATGCCGAGATGAAGAAGCCCGACGATGGAGATGATCCGAGGCTGATACACCTCGTAGGTGGTAGCCAGTGGAGAGCATTCAACGCCGTCTATGGATTTGCTGCAGAAGATCCAAGGAACATCGTGCTTGGTGCGAGTACTAATGGCATGAATCCGTTTGGAAACCAGAACACCAACCACAACACATGGCCTGTGTTTGTATGGATGTACAACCTCCCCCCCATGGAAGTGCATGAAGACGAAGTACATACACATGTGCATGCTGATTCAAGGGCCGAAACAACCGGGAAACAGTATTAACCTATATATGGGGCTTCTACAAGAGGAGTTAGACACGTTTTGGAAATAACAGGCATGGACGCGAGACGCCAGCAAAGGAGAGTATTTCCATATGAGAGCCGCGCTGATGAAGACAATGCACGACTATCTCGGTTATAGGTACACCTCAGGCCAGGTGTGCCACGTATACTGCGGATGCACGAGGTGCATGGATGATACAACGTCTCAGAAGCTTAGCTCAATGAAAGATGGCAGGTCCGGGAAAATTGTGTACATGGGGCATGGTAGATGGCTCGAGAAGGATGACCCATGGAGAAAGCCTTGAGATTTATTCAATGGGTTGGCTGAGCTTCGAGGACCTCCACGTAAGAGGAGCGGCACCGAAATCGGTGAGCTGTTCAGAAACAGGGAACAATGCCCCATGCCAGGAAAGATCAAAAAGGCGCCGAAGTCGCTGCTGAAGGTATGGAAAATGAGGTTTGTTTTCGGGGACTTGGAGTACTGGCCCAATCACGGCACGCCTCATTGCCTTGATCAACTGCATATCATGAAGAATGTCCTCGAGAGCTTGCTTGGTACACTAATGAACATGCCGGAGAAGACCATGGATGGGCCAAAGGCAAGGAAAGACTTGGAAGATTTGAAGATCAGGAAAGATCTCCACTGTAAAAAGTTGATGGAGGAGACGGAGAAAGAGATGGAGGAGGGGGAAAGGGGCAGAAAAGTTAATAAGAAGGAGGAGAATTATTGCCCCCCTTCTTGCTTGACCTTAAGTGCAAAGGAGATCGATCAATTCATAAAGTGCCTTATGGGAATCAAAGTCAGTTCCGATTATTATGGGAAGATAAGCAGATTTCTAGACCCCAAGAAGAAAATGTTCAGCGGGATGAGGTCTCATGGCTGTCACGTGGTGATGACGCAGATACTCCTGAGTGCCATTAGAACGTCCGTGACACGCTTACTGGTCTCTGCAACTTCTTCGATGTTATCTCTCGAAAGTCCATTAGTGTGAAGCAACTGCGAAGGCTACAGGAAGATATCGTTTTTATACTATGTGAGCTTGAGATGTACTTCCCGCCGGTGTTCTTTGACGTCATGGTGCATCTGTGTGTCCACATGATGGACGACATCATCGACCTTGGGCCGACATTCCTTCATAGCATGATGCCGTTCGAGAGGATGAATTGGGTCATCAAAGGATTCGTTCGTAACAGGTCCCGTCCTGAAGGGAGCATCGTCCAGGGGTATCTCATGCATGAGTGTGTCTCCTTTTGCGAGAATTATATAAGCGTCAGAGAACCTGTTGTTGGTGTGCCTGCCAAGAAGCACGATGGGAAGCTCGAAGGACATGGTCACAACAACGGCCGGAGGTAATTACACGTGGACTACTTGGATCGACGGAACGACTTTGACAGGGCTAACTTAGTAGTGCTACAACACCTAGATGTGGTAGATGATTATGTGGCACGACACAAAGAAAGCATCGAAAAGAAGTACCATGATAAGGGGATGGTCAAGACGGATGATGAAGTTACTATTGAGCACAACACCACTTTATTGCATTGGTTCAAAGAGAAATTTCATAAAAATCCCCCGGAAGAGGGTAGTTCGGATGGATTGCTCATACACGCCTTAGCACATGGCCCCATGCCCAATCTCGTGACTTATCAGTCCTGCAATATCAATGGGTACACATTCTACACGGAGGCCAAAGACATGGACAGTGATTACCAGAACTCTGAGGTGACAATTCAATGTGTGACCGATGCCAATGGCACAATTGAAAGATTCTACGGAAGGG
Organism: Triticum dicoccoides; assembly: GCF_002162155.2. Classification (NCBI taxonomy): domain Eukaryota; kingdom Viridiplantae; phylum Streptophyta; class Magnoliopsida; order Poales; family Poaceae; genus Triticum; species Triticum dicoccoides. Next base: position 217,239,851 of record NC_041387.1, on the reverse strand, counting down.
TCAAAGAGATCTGGGAGCTTGACTATGCTAGATTGCACGATGCAGTGATGTTCCGTGTCAGATGGGCCAAGGAGGTCGTAAGAGAAAACAAGTATTTCACCACCATGTCTATACCCGAAGCGAAGAGCACTCCCATGAACGTTAACGTCGTCACCAAACATGATCCATGGGTACACGCTAAGAACGTGACACAATGCTTGTTCATAACCGACCCGACCAATCCCAACCGTGTTGTCGTGAGGAGATCCAAAAGGAGCATCGTTGGAATGGATGGAGTCGCCTACGAGGAAGACTACGACCAATATGACAACGTGATGACGGAAGATGACGATGAAGATGAAGCATACATGAAAACAAGAATCAAGACTACATTACCTAAGAAAGACTGTACTACATGGCTCCGGAAAAGTCACAAGGAGGGGCTCACTTACTCGGCAACGAACAAGAAAGGGAAGAAGCTCAATGTGAAACATCATCGACGCAACTGATGAGAAACCTACATTTATATATATATATATATATATATATATATATATATATATACATATATATATATATATATATTTTGTGTACGCACTTAAGTAACCGTTATCGGTCAAATGATGTAACCGCATCCCCCTTCAATTACATGCATGCATGGTTCTGGTGATATTCGCGCAGTGTGTGAGGGAGACACCGTAGGGATAAAGCAATACAAAAGAAAAGTAAAAGTAAACAAAAAAGAAAAGGGATAAAGCAATACAAAAGAAAAGAAAAGTAAATAGAAAAGAAACAGGATAATGCAATACAAAAGAAAAAGAGAAGTAAACATAAAATAATAAAAAGAAAAGAAATGTAGCAGTAGCGCTGGGTTAGGAAAAACAGCTATAGCTAAGTTAGCTATAACACTAGTTCCTAGACCAGCGCTACTGTTACTTGTATTTTAGAAAAAAAAAAATTGGAATACTTAGCAGTAGCGCTAGTTTAGGGAACTAGCGCTATAGCTAAGATAGCTATAGCGTTGGTTCCTAACCCAGCGGTACTACTACTTGTATTTTAGATATTAAAAGAATAAAATTGGAATACTTAGCAGTACCCTGGTCTAGGAACCAGCGCTACTGCTATTTTGAGTTAACCACCGCCTGTGCGGGCTCAAAATTTTGCAAAGTCCCATTCCCCCCCCCCACTCTCCCACCTCTCCCCCTCCTCTCTGCTGTCGTCGCCCGCACTGCCGTCGTCGCCCCTGCCCACCGGCCGTCGCCCCCTCAACCTGGACCTCGATGCCGGATCGAGCCCCTCCCGCCCTCGGCCTCGACGCTGGCCTCCTCCTCGTCCTCGTCCGTA
>NC_041387.1:217211072-217238292 GCF_002162155.2 Triticum dicoccoides | reverse complement strand
ACCACTCCGATCCTCGTCCGCGCCGCTGCCGCTCCTACCTCTTCCTCGTCCTCCCCCACCTCCCCCTCACCCTCTGGCCTCCTCCTCCCCCTCGTCCCCATATAGGTTTTCAATTTAGGGTTCAATGCAGTTAGCAAGTTAGCAAAAAATTAGGTATAAAAACAGTAGCAAAAAAAATTGAAAAAATAATAGCAAAATGTACAAAAACAGTAGCAATTTAAAAAAACAGTAGCAAAAAATTTAGGTATAAAAATAGTAGCAAATTAAAAAAACAGTAGCAAAAAAATTTAAAAAACAGTAGCATAGTTTAAAAAAGCAGTAGAAATTAAAAAAACGGTAGCAAAGAATTAGGTATAAAAATAGTAGGAAATTAAAAAAATGGTAGCAAAAAAATTTAAAAAACAGTAGCAAAGTTTAAAAAAACAGTAGCAATTTCAAAAAAACAGTAGCAAAACTATTTGGTATAAAAATTGTAGCAAATAAAAAACAGTAGCAAATTAAAAAATAGTAGCAATTTTTTTTAAAAAATAGTAGCAAAGTTTAAAAAAACAGTAGCTATTTAAACAAAATAGTAGCAAATAAAAAAACATTAGCAAATTAAAAAAATAGTAGCAAATTTAGCAAAGTTAGCAAAATTTTGAGCAAGTTAGCTATGTATGAACCCTAGGAGCAAGTTTGAGCAACTTTGTAGCTATTTTTGTCATTTTTGTGTGTTTAAGTACAAGCATGATTTTGCTTGAATGATATAAGTCATTGATGTTATATGTTGGTTTTGCAATGTTGGTTGAATGTTGAAAAATATCCAAGTGGCCTATGTTTTGTCGGAATGTTGATTCATTCTGTTCCGGCAAATTTCAGGCGCTCCATATGTCCACTTTTTAGCAAAGGTCATGCCGAAAATTTATGCTAGAAACTAGGACATATGGAGTACCCGGGATTTGCCGGAAGGAGAATGAATCAACATTCCGACCAAATATAGGCCAATTTTTTCTCTTCATTATATCTTATATTTACAATTGTTGAATAGGAAACATGTCTACCAACGCCGAAGTAATGGGTGGTTCTGCTCGCCTCACAAACCCCATCGAGGCAACAAATCACTATTTCGATTACCTAGACAAACACCAGAAGGGGTTGCATGGTGGCGGCAGTGGCCCCAACCCCGACACCGACATCGACCCCAGCACTGGCACCGGCACTGACACCACCCCCGAGACCGGCAATGATGCTGTCGTAGCCGGTAAAGCGCCAAAGAAGAAGAGGACACGAAGACCAAACGAGCTTGGCATCAGACAAAATGTGGTCATGGAGATGCACCCCAAGAAGTTAGAGCTAACGGCCCCGGAGGAAGAGCGCTCGTGCTGGGGCAATCAATTTGGATGCATCCTCAGGGAAACCGCCAACATCAACGACGAGAGGTTGAAGTAGATACCACATGTGGAGCACATGCTCCTAAAGAAGTTGCACGATAGGTTCATGTTCTCCGGCCGGGATGAAGGCAAATATATGATCCGTGGGACGACGTCGCCATGACAAAGATAAACCACAAGGCGATGGTGACATTCACCAACGACTTGTCCTCCTGGAAAGTTCGGGTGAAAAAAGTGATTGTGAAGAATGAATCGTGATCCAAGATTCATGCTGATAATCCGACAATAACGGAAGAGGGCTTTGCAAAATTCAAGGAGAATTGTGGTAAACAAGAATTCAAGGCAAAGTCGGAGAAAATGAAGGCGCTCCAGGCCAGGAACACACCTCCCCACCGTCTCGGAATCCATGGTTACGAGGGGAAGAGGCACATATGGGCCAAGGAGGATGCCGGACGTGAAAGTCTTGGAACCCCAGGTCCCTTGGCGGAGTTCACCGACCCGTTGGGGCATGACTAGATCAGGTCCCGGTACAAGTGGGACAAAGTCAGAAGGGATAATTGGTTTTATGACCCAAGTAGTGTCCCACTAAATAGGATTGCCGCTAATTTCCAAAAGCAAGCGGTTCTGTCCAACCCACTTTGGTCATCTTGTGCTTTTGCCCCTTGACCGTTTGACTGTCGCTTTGAAAAATTCATAACTAATTCATACTAAATCATAAAAATGCAAATAAGATACCGAAATGTTCGGAAAAACATCACATGTATGTCAATGTCACTTGCATTCATGACAAAACTGTTGGTAAGTGCCCATCCGCGCTATGAACAGTAAAATCTTAAAGAGTTCAAAAAAATCCAAAAATAATTCGTGTCAAAAATGACAAATGTTTTCAGTGCTTGCCATGTTTCATCAGGGAATGACATTTGTGGAAGTCATGGCAAAAAAAAATCAACACTCCAAAATAGATTGTTTTTTTTCATGACTTCCACAAATGTCATTCCCTGATGAAACTTGGCAAGCACTTAAAACATTTTTCATTCTTTTTCACCGATTTTTTGGATTTTTTTGAAATTTTTAAGATTTTACTGTTCATGGTGGTGTGATAAGAGCTAAAACTCGGATGGGCACTTACCAACACGTCTGCATGAACGCAAGTGACATTGACATACAAGTGACGTTTTTCGAACATTTTTGTATCTTATTTGCATTTTTCTCATTTAGTATGAATTAGTTATGAAGTTTTCAAAGTGACGGCCAAAGGGTCAAAGGGAAAAAACACAAGACGACCAAACTGGATTGGACAAAACCGTTGGCTTTTCGAAATTAGGGGCAATCCTGTCGAGTGGGACACAACTAGGGGCATAAAACCAATTATCCCAAGTCAGAAAGATCTTTTACACAGACCCAAACACGAGGGAGTTCATGATACTTCTGGTAATTGTTATATTACCACATTATCATATTAGCTTCCAATCAATTCAACTGTAAGATTTCTCACATTAGTAAACCATCCAAGTTCCTTTTGTAGAAAGAGCAGCACCAAAAGGCAGCCGAAAGCGATGAGTCATCACAGTTGTCGGCGAGGCCCAAGTTGTACACACCATTCAACCGGGCCCTAAACACACTGAAAAAGGTCCCGGTGGACAAACTGCCATCCTATGGATGTGTGCACGGCGTCGGAGAAGGCGCCTCGTCGAAGATGTGCTACCTCGAGGAGCCAGAGGAAAGAAGGAAGAGACGGTTGGTACTTAATCAGCAGAGCATCAACGAGAAGGTCGCGACTGCTGTCAATAAGACAAAAGCTAAGACCAAACAAGAGTTGCTCGGGATAGTCAGTGGGTTGGTCACTGATGCGATGGCTATCTTGCAATTTTTGATTGGTCGAAGAGAAATCCAAATGCACGGTCGGAGGAGTTTCCCCTTCCCAGCTTTGTCAGGAGCAATTCGGCGAACACCACAGCACCGACACCTGCCGAAGCAACCGCAAAAGGTCCCATACCTATTCATAGCAGCCTGACCACTGTCTCTGGCATGCTCGGTGGGCCTTCGTCACTAGCTAAGCTTGACGCCCTCAATGTAATTACGCGTCATACCCTTTTCACCAGCATGCATATAGTATCTCATTTCAGTTGCCTTTCAGATGTTTGACGTCGCAGACATGTATCCTTCGTAGGCCGACGACACCCCGTGCACCCTACTCTATGACATCAAGGGACAGAAGGTGGCTGTGGGAAAGGCACTGATAGTGAAGCCGGAGGACCACATGTTCCACATTCGAGAGATGCCCGATGGCATCTTTAAGGTTAACTGGCTAGTGTGTTAGTGGGCTTCAAGGATTTGCCTCCTCTGGTACTAGTCGATGACGACAACGAGACCCCTAAGATGATTGGCGCATGCAAGAGCTGGTTCTTGCCTTGGCCGAAGTCTCTTCTTCGTCTCGAGGCACCCAGTATCATGCCAACGCCACCTTCTCAAGAAGGTATGAACACCACCCCACCTACAAAATTACCTGCACCAATCATGGCGGGTGGTAGCATACGATGCGAGGGAGAGCCTCCATTAGTGCCAGATCATGTCGCCCCCGCTGTCGAAGAAGCAAATGTTGATGATGACATGGAGGATGATGATGATGACCCAGACAAGTATTTCAATACCGGCTATGATGATGGAGGATTGATGGCTTAGGACGACGAAGACTCGGGCTATGAGCGTGCAGATGATGACTTGATGCTGACTGATTTGCTGGACCAGAACGTCCTAAGGCAGAATTCAAAAAGTCTCTCTTCAAGCAATCCTCGCAGGAGACACCTCTAGATGCCGGATCTACCCATCAACCCCCGGTGGCCCGTCCACTAATTATCCCAACGACACTGGGGGTGGTGGTTACAGAAGGTATGGTGGTCTCACTACGGCCACCCACCAAGAAGCAAAGGAAGAGACCGCCCAGGAAAGGACCTTAAGGCACCATAGGTGCTTCAAGCAGCTAGCCGCCTCTAAAGCCCGGGGTGGTAGACAGAATACCTGGCAAAGGTAAGGCACATTTCCATGTCGCCGGTGAGCCGATCCTACCTGCCAAAGCGCTAGATCACATACTTAACAATGATCTAAAGAGACTCCATGAAGATGTGCTTGCCAGAGAGAAAAGCCTTTTGATCGCGAAAGAACCAGGATACCCGCTTTACGCGGCTCAGGTGCCGGGTGGGAAGTTGTACGTCGAGACGTGGCCCGCGAATCAGTTCATCCTGCGATTCGACTACATCTACATAATGTTCCACATGACCAAGCTGGATTCCCAGTCCATCCGCATGTATGTGCTATATCTCAACTACTTCATCAGGATCGAGATCATAAAATATATCCTGCGTCGCGGACCCGTACTATATGCACGAGAGCTTCTTCGCAGTTTGCCAAGAGCACCGTTACTATGCGAGCAAGTACCTCGGAAAATTCATGATCACTAATAAGAACAAGGAAGCAATTCTCCTGCCTTATCATCCCTAGAAAGTCATCCGCACATATCCTTTCATACGTGTTAATCATTCCATTGCAAGCATGGGGGCTAATTTTAGGTGTACTTAATTTGTACAGCGGGGGCGGCGGCGTCCTCATCGTTCTGCACACAGAATACTCCCATGCTATGTACATGGATTCATCGAAAAATGTCAAGAAAAAGGATTATACGCACGTAAAGAGTGTTCTCGATAGTGCCCTGTTAATCGTCAGCCTGTTTGGTGGATATATCAAGGTGAAAAGGCACAGGAAGAATAGGCTAGTTTTCCGCCATAAGACCGACTTTTGCTGCATCCAACAACCACTTTCCAGTAGGGCTAATGGATTCTACCTCATGCATCATCTGATGGACTACAGAAGGGATAATCAATGCCTTCGCATGTCAGCTACTACCGAAGATGCCGAGATTGTCAGTTGGGCCACAAGCATAGGAAAGACACCGGATCATCGAATCTGAGCTGAGTTTTATCACGTACATTGTGAACTTGCCCAAGTGATCATGAAGCAAGTTCTCAAACCAACGGGGATGTTCTACCATGGCCAATCACGTGGGTTGATGTACGAGCATTGCTAGTAGCTCAGCATCTGGATCTGAAGCCTTTCACGAAGCTTGGGTGCTTCCTCCCTGACTATGAAGATTGGAATGCCGACATGCAGGACTGATTGTCAATGACAATGTGTCACTATTGTCTTTCTATGGCAAAACTTTGAAATTATGCATGGAGAAACTATGTAATGTAACTAAACCGTGGTCCTGAACTAGCGTAGATCTCTCTAGTTAATTAGTTTGGGTATGAGGAACTTCGTCATTTATGTTTACTATTGGTTGCTTTTATTTTGCAAATCATGCCTCTTTGTTTTCTTAAGTACATTATGTTGCATATTATCATTCAATTCATCAACTCATGATGGAGGTACATAGATCAGAGATGGCGAAGGACTACTATGCCATGTACGTTGGGAGGGTTACATGAGTCTACAACCAATGGCCAGCCACTCAGGCCCAGGTGCACAGGTACCCGGGTGCTAGCCACAGAGGGTTCAACACCAGAGCCGAAGCGGAAAGTAGTTACTTGAGGTGGACACTCCAGCATGAGCAGGGGAAGGACCGCCGGTACTACATAGTCGCGCTCTTGCTCATGCTGATCGCTCTTCTCTTCTACATCATCGTTTAGATAGATATGATGAAACTTGTGTGTGTGCCATGACCATGCAGTTGCACTTATTCGAGACATGACCTGATCGCACTTGTGTGTCGCCATTTTCGACATCTGATGATATTTGTGTTGAATGATCATGATGATGATGGTATGACGGGAATACTGTATGTCTATGACATGTGAGAATAGTGTATGTTTAGTATGATGTGATGAAACTATTGAATAGAAGCTGTATAAATACATCACAAACACGTAGAGGGTGCAAATCTGTGAAAGCGGGAATATTAGCAGTAGCGCTGGAAAGCACCTACTAGAAGCGCTGGCTTAGCCACAGCGCGTCATCCGAACAAGCGCTATAGATAGTTAGCAGTAGTGCTGGTCTGGGAAGTGTTACTGCTAACAATACTTAGCAGTAGCGGTGTGCATACCAGCACTACTACTAGGGTTTAGTTGTAGCGCGATAGCGGTAGCGCTGGACCCAGCGCTACCGCTATGCATATTTCAAGCCCTACTACTAAGGTTTTCCCTAGTAGTGTATGAGCCTAAGAAGGAAGGACCCATAGTACAGAAGGCTCGTACCTGGCAGCAGACACAGGTTGAGTATAAGCCCAATTGGCAGCATAATGTGAACAAGACCACTACCCAAGTCAAGAATATCGTACCAGCCCGTTAGCGAAGATTTTTAGTGTAGCAATGCATGTTTTTCTTGTGGGCAAACCGGACACTATGCCAGACAGTGTCCCAAGAACGGCAAGTCAGCTGCTCCATTGAAGCAGTAAGTTAACCACAAGGAGCCATACCCTTGCCATAAGATCATCCAAGGGCAAGTGCATCACCTCTCAGTAGAAGAATCTCAAGAGAACATAGTAGTCGCCCTTGGTATGTTTCCTGTTAATCACATACCTGCAGTAATTTTGTTTGACTCTGGGGCTTCCCACTCTTTAACTTCATGGAGTTTTGTTGCCCAAAACAAGTTTTCTTCCTCGCTTTTGGAAAAAGAGTATGATGGTACAATTCCCGGGATCCGTGCTCAAAATCAATCTGGCCTACTGCAATTTGGAGATTGATGTCAAGGGAGTCATTTTCCCAGCCTCTTTGATAGTCATCGAGTCTGCTAAGTTGGATATTATTTTGTGAATTAATTGGTTAACCGAAAATCATGTATGCATCAACTGTGCAACCAGAGAAGTCACATTGACAAGCCAGGAAGGCCAAACTACACAATTATTTGCTCAAAGAAGCATACCATAGAAAGGAATGGTCTTCGCAGCTCAAGCTGAAGAGTTGGATCTTATTCCTGTGGTCAGTGAGTGTCTAGATGTATTTCCTGAGGAACTACCAGGGATGCCGGCAGATCATGAGCTTGAGTTTGCAATTGATCTCGTGCCTTGGACCGCACCTATATACAAGAAGTATTACCGGATGCCTTCATCCAAGTTGGTGGAGTTAAAGAACCAACTTGATGAGATGATTGAGAAAGGATATATTCGTCCAAGCTCCTCGCCATGGGGATCACCCACAAGTTTCATGGACAAGAAAGAGTGCAGTCTTCGGATGTGTGTGGATTACCATCAGTTGAATGTTGTCACTATCAAGAACAAATACCTGCTTCTGAGGATTGATGATTTGTTCGACCAACTCAGTGCGGCACATGTATTCTCCAAGATTGATTTGAGGACCGGATATCACCAGCTCAAAATCAAGAAGGAGGATATCCTAAGATCACATTCACCACTCGATATGGTCTTTATGAATACCCAGTCATGTCTTTCGGCTTCACTAATGCTCCTGCCTTCTTCATCCATATGATGAGCAAAGTATTCATGGACTTCTTGGATAAGTTCGTGGTAGTCTTCATCGATGACATCCTCATATACTCGAAAGATGAAGAAGAGCACAAGGGACATCTCATAGCAGTCTTGCAAAGAGTTCGTGACCATAAGTTATACGTGAAATTCAGCAAATGTGAATTTGGCTCAAACAAGTCATATTTCTGGGTCATGTTCTTTCAGCAGAAGGTATAGCTGTGGATCCTAGCAAAGTGAAGCAAGTGTTTAATTGGCTTGCAGCCACGATAGTCACTGAGGTCTGAAGTTTTCTTGGATTAGCCGGGTATTACCATTGATTCATTGAAGACTTATCTAAGATTGCATGGACTGCCACGAACTATCACATCCGTCCGAGGTTCTCTCTTTACCTTAGCATTCTGGTCACGTCTCCATCAAGCTTTGGGACCGCATTAAAGTATAACACCGCTTATCACCCTCAGACAGATGGGCAGACTAAGCGAGTAAATCAATTACTTGAAGATATGCTCCGAGCATGTGCTTTCGCTCAATGACCCCAGTGGGAAGATTGTCTGCCTTATGTTGAGTTCTCTTACAATAGCAGCTTCCAGACCAGCCTCAAGATGTCACCATATGAAACTCTATATGGTCGTAAGTGCCGCACTCTGCTAAACTAGTCTCAAACAAGAGATAGCCGGATTTCCGGAATCGACATAATGATGGAGGCTGAAAAACAAGTCAAGGAGACCGAGATAGACTGCAAGTGGCAAAGTCCCGACAAAAGAGCTACTACGACTCCAAGCACCGGCAGATCAGTTTCGAACCTGGAGAGTATGTTTACCTCCGAGTTACACCCATGGAAGGAGTCAAGAGGTTCCAGACCCGAGGAAATCTTGCACCGAGATATGTTGGCCCATTCCCAGTTATTTCCAGAGTTGGTACAATGGCTTATCAGTTGGAACTACCACCGGAATTGTCAGAAGTGCATAATGTGTTCCATGTCTCATAGTTGAGAAGGTGTATCTCACCACCGGAGAAAAGGACAGACATGGCAGAGCTGGTGCTTGCTAAGGATTTAACCTATGTGGAGAGACCGTTCCGAATATTGCAAGAGATGCAAAGAGTCACCCACAGTAAGGAAATTAAATTTTATAAGGTGCAGTGGGAGCATCACAATTTTTTAGAGAATCCCATCCCGAACTTTTTTCTCAAGCAACCGAATCTCGAGGACGAGATTCATCCTAAGTGGGGGTGGTTTGTGACACCCTGGTTTTTGCTGGTTTTTGCCATCATATTTTTCATCTGCCTTTTTCTTTAAAAATGGAATTTTGAGTTAATTCATTTGGAATTAGCACTTGGGCATTGTTTTGATTTTCACCCAAGTGACCCCTCTCACCTCTCAAATCCTCTCTTGATCTCCCATTCATCATCAAAATGCTTTGGGATATTTTTCTTCTAAAGAAAATATTCATTTTCCTCTTGAAAATGGAATATTTCCACTTCCCTTCAAAAGCAACCCCTCTGTTTCTTTCTCGGAATAATCTGAGAAAATTCTCTCACACCGTTTAGACAGTGCCTCATCACCCTAGGAAAAAAACATCATGTGGTCATGTGACTAAATTTTTCTAGGGAAAATCATTGCCTTCTGCCCTAAAAATGCACTTTACAAAGGAAGTGTATTATTCCTTGATCCAATGAAGCTGATTTTTCATGATCTTCATTACCCTCCGAGGAAAACCTCAACTCCAAGATATTAGCCCTAAACTCATTCTAGAACCCCTCCCAACACAGTGCACAATTTTCTATCCAGAAACTTATTGTTGAGATCTTGTTCAATCCGGTCGGCCTAGCAGTGTGCCATCTCATCTCCTAGACCAAACACTGCACGAACAACACACAAGAAAAGGTCTGGCATCGCCTGGGTGTTGTGTTGGCACAGTTCGCGTGGTGACCGTGTGTGGACACGGGCTCTGGCAAGCATTCGACATGCTGTGCGCTATGCCCGAGCCCCTGTTCAGCGTGTATCTGTTGCCGCGCTCACCTCCGAATGCCACACTGTGCCACTAGTCTTGACCCATCACCCTTGACCCCTCCCTGCAACTCGCCGATGCGGGAGCCGCCACAGCGAGCACAGGCACGACGCGGCCAAGCGCATAGTGCGCCTGTGCCTCTGTCCCCGTCCTCACCCGTGCCATGTGCTCGTCTTCGAGCTCTCAAAGGGGCCGCGTGAGCCCCGGCCTCTTCTCCACCTCCCACTTACGCTCATCGTTGATGTGTTCTTCTTCGAGAGCTCTCCGGCGGAGCCAAGATGCCCCATACCCTCTGCCTAGAAATAGAGCCCTCCCTCGCCTCTATGAGGATCCCAACTCGCTCACTCAACCACCATGACCCCTTAGATAGCCGCAGCCCGGCTGGGAAGGCCTCTGGCCGCCATCCCCGACTCGAGCTCGCCGGCAATCCCCTCCTGCTGCTCCCCACCTCTCCAGTGCCCCTCGAGCTCCATCTTCTTCTCCGACGACTCCCTGGTGATCCACTGGTGCTAGCTGACCCTATTGGAGCCCCTGGCATCTCCTACCCTCGCCATCTTCCTCATCTCCGGCGAACTCCGTCCGTAGCTGCCGCTGGAGACATAGTTTCGAGCAACTCCGACCACCTCTCGCCAAGCTGCTAGTATGGGCAGGTGCGCTTGAGCCTCCTCTATCCATTCCTCCATCTCAGATGGGCCAACGATCCCTCCTCACCGGAGAGAGCCCTAGCGAAGCTCCGCCATCCTTTGTTTCTTTCCCCATCTCTCCAAAACTGACAAGCGGGGCCCACTAACAGCCTCTCCACTCGCGCCCGGAACGGTACGAGTAGAGGCATATTCTTTGAATACATCTTCAACGACACCCCATGGGTTTTATTTTATTCAAATTTAAATTCATTTTGACCAGCAACTTTGATAAGCTCTAACTCCTAAATTATAGTCCAGATGAGTTGATTCTTTTTGCATTGGTTTTGAATTGAAATTCTCTAGCAGCACACCAAATTGGAAATTTTTTTGCTGTCTAAAATTTCTGGTGAACTTTCACTACAAAAAAATACACTTCCGTGATGACACGTGTTTGTCACAGTAGGTCGCGTTTTTTGTCATGCATGTACATCAATGACGATTTTGTGACAGAATCAAGATAGTCATACTTGTGCTGCCGTAGAAGTGTTCTATGACATTACCAAAATTATCGTCACGGAAGTGTCCACTTCCATGACGATAAATCGCGCGTCACAGAAGTGCTTTCTTCAAGGGTGACCGACACGTGGCATCCACCGTAACGGAACACCGTTAAGCTATCGGGTCGGGTTTTGGATCTGATAACCCGTTAACAGCCCCAACCAATGGGAAATTTCCATGTGTAAGATTCTTATTGGCTGGAAGAAACACGTGTCAGCTTGTCAGTGGGTCAGATAGGCGCCTATGATATGTCGACACGTGCCACGGCCCACCACTGGCCCATTTACCTTACAAAGTCGGACCGTTTGACTTGGTCAAAAGTTAACGGGGTGGCCCATGAAAAGCCTGTTAACGGTCTCTCCACAAATAGCCCATTTTACGACCCGGTAACTCACGGCCCGTTAGGCCCTAAAGGAAATTGGCCCAACAACGTCATGTGGGCCGTCGAATATAACACCAGCCCATTTCTGTTTCGGCCCATGTATGGCCCACGAGGTCTTTCGGCCCATATGAGGCCTTCGTATCTTTAGGCCCTTTACAGGCCCACGGTGACTCTAGCCCATAATGAACAGTAATTTTCTTTGTACCCATTAACGGCCCGTGATTCACATGGGCTGTTTCCAGCCCGTGTTAGATTTCCGCCTATTGACGGCCCATACGTTCTTGGCCTCCTTTTTGGCCCTTGATTACTTCCGGCCCGTTACTGGCCTGTTCCCTAATGGGCCAAATTCGACCCATGGCAAGAGTCGGCCCGTTTCTAGCATGTTAACCCGTTGCGTCGTTTCCAGCCCATCCTATATTCTTGCCCATTAACGACCCGTTATGCCTGTGACAGAATTAAGCCTTTGCTGTCCTCCAGCCTATTAACGGCCCGTTACCGTGCTGGGTCGATACCAATTACGCCCGTTTACGGCCCATGTAAACCCACTTATCTGACGGCCCGAGGCCCACCGATTCTACGGCCCTGTTGGAGGCCCATTTATCGACGGCCCGTAGGAGACCCATGGATCCTACAGCCCGTATATGGCCCATGGTTGTTGTGGCCACTAGCAAACCAGGGAAAAAGAAGACTAGGAAATAAATAAGGTCGAAACTAACGCTAGGCTATTAAGGCGATTGCACATATTACATCCACTCGGCATCAAAGATCGCCACCAGTGCAAATATAGGGAACACCTTACACTATACAAAAATGGCTTGCTGCTTTCTTCAGTCGGTGGCTGCATGTTAAGAATAAATTTTGTATCGCACCAAAACAAATTACAACTATATAACAAAAGGAAGGTTGGCATAAAACGTAATAGTGTAGCAGATAAATGCACCACCAGAAGTTCAGAAGCTCAGTTCATTTGACCTGACTGTTACATTTTCATGTTGTATTGTCCGACTGAGCACCATAACCCTCGCCTTCATTTCCCCTAGGCTCCTGAACAACATAGCAAATGTCTGATAGTCTGGTTTCAAAACCATGCATATCTTGACGACATCGAACAATGTCTCTCCTTGTTTCACAAAGGGTCTCTGTTAGGGAATGGACTTGTGTCTGGAGCGCAGATACAACATTGCTTTGAGCTTGCATATCTTGATCATGAGGCAGTTTGGACGAGATTGCCTTAACAACCAACCCAATATTACGCAGGAACGTGCTTTTGGCACTGTTAGTGGACAGGTACTGACCCACAGCAGCAAGAGCTGACATTGCAGTTATAGTTGCCTCGCCACCTTCAGAAGGTGGCAGTTCCACCATTTTTTCCATAGCTCGCTGAAAATTTGAGTTTTTACATTACTAGTACCAGAACAGAAGATATTAAGGAGGCAGAAAAACCAAACAAATTAGCTTTGGTCTATATACAGAACTTATTCTGGAGAACCCATGTAAAATATTAGTTGTATTTTATTGCAAAGTACATAATAAAACCAGGTTCCAAATATATGACCATGTACCATCGCTAATGTATTGTCTATTTCTTCACATTGTATTCAGGGCTAAGGATAAATAGATGAAGTTTATAATACGGTAAGCATAGTATGACATCATTCATATCACAAAACAACTGAGAACAGACAAACAGGCAATTGTAACTTTGTGTGGGAAAGTACAGCATGGAACTAGATTACGGGTCCAGATCAAAGGAACATCACTCCTCTCTTTTGAACCTTGTAAGGTGCAATGATATGCTAAGACAATTGTGTATAAAATTGAAAAGAGTAATAAACGTTGCCTGCAAACCATGCAGTTCAAGGCACAAGTCAGAGTAAGTAGTAGTTAAAAGGCACGAGGATTAAGGACTTACAATAGCGGCTTTGACTAGTGTAGTCATGCCCTTCTTCTTGCTAGTGTGATAGTCCTTGAAGATTTCCACATCATTTGGTTCAGGTACTTTTTGGTCCTTGCGGGCTTTCCTCTGCATTTCGAACAAGTCAATATAGATCTGATAATATGGTACAACGAAAGGAATGAAATAGCAGCTAACTACAAGAGCCTCGAATTGTGCAATATAGCTACGAAATCCTGTCGTTTGTTGGAATTTCACTTACGTACGGTTGGCCTTGTTCTTTGAACAGTTCACCTACAAGAAGATAGATTTGTGTGGCACATGCGTAAATAGGACTTCAACATGTCATCTGATCACATATATATAATGTACCTGATACTTCGGATCAGACCAGTGTTTAACAAGGCCGCTCTAGTCTTCATCCGATATATTTTCCACTAGAGATGTTTTGGAAAGTTCACTTTTAGCCTTGCCTTCAAAGTGACTTTTCCTCAAGTTATACCGATATTGTCACAGAGCAGACTTGAAAACATGGGTGCAAGCTTGTCTAGTTGCATCATCTTGGCTATCCAACTTGAACCTCATCTGTTGAAAATTATGGGAGTCTCATTATCAGCAACCTAGAAAGTATGGGACAGAGCAAGACAATATTACTAGTTTCCATAAATAGCCATACTTACAGATAAATGGTCGACGAAGGTGTTGAACTGGGTTTCGTCTTTGTCATTCCTGTATTGAATCCATGTTGGGAGGATATGTACATGAAACCTAACGGCAACCGCTTCCTCTGATACTAACTTGGCTGACTCTGTAGCATCACGTGGCCTTTTTAAACCTGCCTCAAAACGGATCTCCATTCTTCCTCCTCTAGATTTAGTTATCGAGTAGTATCCCTGATGTTTGTTTCCTCTTGCTCCTAGGTGCTAGTCCAACAACGAACATAGGAAGTGTTAGTGTACATCAAACTATGAGACTACATATAAAGAAGCATGCAACTGTAACTTGACTCCAGCAACTACCTTCTTGCTGTTGAAGCTCACAAGGTTCATCTGATATTGCCAACTCGTTTTGTGTCAAGAGTGCTTGGGAAGTAGTGTCAGGTGGCAAGGGAGCTTGGGAACATGCTGCTAGCTCAGTTGACGCACGAGTAACTCGTGCAGCTGGTAGTAGTGTGGTAGGTGTTGCAAGAACTAGGGTTGTCTCTGCTTGTTTGGTGGCAGCTATTTGTTTCTGTTTGGCTTTTTTTGCAGCTCGTGTAGCATGGGATGCCGTGTTTGTAGAATTTTCCGCTAGACTTTGACCTTCTATTGCACCATCAGTACCTGCAGAATCTGCAGGATTCATCCGCTTCTCATTCCCTGCCATTCTGTGTTTCTTCCTCTTTCTCTGTGCCATGTTAAGTCACCCTGACAAGAAAAATGAATAACAATTTAGTTCTTCAAAAAAAATTGATGCGTGATGCAGAGAACTGAACTTTGATGTTAGACAACCACATGATAAGAGGATGTAATATGTATGAAAGACAGGACGGAAGAGATAACCAGAACTATGATTTGTAAACTAATAAGAAGACATTTCACCAAATTAGAAGCAATGCAATGGAAGGTAGAAACCATATGCAAGATGCTACAAATATCGCTCTGCCAAGTTAACAGTGTCTCATCAGAAATGGCGTTTAAACAAATGTGAAGCAGTACAAGAAATAAATCATATGCAAGATGCAAACAACATCACACTACCATGTTAGAGGTCTCTCGTCATTAGTGTCATTGCATATTCACAGCTTATGATGTGTAAACTAAGGAGAAGGCATTTCAACAAATTAGAAGCAATGAAAGCTAGACACCATATGAAAGATGCAACAAATATCACTCTACCAAGTTAAAACTATCTCGTCATAAGTGCCATTTCAACAAATTAGTAGTACAATCTAGAAAAGAATGCGAGATGTAACCTATATCACACTCCGAAGTCAAACGTGTCTTATGATAAGTGATTGTTGCAGGTTACACAATAGTAGTAATTTCATGTAAGAACATGGTGTGATAGACAGATATTGTATGTTCTAGAAACAGGAACACATGTCTTATTCAAGTATAATGTGTAAAGTAAGCAGATGTAATTCAACAAAATTAGAAGCAATACAAGCTAGACATCACACATAACATGCAACCACATATAACAGTGCCAATTTTGAGGGAGCACCGGTTATGGTGCACTAGGGGAGATGTGCTCGTCATAAACACAGCTTTGTTGAGTGTCTATGCATGTGTTGTCTAGGAAATCATCTTGGGGGTGTGGAGGAGTAGAAACTATAGAGGCCCTCCGTTCGGAAGGAGCACCTTTATCCGCTGCCTTGCTAACTTCCTTCTGCTTTATTGATTTTTAATTGTCAAGTAAAGCCGAAAAGAAAAAGCAGTAAAATTCTCTCTTTAGAACTCATTCATGCATGATACTAACAATCACTACTTTGATGTAAGGCAAACACATGATACCAGGATGGAATATATACGAAAAACAGGACGTCATGACATGTTCACAATTGTTTGTGTAAACTAAGCAGAAACCATTCCAACAAATAAGAAGCAATGCAAGCTAGACACCACATGAAAGATGCAACCAATATGACTCCGCCAAGTTAAAAGCATCCCATCATAAATGGAATTTCAACAAATTAGAAGCTGCGCATGCTATAAATCGTATGAAAGATGCAACTAATATCGCACTACATATACTAAAGGTGTCTCGTCATATTGATTGATGCGGGATACAAAAAAAATAGTTTTATGTAAGGACATGCTTAATAGACAGATGTACTATGTACTAAATACAAGAAGGCATGTCACATTAATAGGTATAATATATAAGCTAAGCAGACTAGCACATCCAGTTTAACTAGATTGGAAGAATTACAATCTAGACACCATATGCAACATGTAACCACATATCACGCTGCCAAGTTAGAGCAAGCACCTGCGATGCTAGTGTAGGGTAAATGTTGTAATCAACTACAGAGCTACGTTCACTATCTTCATCTAGCATTGTTGTTTCTTGAGAATCATGTCGGGAGGCTGACACTGCATTCTTTAAATGAGGAGTAGTGCACTTACCTGCCTGCCTCATCATAAGCGATTAATGAGGGATACACAAGAACATTAGTTTGATGTAAAAATAGAAAGGCATGTCATATTCAAAGCTATATGTAAGAACATTAGTTCTCAACTTAGTCCACAAACGATTCTAGCAGCAGTGACCATTCGATGTTAATCCAACGGCCGTGCTGCTTCTTGAATATGTGATCTTCTTGCTCCAGCCGCCCAAACCAGCTCCGGTGGGACTGCCTGCTCCCACCTCCCGTGGTCGGCTGTGCTGCCGCACAGGTCGTACTGCCCCACCCTACTTCATTGCTGGCCAGGTCATTCCACTACTCACCCACACCTCCTGTTATTTTCCGGCGACAGCAGCCGGACAAGTAAACCCTTGTACTCCCCACCGCGTGGGAAACCATTGCCGAGTCTTCCCCAGCTCCGTGTCGTTCCATTCCTAGACCTCGCCGTCGTCCACCGCCATGGTGCTCTCGGCGCGGCCTGGTCAACATGGTCAATGGACGACATCCATCGGACGTGGACTGTACTGATGCAGCAATAGTAGCGTAAGTATTTCCCTCAGTTTTTGAGAACCAAGGTATCAATCCAGTAGGAGGCTCCTCAAAAGTCCCATGCACCTACACAAACAAACAAAGAACTCGCAACCAACGCAATGAAGGGGTTGTCAATCCCTTCACGGCCACTTGCGAAAGTGAGATCTGATAGAGATAGTATGATAAGGTAAATATATTTTGGTATCTTATAATATAGATTGTAAAAGTAAAGATGCAAATAAAAGTAGATTGAAAGCTATATGATAAAAGATAGACCCGGGGGCCATGGGTTTCACTAGTGGCTTCTCTCAAGATAGCATAAGTATTACGGTGGGTGAACAAATTACTGTCGAGCAATTGATAGAAAAGAGAATAATTATGAGATTATCTAGGCATGATCATGTATATAGGCATCACGGCCGTGACAAGTAGACTGACTCTTGCCTGCATCTACTACTATTACTCCACACATCGACCACTATCCAGCATGCATCTAGAGTATTAAGTTCATAAGGACAGAGTAACGCATTAAGAAAGATGACATGATGTAGAGGGATAAACTCATGCAATATGATATAAACCCCATATTTTTATCCTCGATGGCAACAATACAATACGTGCCTTGCAACCCCTATTGTCACTTGGTAAGGACACCACAAGATTGAACCCAAAGCTAAGCACTTCTCCAATGGCAAGAAAGATCAATCTAGTAGGCCGAACCAAACTTATAATTCGAAGAGACTTGCAAAGATAACTCAATCATACATAAAAGAATTCAGAGAAGATTCAAATATTTCTCATAGATAAACTTGAACATAAACCCACCATTCATCGGATCTCGACAAACACACCGCAAAAAGAGTTACATCGAATAGATCTCCACAAGAGAGGGGGAGAACATGGTATTGAGATACAAAAAGAGAGAAGAAGCCATCTAGCTAATCACTATGGACCCGAAGGTCTGTGGTAAACTAATCACAACTCATCAGAAGGGCTATGGTGTTGATGTAGAAGCCCCTCCATGGTCGATTCCCCCTCCGACGGAGCGTCGGTGAAGGCTCCAAGATAGGATCTCATGGATACAGAAGGTTACGGCGGTGGAAATTGTTTTTCGTTGGCTCCCTATATGTTTCCGGGGTACGTGGGTATATATAGGAGGAAGAAGTTGGTCGGTAGCCGCCCGTGGGGCCCACGAGATAGGGGGGCGCGCATTGTAGGGGTGGGCGCGCCCTCCACCCTCATGGCCGCCTCGGCTGCTTCTTGGCCTGCACTCAAAGTCCTCTAGATCACGTTTGTTCCAAAAATCACGCTCCCGAAGGTTTCATTCCGTTTGGACTCCGTTTGATATTCCTTTTCTTCGAAATACTGAAATAGGCAAAAAAATAGCAATACGGGCTAGGCCTCCGGTTAGTAGGTTAGTCCCAAAAATGATATAAATGTGTAAAATAAAGCCCATAAACATCCAAAAGGGGTAATATAATAGCATGGAACAATAAAAAATTATAGATACAATGGAGACGTATCAAGCATCCCCAAGCTTAATTCCTACTCGTCCTCGAGTAGGTAAATGATAAAAAAACAGAATTTTTCATGTGGAATGCTACCTAGCATAATTCTCAAAGTAATTTTCTTTATTGTGGCATGAAGGTTCAGAACCAAATGATTCAAAATCGAAGTTCATATTGACATAAGAAATAGTAATACTTCAAGCATACTAATCAAAGCAATCATGTCTTCTCAAATTAACATGGCTAAAGAAAGTTATCCCTACGAAATCATATAGTTTGGTTGTTGCTCTATCTTCATCACACAAAGTATTTAATCATGCACAACCCTGATGACAAGCCAAGCAATTGTTTCATACTTTTGATGTTCCCAAAGTTTTTCAATTTTTCACGCAATACATGAGCGTGAGCCATGGACATAGCACTATATGTGGAGTAGAATGGTGGTTGTGGAGAAGACAAAAAGGAGAAGATAGTCTCACATCAACTAGATGTATCAACGGGCTATGGAGATGCCCATTAATAGATATCAATGTGAGTGAGTAGGGATTGCCATGTAATGGATGCACTAGAGCTATAAATGTATGAAAGCTCAACAAAAAGAAACTAAGTGGGTGTGCATCCAACTCGCTTGCTCACGAAGACCTAGGGCATTTTGCAGAAGCCCATCATTGGAATATACAAGCCAAGTTCTATAATGAAAAATTCCCACTAGTATATGAAAGTGACAACATAGGAGACTCTCTATCATGAAGATCATGGTGCTACTTTGAAGCACAAGTGTGGTAAAAAGATAGTAGCATTGTCCCTTCTCTCTTTTTCTCTCATTTTTTTCTTTTTTTCTTTTTTCTCTTTTTTTTTCTTTTTCAATCTTTTTTTTTGTTTTGGACTTTCTCTTTTTTTCTTTTTTTTTCTTTTGTAAAGTCCGAAGTGTCATCCCGACTTGTGGGGGAATCATAGTCTTCATCATCCTTTCCACACTGGGACAATGCTCTAATAATGAAGATCATCACACTTCTATTTACTTACAACTCAAGATTACAACTCAATACTTAGAACAAGATATGACTCTATATGAATGCCTCCGGCGGTGTACCGGGATATGCAATGAATCAAGAGTGACATGTATGAAAATTATGAAGGTGGCCTTGCCACAAATACGATGTCAAGTACATGATCATGCAAAGAGCAATATGACAATGATGATGTGTGTCAAATAAACGGAACGGTGGAAAGTTGCATGGCAATATATCTCGGAATGGCTATGGAAATGCCATATAGGTAGGTATGGTGGCTGTTTTGACGAAGGTATATGGTGGGTGTATGGTACCGGCGAAAGTTGCGCGGCACAAGAGAGGCTAGCAATGGTGGAAGGGTGAGAGTGCGTATAATCCGTGGACTCAACATTAGTCAAAAGAACTCATATACTTATTGCAAAAATCTACAAGTCATCAAAAACAAAGTATTACGCGCATGCTCCTAGGGGGATAGATTAGTAGGAAAAGACCATCGCTCGTCCCCGACCCCACTCATAAGGAAGGCAATCAATAAATAAAATTGTGCTCCAACTTCATCACAAAGCGGTTCACCATACGTGCATGCTACGGGAATCACAAACTTCAACACAAGCATTCTTTAAATTCATAATCACCCAACTAGCATGACTTTAATATCACTACCTCTATATCTCAAAACAATTATCAAGTACCAAATTGATCATAGTATACAATTCACTTCCTATGATAGTTTTTATTATACCCAACTTGCATGCTGTTCTAAGAGACTCTCAAAATAATATAAGTGAAGCATGAGAGACTAGCAATTTCTACAAAATTAAGCCACCGCCGTGCTCTAAAAGATATGAGTGAAGTACTAGAGCAAAAACTATCAAGCTCAAAAGATATAAGTGAAGAACAAAGAGTACTCTAATAAATTTCAATCAAGTGGGATTCTACCCAAAGGTGTGTACAGCAAGTATGATTGTGGAAAACTAAAAAGCAAATACTAGTATCATACACGATGCCCCAAGGAAAACACATATCATGTGGCGAATAAAAATATAGCTCCAAGTAAAGTTACCAATGAACGAAGATGAAAGAGGGGATGCCTTCCGGGGCATCCCCAAGCTTAGGTTTTTTCTAATCTTTAATATCTTGGTGTGCCATGGTAATCCCGAAGCTTAGGCTTTTGCCACTCCTTATTCCATAGTCCATCAAATCTTTACCCAAAACTTGAAAACTTCACAACACAAAACTCAACAGGAAATCTCATAAGCTTCGTTAGTGAAAGAAAGCAAAACCACCACATAAGGTACTGTAATGAACTCATTCTTTATTTATATTGGTGTGAAACCTACTGTATTTCAAGTTCTCTATAGTTCATACCACCTACTACTAGCCATAGATGCATTAAAATGAGCAAACAACACACGAAAAACAAAATCTGTCAAAAACAGAACAGTTTGTAGAAATCTGTAACTAACACAAACTTATGGAACTCTAAAAATCCTACAAAAATAGGAAGTCCTGTACAATTTATCTACGGAAAAAGTTCATTTTAAACCCTGAACTCGTGGAGGTTCGGCGAAACAAACCCTCAAGTCGAAATCCCGGTCGATTGCACCCTGAACTATGCAATCCCGGTCTAAACTGAACGCTGGAGTCGTTTGGCAAACGAGGATAAACGACGTGTCACAGGATGGCCGGGATTGGTGCCATTTCCCCGCACTGTTCCTCATTGGGCCGGCCCGCTTTAGTTTTCTGTTTCCTTCTTTTAAAACGAGCAGTCTTTTTGTTCCTTTAAAACTGCAAAAAAAGAAAAGAGCGTAGGGAGACTCGAACCCGTGACCTGCTGCTGTTAGTCGATGGAAGTAACCACCAGGACAGCGCATCATTGTTCACTTCCTCCCTGTTTCCTCTTTTTCTTCTTTCTTTTTCTGTTCTTTTTATTTATATTTTTCGTTTTTAATTTTTGTTAGATTCGTGGACATCTTAGTAGGGAATACAAAACAAAAAAAAACTCATGAACCAATTTTTGAAAGGAAAAAGGCCGCGGTTTTTTTATAAAAAATTGATGGATTTAGAAAAATTCAAATGTTTTCAAAAGAAGTTCAAAATATTTCAAAAGAAAAGTTCTCAGAATTTTGAAAGAAGTTGTAGAAATGAAAAGAGTTCGTGGATTTGAAAAAAGTCCACGGATTCAAAAAAAAGTCCACGAGTTTTGTAAAAAAATTCACGCATTAGATAAAAACGAAAAAAGCTAAGAAATTAGAATAAATTATTCAGAAGAGGAGAGGTGGCGTGGTTGGTAAGGACAGTTTTTGCACCCTACGTTTTGTAGGGAAGTTCACAAATTTGGATATATTTTCATCAAAGTTAGAAAAAGTTCATCAAATTTGAAAAAATGTTAGTCGACTTGAAAAGTTCATCAAATTTAGAAAAATTTCATGAATTCAAAAGATTCGAAAAAAAGTTCACAGAAACGAAAAAATTTCATTTCTGCTGGGTCCGAAACCCCGCGGCGCACCTTTTTTGAAACGTTTTGCAGAAAAACGTAAAGAAAAAAGAGTATGATGGGCCGGCCCAGTGCACGCTGTGGTCAACATCGCTGCTGCTTGGCCCGGGAGCCAGACAAATCCCTGCCACATCAGCGTTTTTATGTCTCAAATGACGTCAAGGTTCGATTTAGACCGGGATTGCATAGTTCAGGGTGCAATCGACCGGGATTTTGACTTGAGGGTTCATTTCGCCAAACCTCTACGAGTTTAGGGTTTAAAATGGACTTTTTCCTTTATCTATTGATCTACAGCAAAAAGAATCAACGCTAATGCACGTTTCTGTGATTTAACAAAACTAATTTCTTGCATGCAAAGTTTCTGTTTTTCAGCAGAATCAAATTAACTATCACCATAGGTTATCCTACAGGTTCTACTTGGCACAAACACTAATTAAAACATAAAAACACATCTAAACAGAATGTAGATGCAAAATTTATTACTAAAGAGAAACAAAAAGAAAAAACACAAATAAAATTGGGTTGCCTCCCAACTAGCACTATCATTTAACGCCCCTAGCTAGGCATTGATAATTTTAATGATGCTCACATGAAAGACAAGAATTGAAGCACAAGGAGAGCAGCATGAAACACTTGAAAAACACATCTAAGTCTAACATACTTCCTATGCATATGCATATTATAAGCAAATAAATTTGCAAGGCAAGCAAAAATTAGCATATGCAAGGAAGAAGAAAGAGACGATAGCAATCTCAACGTGACGAGAGGTAATTTTGTAACATTAAAATTTCTACAACCATATTTTCCTCTCTCATAATAATTACATGTGGGATCATAAGCAAATTCAAAAAAATATCTATCACATAAAGTATTTTCACCACGATCAACATGCATGAATAGCTGACACTCTTCCAAAATAGTGGGATTAACATTAACTAAAGTCATGATCTCTCCAAACCCACTTTTATCAAAAATACCATAAGATTGAACATTCTCCAAATATGTGGGATCTAAAGTTGACACTCTTCCAAACCCACTTTCAATAATATTGCAAACACTATTATCAATCTCATATTCATCATGCGGGTTAAATAAATTTTCAAGATCAAAAGAAGAATCACCCCAATCATGATCATGGCAAGAAGTAGTAGTCATAGCAAAACTAGCATCCCCAAGCTTAGGATTTTGCATATTATTAGCACAAATGACATCAATAGTAAAATCATTGCAATCATGCTTTTTATTCAAAGATCTATCGTGAATCACTTCATAAATTTCTTCATTACAATTTTCAGATTCACGAATTTCAAGCAAAACCTCATAAAGATAATCTAGTGCACACAACTCACTAGCAATTGGTTCAACATAATTGGATCTTTTAAAAAGATTAGCAAGTGGATGAGGATCCATAAACTTATAACAAGAAAAGATGCAAGCAAAAGGAAGGCACACGGAGACACAAGATCGAACAGAAGAGGGGCGAATAAAACGGCAAGGGTGAAGTGGGGGAGAGGGAAACGAGAGGCAAATGGCAAATAATGTAAGTGCGAGGGAGATGAGTTTGTGACGGGTACTTGGTATGTCTTGACTTGAGCGAAGACCTCCCCGGCAACGGCGCAAGAAATCCTTCTTGCTACGTCTTAAGCTTGCCTTCGTTTTCCTTGAAGAGAAAAGGGTGATGCAGCAACAGTAGCGTAAGTATTTCCCTCAGCTTTTGAGAACCAAGGTATCAATCCAGTAGGAAGCTCCTCAAAAGTCCCACGCACCTACACAAACAAACAAAGAACTCGCAACCAACGCAATAAAGGGATTGTCAATCCCTTTCACGGCCACTTGCGAAAATGAGATCTGATAGAGATAGTATGATAAGATAAATATATTTTTGGTATTTTATAATATAGATTGGAAAAGTAAAGATGCAAATAAAAGTAGGTTGAAAGCTTATATGATAAAAGATAGACCCGGGGGCCATAGGTTTCACTAGTGGCTTCTCTCAAGATAGCATAAGTATTACGGTGGGTGAACAAATTACTGCCGAGCAATTGATAGAAAAGCGAATAATTATGAGATTATCTAGGCATGATCATGTATATAGGCATCACGTCCATGAAAATTACACCGACTCCTGCCTGCATCTACTACTATTACTCCATGCATCGGCCGCTATCCAGCATGCATCTAGAGTATTAAGTTCATAAGAATAGAGTAACACATTAAGAAAGATGACATGATGTAGAGGGATAAACTCATGCAATATGATATAAACCCCATCTTTTTATCCTCAATGGCAACAATACAATACGTGCCTTGCAACCCCTATTTTCACTGGGTAAGGACACCGCAAGATTGAACCCAAAGCTAAGCACTTCTCCCATGGCAAGAAAGATCAATCTAGTAGGCCAAACCAAACTGATAATTTGAAGAGACTTGCAAAGATAACTCAATCATACATAAAAGAATTCAGAGAAGATTCAAATATTTCTCATAGATAAACTTGATCATAAACCCACAATTCACCGGATCTCGACAAACACACCGCAAAAAGAGTTACATCGAATAGATCTCCACAAGTGAGGGGGAGAACATTGTATTGAGATCCAAAAAGATAGAAGAAGCCAGCTAGCTGATAACTATGGACCCGAAGGTCTGTGGTAAACTAATCACAACTCATCAGAAGGGCTATGGTGTTGATGTAGAAGCCCTCCATGGTCGATTCCCCCTCTGGCGGAGCGCTGGCGAAGGCTCCAAGATGGGATCTCGCGGATACAGAAGGTTACGGCGGTGGAAATTGTTTTTCGTTGGCTCCCTGGATGTTTTCGGGGTACGTGGGTATATATAAGAGGAAGAAGTAGGTCGGTGGCCGCCCGAGGGGCCCACGAGATAGAGGGCGCGCCTTGTAGGGGTAGGTGCACCCTCCACCCTCGTGGCTGCCTCGGTTGCTTCTTGGCTTGCACTCCAAGTCCTCTGGATCACGTTTGTTCCAAAAATCATGCTCCCGAAGGTTTCATTCCGTTTGGACTCCATTTGATATTGCTTTCCTTCAAAATACTGAAATAGGCAAAAAAACAACAATACGGGTTGGGCCTCCGGTTAGTAGGTTAGTCCCAAAAATGATATAAATGTGTAAAATAAAGCCCATAAACATCCAAAAGGGGTAATATAATAGCATGGAACAATCAAAAATTATAGATACGTTGGAGACGTACCATGTATGGTGAGAGACTGACAGCTATGTCCACGGCCGCACACAAGGAAATGCATCCTTATTACGCACAAAATAATGATTCCTCCACCTGACAGCTGGGACCCTCCGGAAGGGCCTCTGTATTTCGCGAATAAAACATTCCCCCCGCTGATAGGTCGGACCCACCACCTATATCTTCGCACGCAAGGAAGTGCCTCCTTATTACGCACAGAAAAATGAATTCCCCCCTGCTAGCTGGGCCGACCATAGTGGGAGGATGACTTGTGGGCCAACTAAGTTGACGGGGACGGAGGGCTTTGTCAACATAGTAAATATGAACGATTCTAGCTCCAGTGACCGTACGATCTCCATCCAACGGCCGTAGTTCTTCTTCAACCTCTAGTCTTCTTGCTCCAGCCGCCCAAACCAGCGCAGGTCGTAGTGCTCCTGCCTCCCGTGGCCGGCTGTGATATTGCGGAGGCCTCACCGCCCCCTACTACTCCCACCGCTGGCCAGGCCATCCATCTACTCACCCACACCCCCTGTTATTCTGCTGCGATGACAGCCTCAAACCGCAGCCAAACCAGTGAACCCTCGTACTCCTCTCCGCGCGGGCTTCCGCTGCCGTGTCTTCCCCGGCTTCGCGTCGTCCCCTTCCTAGGCCTCGCCGTCGTCCACCGCCCTTGTGCTCTCGGCGCGGTGTGGTCAACGTGGTCAAGGAACGACTTCCATTGGAAGAGTACTGTACGTGGAGAGACTGACAGCTGGGTCCACGGCGGCCACAAGGAAGTGCCTCCTTATTACACGCAAAATAATTATTCCTCCACCTGATAGTAGGGACCCACCAAACGGGCCACCGTATTTCGTGAAAAAAATATTTCCCCCTGACTGCTGGGAACCACCAGCTACATCTTTGCACACAAGGAAGTGCGTGCGGGTAAAAAAAACGATTTGCCCCTGACTGCTGGGACCCACCAGCTACATCTTCGCACGCAAGGAAGTGCCTGACAATCGGGACCCACCTAGTCGAAGCGTACGTAGCATTGTCATTCTGGTCGCGAACGTGTATGTACATATTGGTCGATGTAGAGGCGCGCACCTGTCTTAGTAGAGGCGCACACGTTTTGTAGTTGAGCCACGCACGTAGCATGTACACGTATATACAACGGCCAGGGTGCAAGAAAGAAAATATGGCCACATACATAGATACGGGAGGGGTCTCGAACGCCTACTCGCGCATACGTACGGCCAGGGCTCGTGTACATGGTTGGGTCAGAATGGAGAAAGTACGTCGTCGTCGTGTTCATGGGGAGGCAACGGAATGCGTCATGTTCATCGGGAGGCAATGGAATGCGTCCTATTCATCGGGAGGCAACGGAATGCGTTGTGTTCATTGGAAGGCAACGGAACACGTGGGAGCCAACCGGCTTGAAAGGAACAAGTGATGGAAACGAGGCCTAGCGTACCGCAGAACGGAGGAAACGGCCTTGTGTTCGACCAGCCACGTTCGAAACGGGATCCTGTTCATCGGGATGGGTCTGGCGTACCGCAAAATGGAGGAAACGGACCTCCTACGGTCGAAACGGGGGTCCTGTTGATCGAGAGGGGTGTGGCGTACTGCAAAACGAACGAAACAGACTTGTGTTGGAGCACTACGGTCGAAACATGGGTCCTGTTCATCGGGAGGGGTGTGGCATACCACAAAATGGGACTCCACAGGATATTGTTCATCTCCACTGTCGACCTCCTCCAGCCTCCACGGGCTACTGTTCATCCACCGTCGACCTCCTCCAGCCTCCACGGGCTCCTGTTCATCCAGCCTCCACAGCGCGCTACTCCACCGGCTACTATTCAACCACCCCTCCATGGGCTCCTGTTCAACCACCCCTCCACGGGCTACTGTTCATCCACCCCTCCACCGTCTATTATTCATCCAGCCCTCCACGGGGTCGACCTATTCATCCAACCCTCCACGGGGTCCTGTTCATCTAGCCCGAACCGGCTCGATCGATCGGGGTCCTGTTCATCCAGAGGCAACGTCACGGGGTCATGTTCATCCACCCCCAC
>NC_041387.1:217162256-217210812 GCF_002162155.2 Triticum dicoccoides | reverse complement strand
TCACTGTTCATCTAGAGGCAGCATCGATCAGCTTCAGTTAGCAGTAGTAGTGAAGGAATCGCTCGATCGGGTTCAGTTAACAGCCATCGATGAATCGCTCAGGTTCAGTAACGCGTAGCCTGCAGTGCAATCGATCGGGTTCAGTTAGAGCCCAACGCCTCGCTCGAGTTCAGTCAGAGCCAATGCCTCGCACAAACGTGCGTACGTGTATGAGAGAAACACGCATCACTCGACCTTCGACCACCCACCGTAACCGGGAACTCCCTGAAATTTTCCTTGCCCTCGCTTCTGCCATGATTTTTTCCGTCATGGACGGCCCAAAGAATGTAATGCAGCTGCGTCTCTAGCCCGCCCAGGACGAAAAGCCCATTTTCTGTCATGATTTTTTGTCATAGAAGAAGGAGCCCACCACATCTATGATGATACCGGGTTTTGTCACAATTATCGTCATAGCAGTGTCATAAGTATGACAGGAAAAAAATTCGTTCGGCCCAAAATGTCACGGATGTGTCTATTTTTGTAGTGTTTAGAGTGGCTTTTGATATTTTCTTTCCTATTTTTAGAAGGAGAATCTTGCCTTGAGGAGAACCAGGAGGAGTGTGACCCTCCTCTATGCTAAGGCAAGCCACCACAAATATTTGCATAATGTCATTTCAATAACTATGATTTTTCCAACTTGAATACGGTTTATTTCATTCATTAAATCATTTATATAATATTTCTTAAGTTATTGCGTTTGTTATGCTAGAAATGTTTAGCTTGCTGTAGTACTTGAGTGCATGGACTAGTTTAGTGTAGTAGAGTTACTTTGATGACATGACTATGGTTTGATAATGATCGGTATTATTTTCAAACGATGGTTTATATTTCTATTCTCACCATGCCAATGACATAACTAAAAATGACGGAGTTTAAGCGGTGCCTTTATATGATCAGTAGTGCATGATTATTCTTTGAGGTTGATCCGTTTAATTTCAGTGAAATGTGAATATAGTTGCATGCTATATTGTTGTATGTTCATGTCATACTATAGCTCGAGTTATTTTATTTCTATTTAAACTTGATGATAATTCAACTTGAACATAATGTTGATCGAGTCATGGTGTCACCGAATCGAGCTTCCCGGTGCAACCACATTTGCCTCTATGGGAAGGCCCTTATTCGGTCCGTGGTCGTTTCTCTGGCCGGTGCCTCCAACGAGGGAAGGTTATGGGCGTGCGGTACCCTTGCCTGGTAAGCAAACATAACCTTGTGTGCCCATTGTTTTTTGGTACCATGTCCCCGTTTGGGACCATTGATCTTTTGCCACGACGGTGGTCGTTGGATGCCACGGGTTGGCATCGGTGCCACCCATGACTTAGCCCAGAGGGTGGTTGGTCGGAGTGGCTGGGAGAGTGTCATGGCAATGGGCTGATTTTGTCGGAATGCCGTTGGTCCACCCGAATGGGAGTTGAGGTACATTGCGCTAACCTCTTCAGAGTGTTTATTAAATCTATCGCTAGCGGCGTCCTTGGTTATGGACACAATTCGTAGTAGGTCACACCATGGATCAACATAAATCAACTAATACTGCACACTAAAGTCATACATATGGCACTGAGCATGCGATCATATTGTTGAAACCATGGAGATGGTTGATACTGGAACAAAAGAGTTGATTTCGTTCATGATTTGAAGGTGAACACAATATTGATGATGATGGTTACGAGGTAACCCGTATGGTAAGGGAGTCCAAGGAACTCGTTGCACAAGCATGATCACCTTATGAGTAGCATGTTATAGCCTTGCATTTAACCTGCTTAATTATCATGTTATTGTTTGCTATTATGCTTTTACTTCTTTTGAGCTTGCAAGTACATTCAATGTACTGACTTGGCGTGTCATGCCAGATTTCAGGAAAGTCTTACCAGATCGGAGTGCTTCCCGTGTCTAGGACGTGTCCACATCGATGTCCCTGTGCTATGGAGTTCCGCTTCGTCATCATTCCGCTGCCACGTAGATGTCGTGATCGAGGCCCCTTCATGTTCATTAAATAATGTACATACTATAAACCCGCACAGTGTGTATCGCTTCGCCTCGCCCCCTGATGTAATATTGAACCTATGTTTTCGCTAGCATTAACAAAGAGTATGTTTCTTGTACCATGTTGTTGTGCGTTGCCAGAAGACTAGATCTCTTGACTGGCAATGCAAGGTAAACCGGTTGCTCTGAGCTGGGGTGCCACAGCCTTCATGGCACTAATGGCGCTGTTGGTAGTCTCAAGGTTCTGGCTCTTGGAGCAGAGCTGCAATTGCACCTCTTTCAGAAGGGTCTCTGCTTTCTGCACTTCCTCCTTGAGGGCCGCAGTTTCCTTGGTACATCCGGCAAGCTCCTTTGTCAGTTTTGCCACCTGTTGATCAAGATCAGCCTTGGCAATGGATGCCGCGGCAAGATCATGAGCAACCTTTTTCAGCTAAGAAGTAGAGTTAGTGGAGAGCGCATCGAGGGTCGCCTTGTGCTTGTCTTCCAACTCGTTGGTGCGTTGCTGGACAAGGGCCTCCAGTTCTTCGTCCTTGCCGTGAAGGATGGCCTCAAGGTTCTCTTCTCGGGAAGAGATATCCTTCTCCCTAGCGTTCAAGAACACTCTGCGCTCCGCCAGACGGGCCTCCCGGGCAGCAACATCCTCCTTCTACATGGAGATCATCTCATGTTGCCGCATAAGGACTTGGAACTGCTTGCCATGCCACTCGCGCAGCTCGCTACCCTTGTCCCCCAGCTTCTGATCTACGCTGTTGGCGGAACTGCACTGCACCTTGAGTGCTTGCCACTTCAGGCTATATCGGTTTTGAATTTTCTTAATGCCTGCCGCTATGGACTCCAGGAAAGACAAGTCCATGACTGCATTAACATAGCCATCGGTTTCTCCAATTTGCTGAGAAAATGGCGCCATGATATGCTATATCTCCTCATCTAGCTTTCCGCTTGCTGGTGCCGAAGAACCGGGGGCTCCGAGACCAGGTTGGCCCAACACTAATGTGAGTTGGCTTGAAATTGGCTGCGACTACCCGGTCGAGCCGTCAAATGAGGGAGAATGGCTCATGGTTCGAAGGGGGATTTTCTCTTCAACCAACACCCCAGATCCTGACGCACTGCTAGGGGCTTTCTCTGCTACCTTTGGGGGCTCTTGAGCGCCCCAGGCGGCATGTTGCTGCGCTCAATGGTAGCAATCTTGGCAGCCTCCTTAGTAGCATCCTTCCCGATGCTGGCCACCTCATCGAACAACTCGAGCTCCTCGGGCAATGATACTACAAGCAAAAGCGACAAGCAATTATGAGGAAGAAGAAACATTGGAGGACCAAGAACTTGGAGCTAGATAATAAAGGAAAACAAATACATTATCGTTGGTTGCCGGGAGGATCTTTAGTTTCTACAACAACATTGGTTGTCGGGCATGAACGCCGCCCCATCCCCGGTAACCATGGCGTCAGCCTGGGCAGGGCCTTCCGTGGGTGTCCTTGTCAGGGTTCCCTCATCTCGATCAACAGGCGGGGTGGGCCCCTCCTGGAAGGCCCCATCCTGAGCAGACTCCCCTTCCTCTATGATGGGATATGGGGGTGCTCTTCTCAACACCTATGGGCAGGGGGAATCAGTCTCGTGCCTTCGCGTCGGGGTCTTCTCACTGTATCACTCATGCTAGTCCCCGCCAACCCCATGCCTCCCAGGGACCTCGGGGGCTCCACATTCCTGAGCTGCTTGGCCCGATGGACGAGGGTCTCCTCCTCCTCCTCCTCCTTGTCAAGGGCAGCGAACAAGATTGAATCAACAAGCCGGCAAGCAACACGAAACCTCAACAACAGAAGAAATTGATATCCTTACTCTGAGTCAATGAGCATGGAGCCCAATGCGAACCCCATGGGAGTCGGAAGTGCTCTGCTCCTCATCAGGGTCGGGGCAGTGGTGCTTCCTGGCAACTTCAGACCCTGCTGGGGTGTAGGGGGCTCCGACGAGGATGAGCTCTGCGAGGAGCTCGAGTCATATTGAGAGATGAAGTCGACTCCTATGACCGCCCATCACTTGGTGGGAGGGGTCTTAGCCTCGGAAAGGCGGGAAGAATGTCGACGCGGTGCTTCCACCCTATCACTCTTGGAGGCGATCTTCTTCACCCTCTTGGTGGGGGCCACATGAGTCAGAGCCGATGTTCCTCGGCTGGGTCGTCGGCTAGGACATTGCTGCAGGCTTGGTTTGGGAGCTCGCAGGCCTGCTGTGAGCCAATCCTCCCTGGGTTGCTCGGCATCCTCGGCCTCATCCCTTTCCTGGGCCTCTATTGCCTTGGCGTACAAGGCTTCGATCCCAGAAACCTTAGCCCTGGCAGGTTCATCCCTGAAAACCTCCTCTGTGGTTCGCGCCTCACTCGCCTTCTTCCCCCTCCTCCACCCTTCCGAGCCTTGCCTTCCCGGCGGCCCGGGCCGCTTTGTCCTCCTTGATCCACCTCCTGATGAACTCTACCTCTACTTTGGAGGTGCGCTTGAACATGTTGCTCTCTACCCCGGTGGCTCTTTCACCAAAATTGGAAACCCACTCAAGCTCTACATCTAGCTTAGGTAGTTGCTAGGCACTTGCAACTCCATAAGCATTGCAGTCGGGCATCCACTTCAAGATCTTGTCTAGGGCAGAGTTGACATTTAGTATAACGACCCTTGCCGGCAACTTGAACGGCCCATGGCTGCCAAATAGTTGTTAACACAGCCATCCATGGCCGTAAACAGTGAGTTTGTTGGTAAGGCCTGGCTACACACGCATCCTGTCCCTAGTATCTCCGTACCGCCAAGCAAACCTGTCCCTTTTCTGCAGCGGCGCGATACGGCGTCAGAGGAAATCGGCTCCCACCAATTCAATGGCTAGCCTGACAGCCTTGAGACGAGAAATTCTGTTTAACACAGGGCGGAGCCTGTTGTCAGTGAGGCCTAATTCCCTCCAGTCATTGCCACGCACGATTCACTCTATCCATGGCTGGCAAAACTTCTGGATACAGCACAGATCCGCCCGCCATTCCTCTGATCTACTTCGCTGCTAGGTAGGAAGATAGTCCCAATTCTCTCTCTTCTCTCGAGTATTCCAACTTATGTTTCCCGAGCGATGGGCTTTATTATCCACCCTCGGGACAAAAAAAGTGCCTGAATAAATCCACATTAGAGGCAACCCCGACAAAATTCTCACACAAGTGAGCGAAAATTGCCATAGACGCCATTGCATTCGCTGTGAATTCTAAGAGGCGGAATCCGTATATCACCATCATCGCCTCAAAGAAATCTGAAAAAGGAGGGTAGAGGCCGAAAAGGAAATATGCGCAGAAAATCTGTACGAATCCGGCGGATCATTCTTTCCCTCCAACAAGACTGGGCGGACCATGCCCCTTTGGAACTTCCCTCCCCCACATATATTCATACCTTGCGACTAGGGCATCACTGTCCAGGTTCAACGGGAAGAAAACCACATCTCCCCGTTGCTTCTTGTCCAAATCTACCGCCTTCTTCTTGTTCCCTTTTGTAACCGTCTCCTTCCCGGTGGCCTCCTACTTCCATTTCATAATGACGGCTTTCTTTCCCATCTTCCGAAGCTTTAGAGTAGATGGAAGGCCGAGCAAGGTGACGAAAAGAGGATGTGGTCGCGAGAACGGGCTCTCTGGCTTGAGGAGGAAGATGACGGAGAAAACAGGTACGAGTGAGCCATACCCCTCTGCATTTTTCCTTTTATGAGCAACATACGTGGGGGATGGGGCGGTTGTTCGCTATTTTCCATCATAAAGTTAATGTTTTACATTAGCTGCTACAGTACCACGACCCCACGACCTACAATAATTACGCAGAGCGGACACTGGATTGTCTGGTCCTCATGACGCACAGTGGACGTTGGATGTATGGCTTAGGCCTGGGGGCTCTTGTCGAGGTATACAAACAGGGATGTATGTTTTCCCCTGACCTGTGCATGGACATGTCAGCTTTAGGCACGACAAGAAGGAACCAAGAAACCTGTCGATGCAACAAACCTTTGTGTATGTTTCCTGGACTGTACACAAGCTCAAGGGCAAGGTTACAACACCAAGACAGGGCCAAGCAGAAGAGATAGCTCTTTGAGAAATCAAAGGGCAGATCAAGAAGACCAAGACAAGTTGAAGGAGCAAGATATCACTAAGGAAAATCCTCCCTTGTCGGGCAAGCGAGCCTGTCAAGGTCGAGGTCACCCCGAAGACAAGTCCCAAGACCTCCCCGACAAGGGTTGTAGGGACACTAGCACCCCGCTTCTCCGCCAAGGCTCCACCACTCCACCTCATAGCAACCCAAGTCACTCATCGGTACGGTGTCGAGCCCTCAAGTGATTAAGTGGCTGTCATTTGGCACATGGCAGCCATTTCTGAAGAAGATCACCCCTAAAAGACACCCGTCCAGAGGCGTGTCACGCAGGCATGCAAGAAGGTGGTTGAATAGCATGGATAGGCTTTCCAGGCTGCACCCACGACATGACACTAAGCGGTGCATTTAATGCACCTTGTCCTGTCTGCAGAGTTAGGTATGATAGTACTATGCTTGTCTATTCGCCGGATAATGATTGTTTTGCCATTGTGGAAACCCTTTGACCTATGAAAGGAAGATCGTGGCAACCTTAAAAAGTATTTGAACCTCTGTACACTCATACACACATTGCTGCTCTCGTCCCAGGGTGACCTTGCCAGGCTTAAGCACCGCGTCTCTACCACGGTCCTTTCACCAATCCACCAAAGTAGGTGTAGGGTTTTACGCCTCGCGGCGGCCCGAACCTGGGTAAAAAGGTGCTCATGTCATCGTTGTCGTGCTGTTCTACGACCTCCGCTCTTTGTGCAATGCGCCTTTCCCCCTTCTCGAACCACAAAGGGGCCGATGGCCCCATAGGTGGCTATGTTGAACCACGTCATGGGTTATCAACATTATCACTAGGTTCATGTTCATCATTAGATTGTGTTTCAAAATCAGAAATAGAAATATCATTTGGATTTTCTGGTGTGTCTACAACAGGTTCACTAGAAGCATGCAAGGTCCTATCATCACTCTTTTTCTTTTTATTACTAGAAGGATTAGGTGCATTAGTATTAATTCTTTGAGAGTCTCGTTTAATTCTCTTAGGATGGCCTTTAGGATACGAAGGTTCCTGAGTCATTTTACCAGCTCTAGTCATAATTCTAATAGCATGGTCATTCATCTCATTAAGCAACTCATTTTATGACTTGAGAACTTGTTCTACTTGTGTTTTTACCATAGAAGCATGTTTACTAACAAACTTGAGCTCATTAACAGTTCTAAACATATAGTTACTCAAGTGTTCAAGCATATAATAATTTCATTTCAATTGTCTACTAACATATGCATTGAAGATTTCTTGTTTAACAATAAAATTATCAAATTCATCCAAGCATTGACTAGCAGATTTATTATAAGGAATATCACCTTCATCAAATCTATAGAGAGAGTTTACGTCTACTACCTGTGTCAGGATATTAAGACCAAGTATTTCTTCAATCGGTGGTAAATTCTTAACATCTTTAGCTATAATACCTTTTTCTTTCGTAGATTTCTTTGCCTCTTGCATATCTTAAGGAGTGAGAAATAAAATACCCCTCTTTGTCGTGGGAAAACATGGCCACCTATGGGGCCAACGGCCCCTTGTGATTCGGCAGGGGGGAAGAGCACATTGCTCAAAGAACGGAGGGTGCGGAGTAGCACGGCAGCGATCACACATGCAGTTTTACCCAGGTTCGGGGCGCCGCGAGGCGTAAATCTCTACTCCTACTTCGGTTGACTGATGAGGGGACCATGGTGGACACGCAGCGCTTTAGCCCGGCAAGGTTGCCTCGGGGCGAGAGCAGCTACGCGCATACGAGAATACAAGGGTATGAATCCTTTCTAAGGTTGCCACGGCTCTCTTTCTATATATAAAGGGGTCACCACATCGGTAAATCAATCATTGCATATTGATTAGATAGCAAATAATGCTATCATATCAACTCTCCAGACAGGACAAGGTGCATCAAATGGACCCCTTAGTGTCACATCATAGCGCAACCTGGCTAGCCTTGCCGGGCCGTTTGGCCACTTTCTCGCCTACCTGCATGACACGTCTCTGGAAGGGTGTCGTTTGGAGGTGATTTCCTTCGGAAGTGGCTACCACGTACCAAAGAACAACTACTTGGGGGCTCGACACTGCACCGATCAGTGACTTGCGTTGCTGTGAGGTGGAGCGGTGGAGCCTTGGCGGGGTAGTCCGCCCTCAGCATCCCCGGCAAGCTTGCCGGGGCAGTCTTTAGACTTGCCTTTGGGGAAAGCTTGACCTCACCAGGCTCGCCTACCTGGCAAGGGAGGTTTTTCCGTAGTGGTCTCTTGCTCC
This sequence comes from Triticum dicoccoides, assembly GCF_002162155.2. NCBI lineage: Eukaryota > Viridiplantae > Streptophyta > Magnoliopsida > Poales > Poaceae > Triticum > Triticum dicoccoides. Next base: position 217,202,418 of record NC_041387.1, on the reverse strand, counting down.
TCGAGCTTGACTTGGTCTTCTTGATATGCCCTTCGATTGCCCAAAGAGCTATCTCATCTTCTTGGTCTCGTCTTGGATGTTGTAACCTTGCTCTTGAGCTTGTGTACAGTCCGGGAAACATACCTAGGGTCTGTTGCATCGACCAGAGCCCCGGGCCTGGCCTGAATGCGCTGCCGAGCGTCGTCGGGGTAGGCACTATCATGTACATAGGTAAGGAGGCTGTGGTAGTTCATCCTTTGAGGTCTTTTTTCTTATTAATTAATCTGAGCTTGAGTCAGTTTTCGATTTTCCTGCGTGTCGTGCGAGACGTTGTCGGGGAGAAAATAAGGCACGATCCATGGGTTACCCACGTCTCATGCTCACGACCGGTAACTGCCATTCCACTATCTACCCTGCTTCTGGTGTTTCTGCCACATGTAATTTATGCATTGTGTTGGGTTAGTGACTGATACGTCCATTTTGCATCATGCTTTTATATCGATATTTATTGCATTATGGGCTATTACTACATGTTATGTCACAATACTTATGGTTATTCTCTCTTATTTTACAAGGTTTGCATGAAGAGGGAGAATGCCGGCAGCTGGGATTCTAGGATAGAAAAGGAGCAAATATTGGAGACCTATTCTGCATAGCTCCAAAAGTCCTGAAACTCCAGGAAATTCATTTTTGGAATTAATGATAAATATTCAGCAGAAGAAATACCTGAGGGGGGCCACCCACCATCCACGAGGGTCGGGGGCACGCCCTACCCCCTGGGCGCGCCCCCTGCCTCGTGGGCCACCTGGGAGCCCTCCAGTGCCCATCTAATGCTATATGAAGTCTATTACCCTGGAAAAAATCATAAGCAAGCTTACGGGATGAAACTCTGCCACCACGAGGCGGAACCTTGGCGGAACCAATCTAGGGCTCCGGTGGAGCTATTCTGCCGGGGAAACATCCCTCTGGACGGGGAAATCATCACCATTGTCATCACCAATAATCCTCTCATTGGGAGGGGGTAAATATCCATCAACATCTTCACCAGCACCATCTCCTCACAAACCCTAGTTCATCTCTTGTATCCAATCTTTGTACCAAAACCTCAGATTGGTACCTGTGAGTTGCTGGTAGTGTTGATTACTCCTTGTAGTTGATTCTAGTTGGTTTATTTGGTGGAAGATCATATGTTCAGATCCTAAATGCATATTAATACCCCTCTTATTATGGACATGAATATGCTTTGTGAATAGTTACGTTAGTTCCTGAGGACATGGGTGAAGTCTTGCTATTAGTAGTCATGTGAATTTGGTATTCGTTTGATATTTTGATGAGATGTATGTTGTCTCTCCTCTAATGGTGTTATGTGAACGTCGACTACATGACACTTCACCATTATTTGGGCCCAGAGGAAGGCATTGGGAAGTAATAAGTAGATGATGTGTTGCTAGAGTGACAGAAGCTTAAACCCTAGTTTATGTGTTGATTCGTAAGGGGCTGATTTGGATCCACTTGTTTCATTCTATGGTTAGGTTTACCTTCATACTTGTTTTGTAGTTGAGGATGCTTGCAATAGGGGTTAATAATAAGTGGGATGCTTGTCCAAGAAAGGGCAGTACCCAAGCACCGGTTCGCCCACATATCAAATTATCAAAGTAACGAACATGAATCATATGAGCGTGATGAAAACTAGCTTGACGATAATTCCCATTTGTCCTCGAGAGTGCTTTTCTCATTATAAGAACTTGTCGAGGCTTGTCCTTTGCTAAAAAAAGGATTGGGCCACCTTGCTACACCTTATTTACTTTCATTGCTTGTTACCCATTACAAACTATCTTTTCACAAAACTATCTGTTACCTACAATTTCAGTGCTTGCAGAGAATACCTTACTGAAAACCGCTTGTCATTTCCTTCTAGTCCTCGTTGGGTTCGACACTCTTACTTATCAAAAGGACTATGATAGATCCCCTACACTTGTGGGTCATGAAGACTCTTTTCTAGCGCCGTTGCTGGGGAGTGAAGCGCCTTTGGTAAGTGGAACTTGGTAAGGAAACATTTATATAGTGTGCTGAAATTTACTGTCACTTGTTACTATGGAAACTAATCCTTTGAGGGGCTTGTTCAGGGTATCTTCACCCCGACCAGTAGAGCAAAGAGTTTCTCCTCAACCTAGTGAACCTACGGAAAATGTTTACTTTGTAATTCCTTCGGGTATGGTAGAGAAACTGCTCGATAATCCCTTTGCAGGAGATGGAACATTGCATCCCGATTTACACCTTATCTATGTGGATGAAGTTTGTGTATTATTTAAGCTTGCAGGTATGCCCGATGATGTTATTAATAAGAAGGTCTTCCCTTTATATTTGAAGGGAGGCTCATTGACATGGTATAGGATATGTGATGATATGTGATCCTGGGATTATAAACAATTGAAATTAGAATTTCGACAAAAGTTTTATCCTATGCATATTGTTCATCATGATCGTAATTATATATATAATTTTTGGCCTCACGAAGGAGAAAGCATCACTCAAGCTTGGGGGAGGCTTAAGTCAATGTTATATTCATGCCCCAATCATGAGTTGTCAAGAGAAATGATTATTCAAAACTTTTATGGTCGGGTTTCTCTCAACAATCGTACCATGCTTGATACTTCTTCTGCTGGGTCCTTTATGATGAAAACTATTGAATTAAAATGGGATTTATTGGAAAGAATTAAACGCAACTCTGAAGATTGGAATTCCTACGATGGTAAGGAGTCAGGTATGACACCTAAGTTTGATTGTGTTAAATCTTTTATGAATACCGATGCTTTTCGTGGATTTAGCACTAAATATGGACTTGACTCTGAGATAGTAGCTTCTTTCTGTGAATCATTTGCTACTCACGTTGATCTCCCTAAGGAGAAGTGGTTTAAATATAATCATCCCACTGAAGTAAAAGTAGTTGCACCTATTACAGTTGAAGAAAAAACTATCACTTATAATGATCCTATTGTTCCTACTACTTATGTTGAGAAACCACCTTTCCCTGTTAGGATAAAGGATCATGCTAAAGCTTCAACTGTTGTTTGTAAGAGTAATACTAGAACATATACACCTCCTGAGCAAATTAAAGTTGAACCTAGTATTGCTATGGTTAAAGATCTCTTGGCTGATAATATTGATGGGCATGCTATTTACTTCTGTGATGAAGCTGCTAGAATTGCTAGACCAGATAACAAACCTAAACATAAACCTGTTGTAGGGATGCTTGTTATTTCTGTTAAAATAGGAGATCATTGTGATCATGGCCTATGTGATATGGGTGCTAGTGCTAGTGCAATACCTCATTCCTTATACAAAGAAATTATGTATGATATTGCACCTGCTGAGATAGAAGAAATAGATGTTACAATTAAGCTTACCAATAGGGATACTATTTCACCAATTGGGATTGTTAGAGATGTTGAAGTCTTGTGTGGGAAAGTTAAATATCCTGCTGATTTTCTTGTTATTGGTTCCCCACAAGATGACTTTTGTCCCATTATATTTGGTAGACCCTTCTTCAATACTGTTAATGCTAAGATAGATTGCCAAAAAGATGTTGTTACTATTGGTTTGGAGATATGTCTCATGAGTTTAATTTTGCTAAATTTCATAGACAACCCCATGATAAAGAATTACCTAGTAAGGATGAAATTATTGGTCTTGCTTCTATTGCCGTGCCTCCTATTGATCCATTAGAACAATATTTGCTAGACCATGAAAATGATATGTTTATGAATGAAAGAAGGGAAATAGATGAAGTATTATTTAAACAGGGTCCTATTTTGAAACACAACTTGCTTGTTGAAATCCTAGGGGATCCTCCTCCACCCAGGGGTGGTCCCGTGTTTGAGCTTAAACCATTACCTGACACTCTTAAATATGCTTATCTTGATGAAAAGAAGATATATCCTGTTAATATTAGTGCTAACCTTTCAGAACAGGAAGAGGAAGATTATTGAAAATTCTGAAGAAGCACCGTGCTGCTATTGGATATACTCTTGATGATCTTAAGGGAATTAGTCCCAGTCTATGGCAACAAAAAAAAATTGGAGGAAGACGCCAAACCAGTTATTGATCACCAGCGACGATTAAATCCTAAGATGAAAGAAGTGGTAAGAAAGGAAATACTAAAGCTCCTTGAGGCATGTATAATTTATCCCGTTGGTGATAGTCAGTGAGTAAGTCATGTCCATTGTGTCCCTAAGAAGGGAGGTATTACTGTTGTTCCTAATGATAAAGATGAATTGACCCCGCAAAGAATTATTATAGGTTATAGGATGGTAATTGATTTCCGCAAAATAAATAAAGCTACTAAGAAAGATCATTACCCTTTACCTTTTATGGATCAAATGCTAGAAAGACTATCCAAACATACACATTTTGGCTTTCTAGATGGTTACTCTGGTTTCTCTCAAATACATGTGTCAGTGGAGGATCAATAAAAGACCACTTTTACTTGCACTTTCGGTACTTTTGCTTATATACGTATGCCTTTTGGTTTATGTAATGCACCTGCTACCTTTCAAAGATGCATGATGGCTATATTCTTTGACTTTTGTGAAAATATTTGTGAGGTATTCATGGATGATTTCTCCATTTATGGATCCTCTTTTGATGATTGCTTGAGCAGCCTTGATCGAGTTTTGCAGAGATGTGAAGATACTAGTCTCGTCTTGAATTGGGAGAAGTGCCACTTTATGGTTAATGAAGGTATTGTCTTGGGGCATAAATTTCTGAAAGAGGTATTGAGGTTGATAAAGCTAAAGTTGATGCTATTGAAAAGATGCCATGTCCCAAGGACATTAAAGGTATAAGAAATTTCCTTCGTCATGCCGGTTTTTATAGGAGGTTCATTAAGGACTTCTCTAAAATTTCAAGGCCTCTCACTAATTTATTGCAAAAAGATATTCCTTTTGTCTTCGATGACATTTTGAATACTTAACCTATTGTTCAGCCACCTAATTTGAATTTACCCTTTGAAATTATGTGTGATGCTAGCGATTATGCTGTAGGTGTTGTTCTAGGACAAAGAGTTGATAAGAAACTAAATGTTATCCCATATGCTAGTAAAAATCTAGACACTGCTCAGAGAAATTATGCTACTACTAAAAAAGAATTCTTAGCAGTTGTATTTGCTTGTGATATGTTTAGTCCTTATATTGTTGATTCTAAAGTAACTGTTCACACCGATCATGCCGCTATTAAATATCTTATGGAAAAGAAAGATGCTAAACCTAGACTTCTTAGATGGGTTCTCCTGCTACACGAATTTGATTTGCATATTATTGATAGAAAGGGAGATGAGAACCCCATTGCAGACAACTTGTCTAGGTTAGAGAATGTTCTTGATGACCCACTATGTATTAATGATAGCTTTCCTGATGAACAATTAGCTGTCATAAATGCTTCTCGTACTGCTCCATGGTATGCTAATTGTGCTAATTACATTGTTGCTAAATTTATACCACCTAGTTTCACTTACCAGCAAAAGAAAAAATTCTTCTATGATTTAAGACAATACTTTTGGGATGACCCACACCTTTATAAAGAAGGATTAGATGGTTTTATTAGACGTTGTGTACCTGAGCATGAACAGGAACAGATCCTACGCAAGTGTCACTCCGAGGAATATGGAGGGAACCACGCTGGAGATAAAACTGCACATAAGGTATTGCAATCTGGTTTTTATTTGCCTACTCGCTTCAAAGATGCCCGTAAGTTTGTCTTGTCTTTTGATGAATGTCAAAGAATTGGTAATATTAGTAGACTTCAAGAAATGCCTATGAATTATTCTCTTGTTATTGAACCATTTGATGTTTGGGGCTTTGATTATATGGGACCGTTTCCTGCCTCTAATGGGTATACACATATTTTATTTGCTGTTGATTATGTTACTAAGTGGGAAGAAGCTATTCCAACTAGTAGTGTTGATCATAACACCTTTATTAAGATGCTTAAAGAAGTTATTTTCCTGAGGTATGGAGTCCCTAGATACTTAATGACTGATGGTGGTTCACTTTTTATTCATGGTGCTTTTCGTAAAATGCTTGCTAAGTATGACATTTGCTATTTCATGAGCTTGCGTTGGTTTTCCTTGAAGAGGAAAGGGTGATGCAGCACAGTAGCATAAGTATTTCCCTCAGTTTTTGAGAACCAAGGTATCAATCCAGTAGGAGGCTCCTCAGAAGTCCCACGCACCTACACAAACAAAAAAGAACCTCGCAACCAACACAATAAAGGGGTTGTCAATCCCTTCACGGCCACTTGCGAAAGTGAGATCTGATAGAGATAATATGGTAAGATAAATATTTTTTGTATTTTTATGATATAGATAGCAATAGTAAAGATGCAAATAAAAGTAGATTGAAAGCTTATATGATAAAAGATAGACCTGGGGGCCATAGGTTTCACTAGTGGCTTCTGTCAAGATAGCATAAGTATTACGGTGGGTCAACAAATTACTGTCGAGCAATTGATAGAAAAGTGAATAATTATGAGATTATCTAGGCATGATCATGTATATAGGCATCACGTCCGTGACAAGTAGACCGACTCCTGCCTGCATCTACTACTATTACTACACACATCAACCACTATCCAGCATGCATCTAGAGTATTATGTTCATAAATAACAGAGTAACGCATTAAGAATGAGGACACGATGTAGAGGGATAAACTCATGCAATATGATATAAACCCCATCTTTTTATCCTCGATGGCAACAATACAATACGTGCCTTGCTGCCCCAACTATCACTGGGAAAGGACACAACAAGATTGAACCCAAAGTTAAGCACTTCTCCCATTGCAAGAAAGATCAATCTAGTAGGCCAAACCAAACTGATAATTCAGAGAGACTTCCAAAGATAACTTAATCACACATAAAAGAATTCAGAGGAGATTCAAATATTTCTCATAGATAAACTTGATCATAAACCCGCAATTCATCGGATCTCGACAAACACACTGCAAAAAGAGTTACATCAAATAGATCTCCAAGAAGAACGAGATGAACTTGGTGTTGAGATTCAAAGAGAGAGAAGAAGCCATCTAGCTAATAACTATGGATCTGAAGGTCTGTGGTAAACTACTCACAACTCATCGGAAGGGCCTTGGAGATGATGCAGAGGCCCTGCATGGTCGATTCCCCCTCCGGCGGAGCGCCGATGAAGGCTCCAAGATGGGATCTCGCGGATACACAAGGTTACGGCGGTGGAATTAGGTTTTCGTGGTGCTCCTCGATGGTTTCAGGGTACATGGGTATATATAGGAGGAAGAAGTAGGTCGGTGGAGGCTCGAGGGGCCCACGAGGGTGGGGGGCTCGCCCACCTGTCGGGGTCGCGCCGGGCACCCTCGTGGCTGCCTCGGTTGTTGCATGACTTCCACTCCAAGTCTCCAGGTTTGCATGTGTTCCAAAAAGATCGCTCCTAAGGGTTTCATCGCGTTTGGACCACTGTTCAAGAATTCACCCGATTAATCAGTTAACGGGCCAGTTAATCGCTACTCATAGCGTGGCCGAATCGAATAGCACCTATTCGTCGCGTTAACTTGTCAGGCCGATTAATTGGTCACTTAGACCGATCAATCAGCTGTTAGGCCGATTAATCCCTGCTGGGCCAATAACGGGGGGCAAACAAAGCCCAATTTTTTGGCCCATAACCCCTTCCAGCCCCATCTCACTTGGTAATAGCTATGATTAATAATTTTACCTCCTCTCTATGCTTTTCATATGTGTATGGAAACATGTTTTGGTGTACTACATAGCTGAGAGCATGAGAGTATGGTATAATACATAAAAAAATCTAGATATATGTTAGCAAGTTCCTATTCAATCTAACGATTAATGGTCGACCGATTAATCCAGTTAATAGGCCGATTAACAGATTAGTTCCTACTCCTAAACCGACCGAGCATGTACCAGTTAACGATTTCTTGAACATTGGTCTGGACTCCGTTTGATATTTATTTTCTACGAAACACTGAAATAGGCAAAAAAACACAATTCGGGCTAGGCCTCCGGTTAGTAGGTTAGTCCCAAAAGTGATATAAAAGTGTAAAGTAAAGCCCATAAACATCCAAAATGGGTAATATAATAGCATGGAACAATCAAAAAATATAGATACGTTGGAGATGTATCAAGCATCCCCAAGCTTAATTCCTGCTCGTCCTCGAGTAGGTAAATGATAAAAACATAATTTTTGTTGTGGAATGCTACCTAGCATAATTCTCAATGTAACTTTCTTTATTGTGGCACGAATGTTCATATCCAAATGATTCAAAATAAAAGTTCATATTGACATAAGAAATAGTAATACTTCAAGCACACTAATCAAAGCAATCATGTCTTCTCAAAATAACATGGCTAAAGACAGTTATCCCTGCAAAATCATATAGTCTGGCTGTTGCTCTATCTTCATCACACAAAGTATTTAATCATGCACAACCCCGATGACAAGCCAAGCAATTGTTTCATACTTTAGTAATCTCAAACTTTTTCAACTTTCACGCAACACATGAGCGTGAGCCATGGACATAGCACTATATGTGGAATAGAATGGTGGTTGTGGAGAAGACAAAAAAGGAGAAGATAGTCTCACATCAACTAGGTGTATCAATGGGCTATGGAGATTCCCATTAATAGATATCAATGTGAGTGAGTAGGGATTTCCATGCAACGGATGCATTAGAGATATAAATGTATGAAAGCTCAACAAAAGAAACTAAGTGGGTGTGCATCCAACTCGCTTGCTCACGGAGACTTAGGGCATTTTGAGGAAGCCCATCATTGGAATATACAAGCCAAGTTCTATAGTGAAAAATTCCCACTACTATATGAAAGTGACAACATAGGAGACTCTCTATCATGAAGATCATGGTGCTACTTTGAAGCACAAGCGTGGTAAAAAGGATAATAGCATTGTCCCTTCTCTCTTTTTCTCTCATTTTTTTATTTGGCCTTTCTCTTTTTTATGGCCTTTCTCTTTTTATTTAAAGTCTAGAGTCTCATCCCGACTTGTGGGGTAATCATAGTCTCCATCATCCTTTCCTCACTGGGACAATGCTCTAATAATGAAGATCATCACACTTTTATTTACTTACAACTCGATACTTAGAACAAGATATGACTCTATATGAAATGCCATAATACGATGAATCAAGAGTGACATGTATGAAAATTATGAAGGTGGCCATGCCACAAATACGATGTCAACTACATGATCATGCAAAGAGCAATATGACAATGATTATGCGTGTCATAAAAACGGAACGGTGGAAAGTTGCATGGCAATATATCTCGGAATGGCTATGGAAATGCCATAATAGGTAGGAATGGTGGCTGTTTTGAGGAAAGTATATGGTGGGTGTATGGTACCGGCGAAAGTTGCACGGCACAAGAGAGGCTAGCAATGGTGGAAGGGTGAGAGTGCGTATGATACATGGACTCAACATTAGTCATAAAGAACTCAAATACTTATTGAAAAAATCTACAAGTCATCAAAAACCAAGCACTACGCACATGCTCCTAGGGGGATAGATTGGTAGGAAAAGACCATCGCTTGTCCCCGACCGCCACTCATCAGGAAGACAATCAATAAATAAAATTGTGCTCCAACTTCATCAAAAAGCGGTTCACCATACGTGCATGCTACGGGAATCACAAACTTCAACGCAAGTATTCTTTAAATCCATAATCACCCAACTAGCATGACTCTAATATCACCACTTCTATATCTCAAAACAATTATCAAGTATCAGATTGATCATAGCATCCAATTCACTTTCTATGATAGTTTTTATTATACCCAACTTGGATGCCCATCATTCTAGGACCAATTTTATAACCATAGAAAATACCATGCGGTTTTGAGAGACTCTCAAAATAATATAAGTGAAGCATGAGAGATCAACAATTTCTACAAAATTAAGCCAACGTCGTGCTCTAAAAGATATAAGTGAAGCACTAGAGCAAAAACTATCTAGCTCAAAAGATATAAGTGAAGCACATAGAGTACTCTAATAAATCCTAATCAAGTAGGTTTCTCCCAAAAGGTGTCAACAGAAAGGATGATTGTGGTAAACTAAAAAGCAAAGACTAATATCATAGAAGACGCTCCAAGCAAAACACATATCATGTGGCAAATAAAAATATAGCTCCAAGTAAAGTTACCGATAGACGAAGACGAAAGAGGGGATGCCTTCCGGGGCATCCCCAAGCTTAGGCTTTTGGTTATCCTTGAATATCTCGGGGTGCCATGGGCATCCCCAAGCTTAGGCTCTTGCCACTCCTTATTCCATAGTCCATCAAATCTTTACCCAAAATTTTAAAACTTCACAACACAAAACTCAACAGGAAATCTCATAAGCTCCGTTAGTGCAAGAAAGAAAAACCACCACATAAGGTACTGTAATGAACTATGTTGGTGTTGAACCTACTGTATTCCAACTTTTATATGGTTCATACCCATACATACTAGCCATAGATACATCAAAATAAGCAAACAACACACGAAAAACAGAATCTGTCAAAAACAGAACAATCTGTAGCAATATGTAACTCTCGAATACTTCTGGAACTCTAAAAGTCCTGCCAAAATATTAAGTCCTGGGAAATTTCTACAGCAAAAAGAATCAACGCAAAATCATCTTTCTGTGAATTCTAAAATTATTTTTGTGCGTACAAAGTTTCTGTTTTTTAGCAGAATCAAATTAACTATCACCATAGGTTATCCTATAGGTTCTACTTGGCACAAACACTAATTAAAACATGAAAACACCTCTAAACATAAGCTAGATGAAAATTTTATTACTAAACAGAAGCAAAAACAAAAAAACAAAAATAAAATTGGGTTGCCTCCCAACTAGCGCTATTGTTTAATGCCCCAAGCTAGGCATAAAAGCGAGGATAGATCTAAGTAGTGCCATCTTTGGCACTCAATTCATAAGTAGCTCGCATGATAGATTCATAAGGTAATTTAACTTTTTTTCTTGGAAAGTGCTCCATGCCTTTCCTTCATGGAAATTAGAATCTAATATTCCCTTCCTTCATATCAATAATTGCACCAATCGTTCTAAGGAAAGGTCTACCAAGATTAATAGGACATGAAAGATTGCAATCTATGTCAAGAACGATAAAATCTACAGGCACATAATTTCTATTTGCAACAATAAGAACATCATTGATCCTTCCCATAGGCTTCTTAATGGTGGAATCCGCAAGGTGCAAATTTAAAGAGAAATCATCAAGATCATGGAAACCTAGAATATCACATAAAGTTTTCAGAATCGTGGAAACACTAGCACCCAACTCAGACAAAGCATAACATTCATGATCTTTAATTTTAATCTTTATAGTAGGTTCCCACTCATCATAAAGTTTTCTAGGTATAAAAACTTCCAAATTAAGTTTTTCATCATAAGATTGCATCAAGGCATCAACAATATGTTTGGTAAAAGATTTATTTTGAATATAAGCATGAGGAGAATTCAACACGGATTGTGAGGGAGTTCCGGACTAGGGGGTGTCCGGATAGCCGAACTATCATGATCGGCCGGACTCCAAGACTATGAAGATACAAGATCGAAGACTTCGTCCCGTGTCCGGATGGGACTTTCCTTGGCGTGTAAGGCAAGCTTGGCGATACGGATATGTAGATCTCCTACCATTGTAAACGACTCTGTGTAACCCTAGCCCTCTCCGGTGTCTATATAAACCGGATGGCTTTAGTCCATAGGACGAACAACAATCATACCATAGGCTAGCTTCTAGGGTTTAGCCTCCTTGATCTCGTGGTAGATCCACTCTTGTAACACACATCATCAATATTAATCAAAGCAGGACGTAGGGTTTTACCTCCATCAAGAGGGCCGGAACCTGGGTAAAACATCGTGTCCCTTGTCTCCTGTTACCATCCGCCTAGACGCACAGTGCGGGACCCCCTACCCAAGATCCGCCGGTTTTGACACCGACATTGGTGCTTTCATTGAGAGTTCCTCTGTGTCGTCACCGATAGGCTCGATGGCTTCTTTGTCCATCATCAACGACGCAGTCCAGGGCGAGACCTTTCTCCCCGGACAGATCTTCGTATTCGGCGGCTTTGCACTGCGGGCCAATTCGCTTGGCCGTCTGGAGCAGATCGAAAGCTACGCCCCTGGCCGTCAGGTCAGATTTGGAAGTTTGAACTTCATGGCTGACATCCGCGGGGACTTGATCCTCGATGGATTCGAGCCACAGCCAAGCGTGCGCACTGTCACGGCGAGCATGATTTAGCTCTGCAGCCGGACAGTACCCTGGATGCCGCGCTCGAACCCGCTCCGATCTTCAATTCAGAGCCGGCTGCGCAGATCGAGGACGGATGGCTAGACACCGCCTCAGCGGCTGCAACCTCTATGGCGATAGATCCGAACACTGACCTTGTCCCTCATAAAGCTCGTGACTCCGAGGTGCCGGACTCCTCGCCGGACTCAGAACCTCCCGCGCCCCCGCCGATCGAATCTGATTGGGCACCGATCATGGAGTTCACCGCAGCGGACATCTTTCAACGCTCACCTTTCGGGGACATCTTGAGTTTGCTAAAGTGTCTCTCGTTATCAGGAGAGCCCTGGCCGGACTGCGGCCAAGACAGTTGGGATGCGGACGACGAAGAAATTCAACGCCCACCCACCACCCAATTAGTAGCCACTGTCAACGATTTAACTGACATGCTAGACTATGACTCTGAAGACATCGACGGTGTGGACGACGATGCCGGAGACGACCAAGAACCAGCGCCTATCAGGCACGGGAAAGCCACCCCAACTCACGACGTATACATGGTGGATACACCAAAAGGAAGCAATAATGAGGAAAAACGGGACGTGGCGAAGGACAACTCCCCCAACAAACAACCAAAATGGCGATGCAAGCGCCGTCCGAAGCCCGGCCTCGATAAAAACAACACCCATACGGACCCGGCCCTAGAGCAGGGCGAAGCAGTGGACAACGCACATGCCACCAAGCAGCCAGCCGGAGATGATGAACTGGACAAGCAACCCATCCCCGGCCAAGACGATCTCACATCACCAGAGCATACGAACCTTCATAAAAGACTCATCGCCACTGCAAGAAGTTTGAAGAAGCAAAAGCGGAAGATCAAAACAGCAGAGGATGCACTCAGAATAAGATGGAGCAAAGTACTCAACACCACAGATAAATATGGCGCTAGTCACCAGACAAAGAGCTACCCGAAGCGCAAGTTGTTGCCCGAATTTGACAAGGAGGCCTTAGAGCCCCCGCAGTCAAAAAAGAAAGAAGCCGCCCGGCCGGATAGACAACCAGATGACAGGCCAAGAGCAACAAGGGGCGCCGCACACAAGCCGGCACACGATCAGCATAAAGATCCTCGGAAAACGGACGACCCAGTCAGATCTATTTATGGGCCAAAAAAGAAGACTCCAGGAAGCAACATAACCCGCCAAGCATTTGAAGACAACGGCACACCCAAATACAGGGGCGCCGCACACCCACTATGTTTCACCGACGAGGTACTGGATCATGGATTTCCAGCGGGATTCAAACCCGTAAACATAGAGTCATCTGACGGAACAACAGACCCCGGAGTCTGGATTGAGGATTACATCCTACACATACATATGGCCAGAGGGGACGATATCCATGCCACAAAATACCTACCCCTCAAGCTCAAAGGGCCAGCTCGGCATTGGCTTAAAAGCCTCCCAGAAAATACCATTGGAAGTTGGGAAGAGCTTGAGGATGCGTTTCGAGCAAATTTTCAGGGGACTTATGTCCGCCCTCTGGATGCAGATGATTTAAGTCACATAACTCAACAGCCCGGAGAGTCAGCACACAAATTCTGGAACATGTTCCTCACTAAAAAGAACCAAATAGTCGACTGTCCGGACGCTTAAGCCTTAGCAGCCTTTAAACACAACGTTTGAGACGAATGGCTCGCCAGACACCTCGGCCAGGAAAAACGAAGAACAATGGGCGCACTAACAAGCCTCATGACCCGCTTTTGCGCGGGGGAAGACAGCTGGCTGGCTAGATGCAGCACCAGCGACCTGAGTACATCCGAAGTCAGGGATGGAAATGGGAAATCACGACGGAGAAAAGATCAGCACCGGAATAAGGAAAATGGCCCGAATAGTACGGCGGTCAACGCCGGATTCAAAAGCTTTCGGCCGAACAATAAAACACTGCCATTCAAGGACAACAGTGACGAGCTATCCAACCTAAACAAGATTCTAGATAGACTATGCCAAATACATAGTACCTCCGGGAAGCCTGCAAACCATACCCACAAAGATTGTTGGGTCTTCAAACAGTCCGGCCGACTTAACGCCGAACACAAGGGGCTCGACACACCAAGCGAAAGTGACGAAACCCAAAATCAGCACTTCAGAAAATAGAAGACTTTCCCACTAGAAGTCAAAACAGTGAACTCACTTCATGTGATAACACGAAAAGATAGCACGGCACCTGCAATACCAGGACACCGCCCGCAGAATGGGGATAGACCCTACCAAATTTCGCCATAGCCGCACTTCCTTCAAAGGAGTGATGCCAGGCCTTTAAGCCAATTATACAGGCTCTGTACCACTAGAGGTTGTGTTCGGTTCATCCAACAACCTCCGTCGCGAAAAGCTCACTCTCCATCGCCCCATTCAACAGTAGCCCTTAAGCACTACTGGGGTGCGTAGCTTTCGCCAGACCTAATGCAATACCACATTACGCGTTTCTTACGCTTAAAAATGCTCGGTCAACGTGGCATAATCTCATTAAAAAGTAACTCCGAGTGTTCCTCGACCACGGAGAACGTGAGACTGCCTCGACAGCCACACACTAATCAGACCTTGCAGGTCAAAGCCCCTAAAAATAGGTCATTCAGACCTCAGACATGGTTAAGCGAGTCCGGCGTGACTAAACAAGGGGCTTCCCAGCCGCATATCCCCTTTATAAGGGGCCACGTATCTAAATGATGAGAGCCAATAAAGCTCAACTTTCTTCATTCTATTCTATTTTAATACAACTTCTGCACGATATTTCTTGGAAACTAAGTCCTTCTCTTTTACAGATGAAGCACGTGCTACACCCGTCTAGGATACAGCACAACGGAGACACAGGCGCAGACGTGATGCAGGGACCCGTTGCAAGGATTCTTTTCATATTAAGACCCTGCGTAAACCTTTCTTAATGTCTCTTGTTGATACACATCCCCCGGTTTCCCACCATAGCCGAGGAGGAGGCTGGCGTTTTGGCATCGGCTGCGTCAGAAGTTCCCGCCTGTAGCTGGACACTAGGGGCTTAGGGCATTGTTCTGCCCGGTATCATAAAGACCGAACACCTTAGGGAGTGTTCGGCGTCTCGAGATAGGCCTTATATGCATCAGCTCTGAATCATGTCTTTGGTCAAATGTTGGGTTTGCCCGGCTCCTGTGTTTTGCTGCCTTACGTTCCGCATCATCGGCTAACGCGGCACCAGGAGAACTACTGCGATTGTGCCCCGGTTCGGCCGGGCGAGCACCTCAGTAGAGAAAGCCGAAAACTGACTGTCATGATATAGCGAGAGACTGGTCAACCACTCGGTCGACCATTGGAATGTTTAGAATTCCTCCGCTTTGAGAAGGACCTCTTCCCGGTCAGCCACATACGCGCCCCGAGTTCGGAGAAGAGCGGTGCCACCAGGGGCTATATAGTAGCCCCACAATCGAGCTCCTATGGCTAAGTGAAAGTGATAAAGCATTATAGTCCGGTTGCCTAGTTTTCTACGCTATCACCTCCTTAAAAGGACCAAGACATTGGATTAAGTGTGAAATAGCGCTTTTCTTTTTTTGCAAACACCCCCGCACCATGGGCGTGGGGGCTAAAGCCAAAGACTGCCATCTTTCAGATTATACATACATATACGGCCGCACAGGAGATAGTTCAATACTTGAACACACAAGTATAAAAAGTTATTGCATTATAAACATGATCTCAGAAATCATACATGTCATTCAAACATAACATCTTTCGAGCACTGCGACTCTATTAAACGAGCGCCCTGCAGGACTTCCTCAAAATAGTGCTCGGTGGGGAATCGAGTTTTGTCCGAACCCGGGGATGCAACAGCGGTGGCATCCATCTCTGCCCAGTATGTCTTACCACGGGCGAGAGCCATCCGTGCACCTTCTATGCATGCCGACCGCTTCATCGCCCCAATACGCGGCACCGCCCCAAGGAATTGCTGTAACAAGCCAAAATAACTCTTCGGCTTGGGCCTTTCTGACCACAGATGAGCGACCACATCCGTCATGGCAAGTCCGGACAATCTATTCAGCTCAGCCCACTCAACCAGCCGATCACTCAACAGAAGTGGACGCTCCGGACTATGGAATTGAGACCACAAAAGCTCTTCCATTTCGTGATCCTTCTGGCTTCGAAAGTGCATGACTGCATCCGCCGCACTCGCTGCCAAGTCCAGATAAGGATCCTCCGCACCGTACAATCGGCCCAGCTGAGCATACTTCGGATCCGTGAACTTCCTACGCAGCATAAAGGGCTTTCCAGCCACAATGTCCCCAACCTGACGCAGTTCCTCCTTCACAGCCTGCGTCACGCTACGGGCATCCTTGGCTTCGGCGTCGGCCTTCTTCAGGTCCTCTTGCTCCGCTCGGCGTTCTCTTTAAAGAACCTCCTGGCGGTCGGTAGCAACCTTTAATTTCGCGGCCATTCCGGCCATCTCCTACCTGCTTTGGCAGTGAGCAGCCTTCTCGGCTTCTAGCTCTTCCGCTGCCTTCGAGGCAGCCGCCTCGCTTTTTCTGACTTGCTCCTTGGCCCGAGCAAGTTCTGCTTGAAGGCCTTCCACAGCAGTAGCACCATCTGCATCAAGCATACAAATTGTAAGGAATGGGCGTCAGCTCCCTTACTAGGCGACTGCAGAGCAACCACATACCTTGTGACTCATCAAGTCGTTTATTGACCAGCGAGATGTCCGCATCCGCAACGTCGAGTTGCCTCTTCAGCTCGGCAAATCCATCAGTCCGGCTGGCCACCGAACGCTCCGCCACCTGCATAGGAAAGGCGACAATCTATAACTGAGATTATGATCCTCGGCACGCTATCGCTTTCGACAGCACACCAAGTCTCAGGGGCTACTATCTATACAGGGCGCACTTCATGTGCAAAACTGTCAAAAGGTATGTCATTTTTTGTGTACCTCAAACCCCGTCAGCAAACTTCCAACGGCCTAATACAACCCGCTTTCGGCGGACGAGATCCTCTCAATCACCCTACCCATTAATGTGCGGTGATCTTCTGAGATAGACGCCCTCTTGAGCAAATCCTGCAGCTCCACCGACCATACTCCAATGGGTGCCGAACTCTCCGGCCCCACCGGACTCGAGGAGACCCTCCGTGACGACACCTCAGGGTCACCCACCCCGCACGACGGGGCGGCAGATGGAGGCATTTCGCTCTTCATCATCTCCGGACGAAGGTCTCCCGACGATGAGCTGTGCTGAGATGGGCTGAGGTCCGAACTACAAGGTGAAATCTTCGGTTACCCTTAGAAATTAAGCAGGGATGTCCACTATTACAAAATCCCCCCTTTTTTACTTACGGCTCGTTAGAGGGCTGATTCCTCCGAGGAGACAGTACGGCCGGGGCTCTTCCCGGCACAAGACCTTCCGGTACAGATTTCTTTACCCGCTTTGAGGCCTTGGCCTCCGGGTCTTCGGAACCGGTCCTCTTCTCCCCCTGGAAGGAGGGACTCTAGATTCCTCCCTTACGGAAAACCTCCGTGGCTGAGGTGGTAGTTCCCCTGTGCCCTTCTTCGCCCTCCTCCAAAGGTGCAACCTCCAACATTTTGATTAACATGGGATCCTGCATGGTCTCAGGGAGGGGGGCCGGACACCGTATCAGTTTTTCTTGCGCTATCAAATCCTGTCCAAGGGATAGCTGGTTAAAAGGCAAACCCACAGTAAATGAATGGACGATGTGTCCGGACACAGGGCTACTTACTTGAGTATCCGGGCGATTGCAGCTTAGGCCAGCATCCTCGGTCAATTCCAGACGCATCTCTTGCGATCCGAAGAACAGTTTGTACATCCCGAGCGGAAGACGGGCGGCGGCCTCTGCCTGCTGCCCCTAGGAGCGGTGATATAAAACCACTCCTGTTGCCACAAGCCGAGCTCCTCCTGAAAAGAGCCCTCGGGCCATGGACCATCGGCCCTCTTACTTATAACCGCCCCGCCGCACTCTGCCTGACGCCCCTCAATCATCTTTGGCTCCACATTGAAGGTTTTGAGCCACAAGCCGAAGTGAGGGGTAGTGCGGAGGAAGGCTTCGCAGACGACAATGAATGACGAGATGTGGAGGATGGACTCCGGAGCCAAGTCATGGAATTCCAGCCCATAGTAAAACATGAGCCCCCTCACGAAGGGATCCGTCGGGAAGCCTAAACCCCAACGGAGGTGAGACACGAACACGATGCTCTCGCCAAGCTCGGGAGTAGGAATAACTTGCCCTCGGGCAGGCAGGCTATGCAAAATCTCGTAGGTTAAGTACCTGGCGTCTCTCAGCTTTAGCACCTCCTCTTCCGTGACGGAGGAGGGTATCCACCCGCCTCATAGGTCGGGGCCGGACATTGTCGAAGATCGAAGGTACCCGAATCTGGAGCCCTGGGTGTTGGAACTCGGGGCGAGGGGCGGATTCGATAGAGAATTGAAGGAAAAGAACGGGTCTTGGTCTCATTATAAAGAGGAAGAATACCAAGAGCCGTCCCCGTGACCGTTTGGAACCCGCCTTCGATGGAGGGGGCGTGGCAACGGGCGCGGTTGGGTTACCCACGTTTGTATTGATGGGAATCCCGGCATAAGGGGAACACGATCTTTGCTTCGACAAGACGTGCCAAGGAAACCGCCTCGCTAAATGCGCTGAGGTGATACAATAAAAACAATTCGAGTAAAGGCTTGGTAATGGTGTGATGCCACGCCACAAAATACGTCAGCAGATTGAACTTGTGTAATGTTAACAATCTTCTATAAATTATTCGGAGGAAGAACCCGCCTTGCAATGCCGAAGACAACGTGCGCGCCGGACTCGTCGTCATTGAAGCCTGGTTCAGGGGCTACTGAGGGAGTTTCGGACTAGGGGGTGTCCAGATAGCCGAACTATCATGATCGGCCGGACTCCAAGACTATGAAGATACAAGATCGAAGACTTCGTCCCGTGTCCAGATGGGACTTTACTTGGCGTGGAAGGCAAGCTAGGCGATACGGATATGTAGATCTCCTACCATTGTAACCGACTCTGTGTAACCCTAGCCCTCTCCGGTGTCTATATAAACCGGATGGCTTTAGTCCATAGGACGAACAACAATCATACCATAGGCTAGCTTCTAGGGTTTAGCCTCCTTGATCTCGTGGTAGATCCACTCTTGTAACACACATCATCAATATTAATCAAGCAGGACGTAGGGTTTTACCTCCATCAAGAGGGCCGGAACCTGGGTAAAACATCGTGTCCCTTGTCTCCTGTTACCATCCGCCTAGACGCACAATTCGGGACCCCCTACCCGAGATCCGTCGGTTTTGACACTGACATATTGCAACAAGGAAATACAATCTACTAAAGAACAATTATCATAATTAAATTCCTTGAAATTCAATATAGTCGGTTCAATGTTATTTAAAGTCTTGACCTCTCCAATCCCACTTTTACCAAATTTAGCATCAAGATCTAAAAATCCGAATCATTGGGACGCCTTTTAACTAAAGTTGATTTATCTCGAGTCCCATCATTATTAAGATTCATATTGCAAAACAAAGATTTAATAGGGGACACATCAATAACTTTTAGATCTTCATCATTATTTTCCCCTAACCCTTCTGGTTTGGCAGCCATCTTATTGACCAAGGTGGCTTGCTTATCAGAAATTTGGGCTATTGATTTTTGAAGACGAGTAATTTGAGAATTCAAACCATAAAATTCTTTAGACATGTCATCAAGCTCTTTGTTCATATACTCCATAAAGGTTTTTTGTTCTTTGAGCTCTTTTCTGAAGAAACTATTATGCTCAAATTGTAAAGTCATAAAACTTCTAACGTTCGATTCAATCTCTTCCAACCTTCTAAGATGAAGGTCGGTGTTCTTAGGCAAAGCCATAAGGGAAAATAGGCACACAAGAAGACAGGCAAAAAAGAGAGGAGATTGGGAAAGAGAGGGCAAACAAAACGGCAGGGGTGAAGTGGGGGAGAGGCAAATGAGAGGCAAATGGCAAATAATGTAATGTGAGGGAGATAAGTTTGTGATGGGTACTTGGTATGTCTTGCCTTGAGCGAAGACTTCCCCGGCAACGGCGCCAGAAATCGCACGTTGGCGGGAGGTCGAAGCTTGATTTGACTTGGTGGAAGCCTCCCCGGCAACGGTGCTAGAAATCCTTCTTGCTACATCATGAGATTGCGTTGGTTTTCCTTGAAGAGGAAAGGGTGATGCAGCACAGTAGCGTAAGTATTCCTTCAGTTTTTGAGAACCAAGATATCAATCCAGTAGGAGGCTCCTCAGAAGTGACATGCACCTACATAAACAAACAAGAACCTCACAAGCAACGCAATAAAGGGGTTGTCAATCCCTTCACGGGCACTTGCGAAAGTAAGGTCTGGTAGAGATAATATGATAAGATACATATTTTTGGTATTTTTATGATATAGATAGGAGAAGTAGAGATGCAAATAAAAGTAGATTGAAAGCTTATATGATAAAAGATAGACCCGAGGGCCATAGGTTTCACTAGTGGCTTCTCTCAAGATAGCATAAGTATTACGGTGGGTGAACAAATTACTATCGAGCAATTGATAGAAAAGCGAATAATTATGAGATTATGTAGGCATGATCATGTATATAGGCATCACGTCCATGACAAGTAGACCGACTCCTGCCTGCATCTACTACTATTACTCCACACATCGACCGCTATCCAGCATGTATCTAGCGTATTAAGTTCATAATTAAAGAACAGAGTAACGCATTAAGAAAGATGACATGATGTAGAGGGATAAACTCATGCAATAACATATAAACCCCATCTTTTTATCCTCTATGGCAACAATACAATACGTGCCTTGCTGCCCCTGCTGTCACTGGGAAAGGACACCGCAAGATTGAACCCAAAGCTAAGCACTTCTCCCATTTCAAGAAAGATCAATCTAGTAGGCCAAACAAAACTGATTATTCGAAGAGACTTGCCTAGTTAACTTAATAAACATAAAAGAAT
The DNA here is from genome assembly GCF_002162155.2 of Triticum dicoccoides. Lineage (NCBI taxonomy): Eukaryota > Viridiplantae > Streptophyta > Magnoliopsida > Poales > Poaceae > Triticum > Triticum dicoccoides. The sequence continues at coordinate 217,181,159 of NC_041387.1, read as the reverse complement.
TCAGAGGAGATTAAAATATTTCTCATAGATAAACTTGATCATAAACCCACAATTCATCGGATCTCGACAAACACACCGCAAAAAGAGTTACATCGATTAGATCTCCAAGAAGATTGAGGAGAACTTGGTATTGAGATTCAAAGAGAGAGAAGAAGCCATCTAGGTAATAACTATGGGCCCGAAGGTGTGTGGTTAGCTACTCACAACTCATCGGAATGGCCTTGTAGATGATGTAGAGGCCCTCCATGGTCGATTCCCCCTCCGGCGGAGCGCGGGCGAAGGCTCCAAGATGGGATCTCGCGGATACAGAAGGTCACGGGGGTGGAATTAGGCTTTCGTGGTGCTCCTCAATGGTTTCAGGGTACGTGGGTATATATAGGAGGAAGAAGTAGGTCGGTGGACTCTCTAGGGGCCCACGAGGGTGGGGGGCGCGCCTACCTGTAGGGAGCACGCCGGGCACCCTCGTGGCCACGTCGGTTGTTGCGTGACTTCCACTCCAAGTCTCCAGGTTTGCATTTGTTCCAAAAAGATCACTCCCGAAGGTTTCATCGCGTTTGGACTCCGTTTGATATTCCTTTTCTTCGAAACAATGAAATAGGCAAAAAAACAGCAATTCGGGCTGGGCCTCCGGTTAGTAGGTTAGTCCCAAAAATGATATAAAAGTGTAAAGTAAAGCCCATAAACATCAAGAACGGGTAATATAATAGCACGGAACAATCAAAAATTATAGATACGTTGGAGATGTATCAATGTTAATCATAGAATTGCATCTCCATATCACCCACAGTCTAGTGGTCAAGTAGAATTGAGTAATAGAGAGCTCAAATTAATTTTGCAAAAGACTGTTAATAGATCTAGAAATAATTGGTCCAAGAAACTTGATGATGCATTATGGGCTTATAGAACTGCATATAAGATTCCTATGGCTATGTCTCCATATAAAATGGTTTATGGAAAAGCATGTCACTTACCTCTCGAACTAGAACATAAGGCATATTGAGCCATTAAAGAGCTCAATTATGATTTCAAACTTGCCGGTGAGAAGAGGTCAGTTGACATTAGCTCACTTGATGAATGGAGAACCCATGCCTATGAGAATGCCAAACTATTTAAAGAAAAGGTTAAAAGATGGCATGAAAAAAGGATACAAAATTGTGAGTTTAATGTAGGTGATTACGTTTTACTTTTCAACTCTCGTTTAAGATATTTTGCAGGAAAACTTCTCTCTAAATGGGAAGGCCCTTATCATTCCGGTGCCATAAAAATCAACAACTTCGAAGGCACTAATCCGACGGTGGTGAACGGTCAAATAATCAAACATTATATCTTAGGTAATCCTATAAATGTTGAAACTAATATTATTGAAACCGTAACCCTGGAGGAATACATAAGAGACACTTTCCAGAGTGTTTCAGACTCCAAAGAGGAATAGGTATGTGGTACGGTAAGTAAACCGACTCCAAAAAAGTTCTAATAGCAATTTTTCTCCATTTTGCAATATCCAAGAAAATAGGAAAATGAAAAGTAGTTCGGGAAGGACACGAGGCGTCCACGAGGGTCGAGGGTGCGCCATACCTCCTTGTGTGCGCTCCCTAACTCGTGGGCACCTCGTGTGCCCTCCGGACTCTGTTTTCTTGCACAATACTTCATTTGGTCGGTAAAAATTCATTATATAATGTCCCGAAGGTTTTTACCACCGTATCACGCAAATATCATCTGTCTTTGTTTCGAGCCGTTTTTCTGACAGATTTAGAGCATCATGACGTCTTCAAGCATTCCCAAGGACAAGTTTTTCGAGAGGGTCATCAACCCCTACCTCGCGGAGGTGTTGCATCACCCTCAAACCATTGAGATGCGTGAGGTGGTGCTGCACATCCGCGATGTGGAGGGACCAAGGAGTACCTGAAGCGTGGAGACAAAGCTCGAAGCGATGGAACAACAAGTTTTCAAGTGCCAAGGGATGGTGGAACGCGGACTCAACACCAACTAGATGATGATCGCGGAGTTCACCAACAACCACAAGCTGGACGCCAAGAACATTGGGGAGACCATCTTCAAGCTTCATGAGAAAATCGAGCACCTCGAAGCCCAGATCTATGACCTGCAAAACCAAAACTGGAGTATGAATATAGATTCAAGAGGATGAGTTTGGTTGCAGATTTGAGGATCACGGAGACTCGATCATCCTTCTATGATGGTGAGCCTATGCCTTCGAAGACGGACAACAAGCCTACATCATCAACAACTCCTTCTTCACCATCTACGTGGACATAATCACATGGGTATGGGCACTCCCCTTGGCAACTGCCAAGCTTGGGGGAGGTGCCCCGGTATCGTATCACCATCAGACTCCTATCTTTACCATTTTACTTAGTTCGATCCTTTTGGTAATATATTGATCTAGTAGAATAAAGTTTTGGTATGAATTAGTTTTGAGTTTTGCTTTATGATCCCTCTATGTAATCGAGTCCGTGAGCTATATATAATAAAGATTAGTGTTGAGGCAAGGGCTTTGCTATCTTACTATGATCTTGAGGAAATAAAAGAAAGAGTAAAAAGAAATACAAGAGATCATATTGATATTATGGATAGTAATGACTTCACATATAGAGAGTATGAAGCTTAAAAGTTGTTGGGAGTTGGAAAACATAGTTTTCGTCATTGTTGCAATTAATAGGAAGTAATAAAGAAAGAGAGGTTCTCACATATAAATATACTATCTTGGACATCTTTTATGATCGTGAGCACGCATTAAAGTATGACATGCTAAAGAGTTGATGTTGGACAAGGAAGACAATGTAATGGGTTATCTTTTCTCACATCTCAGTTAAAGTATATTGTCATGGATCATTCAAACATGTTGAGCTTGCTTTTCCCCCTCATGCTAGCCAAATTCCTTGCAGCAAGTAGAGATACTACTTGTGCTTCCAAATATCCTTAAACCCAGTTTTGCCATGAGAGTCCACCATATCTACCTATGGATTGAGTAAGATCCTTCAAGTAAGTTGTCATGTTGCATGCAATAAAAATTGTTCTCTAAATATGTATGAATTATTAGTGTGGAGAAAATAAGCTTTATACAATCTTGTGATATGGAAGTAATAAAAGCGACAGACTGCATAATAAAGGTTCATATCACAAGTGGCAATATAAAGTGACGTTCTTTTACATTAAGATTTCATGCATCCAACCATAAAAGCACATGACAACCTCTGCTTCCCTCTACAAAGGGCCTATCTTTTACTTTATGTCTTATACCTTATGCAAGAGTCAAGGTTATCTTCACCTTTCCCCTTTTACATTTTATCCTTTGGCAAGCACCTCGTGTTGGAAAGATCTTGATATATATATATATATATATCCAATTGGATGTAAGTTAGCATGAACTATTATTGTTGACATTACCCTTGAGGTAAATGGTTGGGAGGCAACACAATAAGCCCCTATCTTTCTCTTTGTCCGATTAGAACTCCATAAACATAAGTATTGCGTGAGTGTTAGCAATTGTGAAAGACTAAATGATATTTGAGTATGTGGACTTGCTGAAAATCTCTTATGTTGACTCTTTCCGATGTTATGATAATTTGCAATTGCTTCAATGACTGAGATTATAGTTTGTTAGTTCTCAACGAAGTTTTTGAATCATACTTGACATTGTGAATAGATTGTTACTTGAGCATAAGAAATCATATGATAAAATATAGATGTTGATGCTATAAGAATGATCATGATGCCCTCGTGTCCGTAATTTATTTTTATTGACACCTCTATCTCTAAAAATGTGGACATATTCTTCGATATCGGCTTCCGCTTGAGGACAAGCGAGGTCTAAGCTTGGGGGAGTTGATATGTCCGTTTTGCATCATGCTTTTATATCGATATTTATTGCATTATGGGCTATTATTACACATTGTGTCACAATAATTATGGCTATTCTCTCTTATTTTACAAGGTTTACATGAACAAGGAGAATGCCGGCAACTGGGATTCTAGGCTGGAAAAGGAGCAAATATTGGAGACCTATTCTACACAGTTCGAAAATTCCTAAAACACCATGAAAGTCATTTTTCGAATTAATGGTAAATATTCAGCGGAAGAAATACCTGAGGGGGGCCACCCACCGTCCACGAGGGTGGGGGCGCGCCCTACCCCCCTGGGCGCGCACCCCTACCTCGTGGGACACCTAGCAGCCCTCCGGTGCCATCTTGTGCTATATGAAGTGTTTTACCTTGGAAAAAAATCATCAGCAAGCTTACGGGTCGAAACTCCGCTGCCACGAGGTGGAACCTTGGCGGAACCAATCTTGGGCTCCGGCGGAGCTGTTCTGCCGGGGAAACTTCCCTCCGGGAGGGGGAAATCATCACCATCGTTATCACCAATGATTCTCTCATCAGAAAGGGGTCAATCTCCATCAACATCTTCACCAGCACCATCTCCTCTCAAACCCTAGTTCATCTCTTGTATCCAATCTTTGTAGCAAAACCTCAGATTGGTACCTGTGGGTTGCTAGTAGTGTTGATTACTCCTTGTAGTTGATGCTAGTTGGGTTATTTGGTGGAAGATCATTTGTTCAGATCCTTAATGCATATTAATACCCCTCTAATTATGAACATGAATATGCTTTGTGAGTAGTTACGTTTGTTCCTGAGGACATGGGTGAAGTCTTGCTATTAGTAGTCATGTGAATTTGGTATTCGTTCGATATTTTGATGAGATGTATGTTGTCTCTCCTCTAGTGGTGTTATGTGAACGTCACCTACATGACACTTCACCATTATTTGGGCCTAGAGGAAGGCATTGGGAAGTAATAAGTAGATGATGGGTTGCTAGAGTGACAGAAGCTTAAACCCTAGTTTATGTGTTGCTTCGTAAGGGGCTCATTTGGATCCACTTGTTTCATGCTATGGTTAGGTTTACCTTAATACTTCTTTTTTAGTTGCGGATGCTTGCAATAGGGATTAATCATAAGTGGGATTCTTGTCCAAGAAAGGGCAGTACCCAAGCATCGATCCACCCACATATCAAATTGTCAAAGTAACGAACGCGGATCATATGAGCATGATGAAAACTAGCTGGACGATAATTCCCATGTGTCCTTGAGCGCTTTTCTCATTATAAGAACTTGTCTAGGCTTGTCCTTTGCTACAAAAAGGATCGGGCCACCTTGCTGCTCCTTATTTACTTTCATTGCTTGTTAAACGTTACAAACAATCTTTTCACAAAACTATCTGTTACCTACAATTTCAGTGCTTGCAGAGAATACCTTACTGAAAACCGCTTGTCATTTCCTTCCGCTCCATGTTCGGTTCGACACTCTTACTTATCGAAAGGACTATGATAGATCCCCTACACTTGTGGGTCATCAATGACGAATGCAAAGGGTACGGAAACGCATGCCATGGCAGAAACCCAAACACCATGGATTGGCTCAGGGGGTAGGTCTTGGTTTCATAGGCAATTGATGGCGAGAGGGAGGCGAACTGGAGGAGCGGGTGGCTACCTCAAGGGAAAGGAGCTAGCACCCTGCCCCGCTCACCTATATGAAAGGACGCGGGACAGGGCACTCCCCTAGATATCTCACTCCTCCCTTTCCCTTAGCAGTTCTCGTCCACCATGCTGAGAGGCCGGGGGCGCGGCGCGGTTCCATCGGCGGCAGTGAAAACTTCTGCTCGACAGCGTATTCCTCCTCCCTCCGAAGACGTGGGGATGAAGCTCGCCGTGAGAGGTGGTGGGAGGGGAGAGGTCGCGGTCGTCGTGGTGTTCAAGGTCGAGGACGACGAGGGGGCACCATGATCGCTTGTCTGTCGATTGCCCCACCTCCAATGGAGGGCCATGTCGGGGATGAGCCGTTGGAATTCATCATTAGACTACACAGATCCTCGTGTGGTCGTATCCGCCTCCATACATCATTTGTGAGGGTGATGGAGCATGAATAGCGGCGCGCATTGAACCTGCACATGAGGGGCTGTGGTAATGCTAGCATGCGGTTGGAGGTGGACTTCCCCGCTCCTCATGTAATGCTCTACCAACGCGGTTGGAAAACCTTTGCTCGCACCCATAGCTTGTAGGAGGGGCATGTCCTCCATTTTAAATTGATGGAGGCTGATCTACTCTCTGGCAAGGTCTTTGGGTGCTCGGGTGCTCGCTTGGGGTGTTGCACGGAGAGCTCAACCGATGACGAAAGCTCCTACTCGAGTGATAGTAGAAGAGGAGGACAGTGACGGCGATGACGACGGCGTCGACTCCAGTTGAACGCCAGCCGCTCCATCACCGTCAGTCGCCAACACCGTCATCTGCACCTGCACCTCCTCTCCGGCTAGGTGGTTTGCCGGGAGTTGGATGTGGAGGTGTGGATTGTGTCTTCGGCTCCTCCAGTAGCCTTCCAGCTGGATCACGGCATGCCTCCTCATGGGCTCCGGCTTTGTCTGCCCTTCCGCGTCCTGCTGGCCCTGGTGGCGGTGGCCATGGGGTCGCTTTTGCCGCTCTCTTCACCATCACCTTCCCCCGCGCCCTCCAGGTCTTGTCAGGATCCTCCCCAAGGGGCCTGATGGGGTCAGGTTGGGCTTCTGCTGAGGTGCTCATTTTGCCCTCTTCACCTCCCATCATAGTGCCTGATACGTCTCCAATGTATCTATAATTTTTAGTTCCATGCTATTATATTATCTGTTTTGGATGTTTTATATGCATTAATATGCTATTTTATATTATTTTTGGGACTAACCTATTTACCTAGAGCTGAGTGCCAGTTTCTATTTTTGCCTGTTTTTGAGTTTCGCAGAAAAGGAATACCAAACGGAGTCCAAAGGGAATAAAACTTTCACGGTGATCTTTCTTGGACCAGAAGAAAACCAGGAGACTTGGAGATGAATTCGTCGGAGCCACGAGGCGGCCACAAGGGTGGACGGCGCGCCCAGGGGGGTAGGGCGCGCCCCTGGTCTTGTGGGCCCCTTATGGGTCTCCTCAACTAATTCATTCACACCTATATACTGTTATACCCCAAAACCATCATGGGGAGCCACGAAAACACTTTTCCACCACCGCAACCTTCTGTACCTGTGAGGTCCCATCTAGGGACCTTTTCTGACGTCCTACCGGAGGGGGATTCGATCACGGACGGCTTCTACATTAACACCATTGCCCTTCGGATGAAGCGTGAGTAGTTTAGCACAGACCTACGGATCCATAGCTAGTAGCTAGATGGCTTCTTCTCTCTCTTTGATTCTCGATACCATGTTCTCCTCGATGTTCTTGAAGATCTATTCGATGTAATACTCTTTTGCGTTGTGTGTTTGTCGAGATCTGATGAATTGTCGGTTTATGATCAGATTATCTTCTAATATTATTTGAATCTTCTCTGAATTCTTTTGTGCATGATTTGATATCTTTGCAAGTCTCTTCAAATTATCGGTTTAGTTTGGCCTACTAGATTGGTTTTTCTTGCAATGGGAGTAATGCTTAGCTTTGGGTTCAATCTTGCGGTGTCCTTTCCTAGTGACAGTAGGGGCAGCAAGGCATGTATTGTATTTTTGCCATCAAGGATAAAAAGATGGGGTGTTCATCATATTGCTTGAGTTAATTCCTCTACATCATGTCATCTTACTTAATGCGTTACTCTATTCTTTATGAAATTAATAGTCTAGATGCATGCTGGATAGTAGTCGATGTGTGGAGTAATAGTAGTAGATGCAGGCAGGAGTCGGGTACTACGTGATGCCTATGTTCATGATCATTGCCTTAGATATCTTCATAATTATGCACTCTTCTATCAATTGCTCGACAGTAATTTGTTCACCCACCATATTATTTTCTATCTTGAGAGAAGCCACTAGTGAAACCTATGGCCCCAGGTCTCTTTTCCATCATATAAGTTCTATTTTTCATCATATAAGTTTCTGATCTACTATTTTGCAATCATTTACTTTCCGATCTATAAACCAAAAATATGTACTTTACTGTTTATCTATCTCTATCAGATCTCACTTTTGCAAGTAACCGTAAAGGGATTAACAACCCGTTTATCGTGTTCGGTGCAAGTTTGTTTGATTGTTTGTGCAGGTATTCGGTGACTTGTGCGCTGTCTCCTACTGGATTGATACCTTGGTTCCCAAACTGAGAGAAATACTTACTCTACTTTGCAACATCACCCTTTCCTCTTCAAGGGAAAAACCAATGCAAGCTCAAGAGGTACTAGGAAGAATTTCTGGCGCCGTTGTCGGGAGAGATCTACGCTAAGTCAAGCCATACCAAGTACCGATCATAAACTCTCATCTCTTGCATTACATTATTCGTCATTCCTCACTCGTCTTTTGCCTCTCCTCCACTTATAAAACGATTTTTGAAAAGATTCGCCTTTTCTTCGGCCCTCTTATGTTCGTCTTCTTCGCTTGCTTGTTGTATGCTCGTGTGTTGGATTGCTTGCTTTGTCACGATGGCTCAAGATAATACCAAATTGTGTGACTTTTCCAACACCAATTATAATGATTTTATAAGTACTCTGATTGCTCCCACTACTAACGCAGAATATTGTTGAATTAATGCCGCTTTGTTGAATCTTGTTATGAAAGATCAATTTTCTGGCCTTCCTAGCGAAGATGCCGCATCCCATCTAAATTTTTTTGTTGATTTTTGTGATATGCAAAATAAGAAAGACGTGGATAATGATATTGTTAAATTGAAGCTATTTCTGTTTTCACTTAATGATCATGCTAAAACTTGGTTTTCATCTTTGCCTAAAAATAGTATTGATTCATGGAACAAGCGTAAAGATGCTTTCATCTCTAAGTATTTTCCTCCCTCTAAGATCATCTCCCTTAGGAACTATATTATGAATTTTAAGCAACTTGATCATGAGCATGTTGCGCAATCTTGGGAGAGGATGAAATTGATGATAAGAAATTGCCCTACTCATAGTTTGAACTTGTGGATGATTATCCAATTTCTTTATGCCGGATTGAATTTTGCTTCTAGAAATCTTTTAGATTCGGCCACAGGAGGTACTTTTATGGCAATCACTTTTGGAGAAGCTACTAAACTCCTAGATAATATTATGGCTAATTATTCCAATATTATGGCTAATTATCCACTAGTAAAAAAGTGCATGCGATTGAAGAGATTAATGTTTTGAGTGGAAATATGGATGAACTTATGAAATTACTGTTTGTAAGAGTGCTTGTTTTAATCCTAATGATATGCCTTTGTCCACTTTGATTGAGAATAATAATGAATCTTTGAATATGAATTTTGTTGGTAGGAACAATTTTGTAATAACGCGTATAGAGGTAATTTTAATCCTAGGCCGTTTCCTAGCAATTGCTCTAATAATTATGGTAATTCCTACCACAATTATTGTGGAAATTTTAATAATATGCCCTCTGATTTTGAGATTAGTGTTAAAGAATTTATGAGTTCACAAAAGAATTTCAATGCTTTGATTGAAGAAAAAATTCTCAAGACTGATGATTTGCCTAGGAACGAGAATAGAATTTCTCTTGATGTTGATTATTTGAAACTTAGATCTATTCCACCTAAGCATGATATCAATGAGTCTCTCAAAGCCATGAGAATTTCCATTGATGAGTCCAAAGAAGGAACTGCTAAGATGCGTGCTAAAAAGGATCGGTTTATAAAAACGTGTTCTTCTAGTTTTCATGAAAATAATGATGACGATCTAAAAGTGATTGGTGTGACTCCTATTGAATCTTTGTTTTGCAATATAATTCTTGATAAAGATGGGACTGGAGATGAGTCAACTTTAGTTAAAAGGTGTCCCAATGATTTGGAGTTTTTAGATCTAGATGCAAAAATTGATAAAAGTGATATTGGAGAGGTCAAGACTTTAAGTAGCAATTAACCCACTCTTTTGGATTTCAAGGAATTTAATTATGATAGTTGTTCTTTAATAGATTAAATTTCCTTGTTGCAATCCAGGTTGAATTCTCCTCAAGCTTATAATCAAAACAAAGCTTTTACTAAACATATCATTGATGCTATGATGCAATATTTTCAAGAAAAGATTGAATTGGAAGTTTCTATCCCTAGAAAACTTTATGATGAGTGGTAACCTACTATTAAGATTAAAATTAAATATTACGAGTGCCATGCTTCGTGTGATTTGGGTGCTAGCGTTTCCATGATTCCAAAAACTTTATGTGATGTGTTAGGTTTCCGTGAAATTGATGATTCTTTTAAATTTGCATCTTGAGGATTCCACTATTAGAAAACCAATGGGAAGGATTAATGATGTTCTTATTGTTGAAAATAGGAATTATGTGCCCGTAGATTTCATTGTTCTTGATATAGATTGCAATCCTACATGTCCCATTATTCTTGGTAGGCCTTTCCTTAGAAGGATTGGTGCAATAAATGATATGAAAGAAGGAAACATTAGATTCCAATTTCAATTAAGGAAGTGCTTGGAACACTTTCCTATAAACAAAATTAAATTGCCTTATGAGTCTATTATGAGAGCCACTTATGGATTGCATACGAAAGATGACTATACCTAAATCTATTCATATTTTATGCCCAGCTAAGGGCGTTAAACAATAGCACATGTTGGGAGGCAACCCAATTTTATTTTTCTACTTTACTTTTTGTTCCTGTTTAGTAATAAATAATTCATCTAGCTTATGGTTAGATGTAGTTTTGTGTTTTAATTAGTGTTTGTGCCAAGTTAAACCTTTAGAATAGCTTACAGTGATAGTTGTGTTGATCCTCCTGAAAAACAGAAACTTTTGCGCCCAGTACATAATTTCCAGGATTTTATCGAAACTTCCTTTTGATCTGATTATTTTTTCTCTGGATTGGTGCACAAATTTCCCTAGTTGTCCTAAGTTTTCAGAATGTTTGGAGTTACAGAAGTATTCGAGAGTTACAAATTACTACAGATTGTTCTATTTTTGACAGATTCTGCTTTCTATGTGTTGTTTGCTTATTTTGATTAATCTATAGGTAATATCGTGGGTATGAACCATGGAAAATTTGGAATAAACTAGATATTACACCAATATAAATAAAGAATAGTTAGCAACAGTACCTTAAAGTGGTGATGTATTTTCTTATACTAACGGAGCTTATAAGATTTTCTGGTGAGTTTTGTGTTGTGAAGTTTTCAAGTTTTGGTTAAGGATTGGATGGATTATGCAATAAGGAGTGGCAATATCCTAAGCTTGGGGATGCCCAAGGCACCTCAATGTAATATTGAAGGAGAACCAAGAGCCTAAGCTTGGGGATGCCCCGGAATGCAGCCCCTCTTCGCCTTCATCTATTGGTAACTTTACTTGAGGCTATATTTTTATTCACCACATGATATGTGTTTTGCTTGGAGCGTCTTGTATGATTTGAGTCTTTGATTTTTAATTTGCCACAATCATACTTGCTGTACACACTTTTGAGAGAGACACACATGAATCTTGATTTATTACACTACAAAAAAATACACTTCCATGATGATACGTGTTTGTCACAGTAGGTCGCGTTTTTTGGCATGCATGTACATCCATGACGATTTTATGACGGAATTAAGATAGTCATACCTGTGACGTCGTAGAAGTGTTGCATGACATTACCAAAATTATCATCATGGAAGTGTCCACTTCCATGCCGATAAATCGCGCGTCACAGAAGAGCTTTCGTCAAGGGTGACCGACACGTGGCATCCACCGTAACGGAACGCCGTTAAGCTATCGGGTCGGGTTTTAGATCCGATAACCCGTTAACAGCCCCGACCAATGGGGATTTTCCACGTGTAAAATCATCATTGGCTGGAGGAAACACGTGTCGGCTCATTGTTGGGACAGGTGTCATCCACTCATTGGACAGAAGGCGCCTATGATACGTCGACACGTGGCACGGCCCATCAAGTTTAAATTGGCCGACCCAACTAAAGGCCCACAAGATTTTGCGGACCATAATGGGCCGGCCCAGCTAAAGGCCCACGAGATTTTGCTGACCATAATGGGCTGGCCCAGCTAAAGGCCCACAAGATTTTGCGGGCCATAATAGGTCGGCCCGGGTAAAAGCCCACAAGATTTTTGTGTGACATAATGGGCCAGCCCAGGTAAAGGCCCAGAAAATTCTTGTGGATCATAATGGGCCGGCCCAGCTAAAGGCCCACAAGATTTCACCGACATTAATGGGCCGGCCCAGCTGTAGGCCCACAAGATTTTGAGGACCCTAGTAGGCCGGCCCATTAACTGGCTGCCATGTTTTGGACCAAATGCCCGCCCATGTTTGATCTGGTCCATTAATGGCCTGCCACGTTCCGGGCCTAAAAATGGCCCATATAAGATCTGGCCCATTAAAAGCCTCCCACTATCTGGGCCAAATCATGGTCCAGATCAGGTCCGGCCCTTTAAGAGGCTTTGGGCTTAATTATGGCCCAGATCAGATTCGGCCCGTTAACTGGACGCTATGCTTTTGGGCCAACTTGCTAAAGGCCCATTTAGTAATTCAGCCTGATATTAGTTTCGGCCTGTTAAGGGCCCATTTAACATTTCGGCCCTATATTAATTTTAGTCTATTAAAAGCCCATCATATAGTTGTGCCTAACTACAGCCCGGTTTGCATCCGGCCTGCTCACAACCGATATCTGATTGGGCCAAACAAGGACCGAGACAACTTTGGCCTATTAAAAGCTCGTGAATTAATTCGCACAATCATGGGCCGGGGTCCATTTTGGGCTGTTGCCGGCCCGTGAGCTATTCGGCACGTTTCAGGCCCAACCTACTTCTCAGCCTCCTAAAAGCCCATTGAGTTTTCTTGCGAAAAGAGGGTCGGGGGTTACTCGGCCTATTAAAGGCCCGAATCTACTAGTGGGACAGTTTGACGGGGCCCATGATGCGGATCATACATCGTGATTGCATGATGGCCCGATTATGTACCGTAATTTTACGGTTTGGCTGGTTTACTACGTAGACAGGATATATATACAGTAAAATAACTGCAGCATCGTCAGTAAGAAAAAAACTAGACTATACAATAAAGAAATTATGGCATATTACATCCATTGGGCATCAAAGATCGCCACCAGTGCAAATAAACACGCCGACAAAATAATATACAAAACCGACAACACTTCAATAGAGTTCAAGAAAGGTTAGCCCTGCTTGGGAGCTGCAACGCAAGCAGCTGAGCAAGATGATGAGACTGCGCTTGTTCAACACTTATATCTTCCTCACTCTGAAAGATAAACAAGCAGACATATGATAGGTTTTGCACATTAAAGTATCAGTGCTGACAATTCATCACATTTCTTACTGACGAATAAAGTGACACAGTTTAAAATTGCATTCACACAATACGGTATTGTTCAGGTCAAGACATGGCAGGAAATGACATTGTGAAGGAGTTGGCAGCTTCACGACACCACTAGATTACATATCAAGAACTATAAGTATCAATGGTTAGTGTGATGTCAATTTATCCCATTTTAGATTGGCAAATAAAGAGACGGTTTAAATAATAGTAGAATGATATGACATTGTTCATAGTTAAGACATTGCAGAATATGACATTATGCTGTAGTGGGTAGGTTCACCACACCACTGGATTATGGATGAAGAACAGAAGCATACATGCAGTGCAAAAGAAGATCACTTGCTCTGTATAGTCTAATTTACATTGTATGAAGAAGGAACTTGGTTGTACAACTGAAAACTTAAATTGAGAAGGACAAACTTTTTTTTATGAACTACATAATAAACTTTAAACATTCAATTTGATGCAAACACCAAAAATAAACAGCTGTTGCAGTCATGCCTAACCAAATATACACAACAAAGTTTGAAGGCTTGAGAAGGACAAACTTACATTACTGGTGAAGACAGGCTCTATAAAGCCCTTGTCCATGCTGATGGGGGGGCAATTCAAGAAGTTTAGCACAGAATCTTCTTCATAAGCATTGCCTTTATTCTACATTTTGTTAAGAGTAAATATAGATGTGATAATATATGAAAAAATGGAGAATATTTAAGATAAGATGAAGAGTGATGCTACATAACCAAGTAGCTATAAATGTATGTGCAGTGATACAGGCAAAAGGCACAGCCAAGAGCAATGCACAGCTAAACTTCTTCAGTACCAACCTTATGGTAAGAGTAAGTATAGATCTGATGTGTAGAAAATGGAGGGCAAAGGAAAATAAGCTACAGAGTGATGGTAGATGAACAACTACGTGTCAATATAAGTACACCGATAAAGGACAACATGTACTTACAAGAACAATGCAGAGCTAAAAAAATTCATTGGCATTGGATATATTCTACACTAATGTAACCATTCATACAGATCAGATAATTTGGAGAGAACAATTGATACGCAACCTCTCATGCATACTGCTGTCACATAATGAACTAGGTATATATGCAAGTACAGTGATACAGGACAATAGGTACTAACAAGAGCAAAGCAGGGGCAGCATATTTGCGATATCCTGTCGTTCTTTTCAAACCGGAATTCTTCTTCGAGTAGATTTCCTGCAAAAAAGATCCGTAAGGCACATGTGGAAAAGTAGAAGTTCAAATTGTCATGTGATTTCATAGACAGTACCTCATCCTGGGAACGAGACCAGTGCTTAACAAGGTTTTTCCATTCAATATCTTCTAAATTTAGCACAGGAGACTTCACCAGAAATTCATTTATAGACTTGCCATCAAAGTGTGATTTCCTCAGGTAACACCGATACTGCTGCAATGCTTCCTTGAAAAGCACAAGCAAGCTTTGCTCGTCATGACTATACAGATTGACCCTCGCCTAGTTACAACGATGTAATGTAGATCATTGATGTGTTCGATCAACAGAAAACAGGAAAATAATAACCATGAATAATAGCACTTACACGTAAGTTGGACAGGAAGATGTGAAAATGGTGTTTGTCTTCACTATAATATTCCCATGATGGGAATATATGCACGTAGTCCCTAACAACATTGAAAGCATTGTCTTTTAAACTGGGAATAAATGGAATGGGGTTCCAATCTACAGGAATTAGGATGATATTCTGAACAAGAATCAACAGGTGGGGAGCGTACGAGTTTCATTGCTTCCAGAATGGCACTCAATGCCTTGGTGCCAATTTTGTAAGTCATTGCAGTGTTCCACAATATTCTTCTGATACGCGGATTCTCATATTCACTGTAATTGCGTATAATATCTGAGAACCATGAAAACATAAATAGTTGTGAGATTATCTTTGTAATGCAGATGATATTCTAATATAGGGGCGCCCCTGTAAACACTTATGTGCTATCACTGGATTCTAATGAGAGAGCTCATGTGTGCTGTAATATGGTGCATGCATTTATATAATCTGGCACAAGTACACAAAAAAATAGGCTCCAGAAGTAAGTATAGCTGGCAGATGATAGGTTCATAATATACTGTATAGAGAGTTTATTGCCAAACCATGATAACAAGAGCGCACAACAACTAGGCAGATCATAGTGTACATAACAGGGGTACACCATAACCACGATATATAAATCGGGAAAGTGGAACCGGCTTGAAAATATAGTGTTGTATCGCCACCAGTAATTGAAAGCCTATCGATCACGTATCGGCCAGCTCTATCGAACATGGTAAGAAGAGCCAACAGATTTTGGATAATGAAATCTTGGTTGCGCAGTGCCCACACATGATGAACTAGAGCACATTAAGAATGCAACTCCCAGCTGTCTCTCGACCATTTCAGGCGGTTGGATGAAGATCCTACATCTCCTAACCCTTCTTCTTCCTCGCCTCTGATTCTTCCCATACAGAACACCGCACGGGCCGCCGGCCGGACCACCGGCCCCCTCCGACTATGTTCCTCCGCCACCGCCACCCCCCACCCGCGTCGAGTTTTCTTCATTTGGCGAGGCCCCACAACCACCCGAGCCCCATGGATCGCACCGGCGAACTCCGACGAGCTCTGAAAAATCGACTGACCCAATTTTGAAATTTAGTCTACTGTGATTTAACTAGTGTGGAATATAGAAGGCGAAAACCATAAGCATTGGGAGTATAGTGTTGAGCGTGCCATAGTGGATCTGAAGGTGCAAACTGGACAAAGGCAACTTCGCAACCAAGACAAGAAATCAGAGTAAAGAAGTGGCGATCTATTTTCTTGCAGTGATAAATAAGTTGAGCAGATACGGAAGAGTACCGCCTCTGGTGCAGCGCTGTGTACACATCTGCTAAGAATTTGACGGTGTTGCGGTAGCGATGGCTGTCGGCAGCGTGGAAGTAGATCTAGGAGGGTATAAGGTGGCGGCGGGGCTCGGTGGATGAGACGGTCGTAGGAGCGGCGCCGGCAAGGTGGACGACGGCGGGGATGAAGCGAGAGGACGGGATGCAAGGATCTCGGTCCGAAGGCGTGGATGAGTGAGGTTGATCTCTTGTAATGGACGGCGGCGTCGGGTATGAAGCGGAGGACGGCGGTGGATGGGGTGGCGGACGGCGGCGGTTGGAGGAGGGTGGTGTGGAGAGGGTGTTTTGGCGCCCACGGAGTACGAATGGGGAAAAGGGAGGTAGAGAGGAAGGGTGGGAACCATGTATTCAGGGCACACTTGTCTCAAATGCGAGGAAATTTACAAACTTAGCTCCTGTTTCAAATTTCTACTACATCACAGCAACATTAGTCGGTTGGGGATAGGATGGTAATCTAGCATACACCGAATATTTGCCGAGGAGAGTTTGTTTTTGGCGCCCACCGTGTATGAATATGAATCGGGGAGAGAGTCAATTTTGGCTGAGGGCACTCTGTGTTTTGGTGCCCACTGTGTATGTATCCGGGTGAGAGGCGGTTACGTCATGTTTGGGTAAAATTACAAACCTACCCCTATCGAAGCCTATAGAAATCCAGCAGATAGGCTATGCGTGGCAGGGAGAGGCAGTAGTGATTTCCATCACGCAGATTTTGGTTTCAGGCGGTTACTGCGACTTTCCCCGCTTCGTTCAAATTTTGCAGAGTGCACGTTTACCGTGCCAACTCAATTTGAATCCCGTTTGTATTCTACTATTTTTTTCGGGCGGGATCCATTTTCAATTGGAATTACATTCTATATACATCATTTTTATATATACTTTCAAAAGCACAACACCATTTATACATAAATATGGTTTACAAATGGCATGATCTCAGATTCATAAGGTTGTATCCATCAATTTGGATTTTCAAATATTTTAAACCACTTTATGTTGAAATCCAATGTATGCATTCCTCGCTAACTGTCTCCAATTAATGTGTGTTTCATGCGGGTTTTTTTTAACTTCACAAACATGTATAATGTGTTTCACACACGCAACATATAGTGTAATCCCGTTTAGACATTAATTGCATATAAGACATGCATTGTTTGTAATTGAAGAATCTATGGATCACCAATATTGATAAACTATATAACATTACACGTGTGCCCAAATTCAAATGAATATGCATGTTTGATAGACCAATTTGCGTTATGATATTATCGATGTCGTGATCTCCAGTTTGAATATTTGAATCCCCTTTAATCCAGATATTCGTCTCATATAGCTGTCACTCATGCTTATATAGGACTATCTCTCTGGACTTATACGCGTTCATCGTCTCTCAGGTATCTCTCGTGCTACCTGTATGTCGACAATGATCTTTTATCTTCATAACACACTGACAGTACTCTCCCCCTCAACCTTCATTAGTCTATCTCTCTCTAAGTATATCTCCCTCCCTGCTATGTGTCTCTAACTATGATTCTCCATGTGGAATCTCTTTCTTTGACACAAACACAAAACTTTGTCTCCCGGAGTCTCATTTCTCTCTACTATTCCCATGTGCGCCGCTCGCACACCCCTCATACAGAGATGTCCTTCACTCCTTAGATATGAGAACCTACGACTCTTCCTCTTCAATATCTCTTTCTCACACACAAACACAAACTCTGTCTCCCAGGGTCTCATATTTCTCCATTGTTCTCTTGTATGTCGCTCACACACACCCTCTATCCCTAGACATATCTTGTGTTCCCTCATATGTCTCTCTAGCTATCACTCTCGTTGTGAATTATCTTTCTCTCTCGCAGACACAAAACTCCTTCTCTCTGGATCTCATTTCTCTCTGATATCTGTTTGTATGTGACTCACATGCACCCTCTCTCTATCTCTCTCACACCCACACACATAACCCAGCCTTCTGTTCCACTCGACTCCTATCTCTAACGCACACTAGCTAGCATCTTTATCTTTCTATTTATCTGTTTCTCTATCAACCTTCTTTCTCGCCCTCACTCTTGATTCCTATCACGCACACTACATATGTTTCTCTCTACATGGAGTCAAGTGCCCTCTCACACACATATGTAACTTCACCCTTTGAACCACCCGACGGTCATCTCCAACACCCAAACTAACGGATGTCCCTCTAGCTAGCATCTCCATATCTGTATCTACCTGTAGTTTCTCCGTCAACATTTCTTTCTCGCACGGAGTCTTGCTTCCTATCACCCACACTATATATGTCTCTCCATACATATGCATTTATAGGTTGATCTCTTTTGCACAATCGTTGCGCCTCACCCCCTCTGCTCGCCATAGATGCATGCTCCAGCCCACGCCACTATCTCTTAAAGACAAAAGCACATGCTCAATTATCAGTCCTTCTTCCCTGCATTCTCACATGCATGCATATGGTAATACTGATCCGTCTCTCCCATGTCATTGATCTTATGACTTATGTATTCTTTCTTTTATCTCGATCATGCGCGCGCGCACACATACACTTCCCACGTATACATGTATACCTCTCACACATGCACGTTCGAGGTCTCTATGTCTCCATACGTAGTTAATTACCCTCAATCCTAACTCCACATCGAATCGTTCTCCTCTTTTATGGACATAACTTCCGCCTGGATGGGTAAAACACACACTCACACTTAACAATCTCCT
>NC_041387.1:217140716-217161854 GCF_002162155.2 Triticum dicoccoides | reverse complement strand
ACGCACCCCCCCACGCACACTTAGACTCCATCTCTCTCTCTCTCTCTCACACACACAAACTAAGACTCCATATCTCTCTCTCTCTCTCCTCTCTCTCTCTCTCTCTCTCACACACACACACACACACACACACACACTAAGACTCCATCTCACACACACATGCTCTAGGCGGAGCATTTGTTCCTACCACCCTTCATCCAACCTTACCCGTACGATAAACAATCACCTTTATTTACTTGCATACCATGGAAAAATTCCACTTTACTTTAGTAGTCAGCAAACTTATCATCTATACCCTTATAAAAAAACGAGTTGGCGATGATGGTGTGCCTGCCATCTTGTAATACAAACCGTATGATCTATATCTGACTGATAGAAATCAAACTATGATAATTTTACAAAAGATACCTGCACCTCTCTCCACATCATTATCTCCCGCAACCTCATTGCTCAGCAACTAAAAAAGGAATTAGTTTCTGGAACAATCTAGCATGCATGGTGGCCGCTGCCGCCTGCCGGCGCCGTCCATCCCCATGCCTCTGCCCATTCCAACCACCAGTCACCACCACGCTCCACTCCTCGCCTTATCTCTCATCTTTCATTTTTTCGATGACATTCTCGAGATACCAGTTTTCCGATAAAATTATCGAGATATCATTAGCTTTTACACATGGGATTACTCCTGCATGGGTCAATCACAATAGGTGTTTTGTAAAAAATGCATATTGATGTTCCGTGCAATGCACGAGAATCTTGCTTGTAATTATGTAACACAAATCACGAGTAGGAAGTGACATTTTTTTGACACAACCACGTTAACATGGCCACGTAAATCACTAGCTAAACTAAATACCATTATACTTATATCCCGATGCAAAAGGTTGAGTACATGTCCGAAGAGTAGAGTCGCACACACGCACTCTGTCTCTCAGAATCACTCTGTCTCACACACACACCAGTTACGTGACGCCCACTTAAGCAGAGATGAGTATGTTACAATTTGTGCACCCCGCGGGTACACGTGATGATGCGCATTTATTTAAGCCGGAAGGCGAACTCAAACAGTAGCTGCATTCATTCCCCTCCTACCGCCTCTTCTCTGGTCGCCGTCGCCCGGTAGCCATGGGCCGGCCGAAGGTAACAACATACGCCATACTCCCGCCGGAGCGGCGCTTTAATATGGAAATTTTAGTGGTCATGCATGCATCTTTTTGTGCTAGCGCTCCTATATAAGGGTTGACCGGGCGCTTCCTGCGGACGTGTGTGGGCGGTGGAAGAGGAAGGAGAAGGGAAGGGGGCTATGGAGTAATGTTTTTTACCACAATTTCTTAGGAAACTGAGTGCAATAATTGAGTAGTTGTGCAAACTACCAGTACTACACCTGAAACAGTTCAAAACCTATACTACCTTGCCAGCGCGCGCTTCCCACGTGAAACGGTCAGCGTCGCCCTGGAGCATCAGTGCCACATTAATGCCCGGCCAGAGCGGAGGCGACCTCTCACTGGCGTCGGCTTTGAAGTGGCGAGACGGCCGAGAGAGCGCCGCTTCCCGGTGCACGCGACTGCTCCGCGTCGAGACTGGCCATAGGCCATGTTTGGATCCATGGGTTAGAGTTAGTTTGAGCTAGTTGGAGCTCAAATATCCCTAAAGTATCCAAGCATGAGGGTTTAAATTGGAGCAAGTTGCACCGAACCCACCAAAAAAAACTATCCCACCCAAGAGGTGCTAACTGGAGATAGTTCTCATTAGGACCACTGAAAAATCACTTTTCTCTCTCCATGAAGTGCATTTATTATCAATCTAACCCTGTCACCCAAACACCTCTTTGGCTACAGTTAGTTCAGGGTTAGTCATGAGTTAGTCTATCCTCTAGCTAAGTTAGAGTATCAAACAGGTGTAGTATAGGACATGCAAGTTGCTCAAAGCATACAGGCAAATTCGTATGTGAAAGGGTTTTTTCTTTTTGAAAACGGAACGTGAAAGGAATTTTTTTTAGAATGCTCTTGGCATGTCGCTAACATGTGATAGTTAATCGACCTCAATAGACGGCAGAAACGCTAGCCCGCCGCACTTTGATAGAGATGAGGAGGGAGAAGCGATACAGGCTGCTGGATTACTAGAGATAGGTGTCGCATGGAAGCCAAGAAATATGGTGATAGCGTGGGTTAGCCATGTACTAGTATGATGTAACTACACTAGGCTGCCATGTTTCATACTCTTCCAGTCCACTGTGGAGATGATTGGTTAATTTTATATCGCTGAATAATACTAAATATTATGAGTGCAGACGCTCCACCACGAGGTTCCTTGCTCCTTCTCGGTCGTCCGGAATCTATGTTCTTCCACTCTATTTTTTTACGTGAGCTTTGTTCATCCTTTTGCCAACACGCGAGACATCAAGCATCAAGCTGCATGTGTTATGCAAGGATCGTTCCATCTATATGAAGAACACGTGGGACTGGAACTACGAGACGCACATGTACCCAGGAGTGGACGTACGAACGTGAGTAATGTAGCGCAGTAAGTGAAGTAGAAAGGCACAAATGGTACGAACATGTGTGGCATATAGGGTGTGTTTGGTTGCGTTCTCGTCTTAGCATAGTTGTTACCTCTTCATGCATGCTCAACTCAACACCCCTCTTAATGCATGCTCTCTTCAAGCATGCTTCTAGTGTATTTGTGCTAAACTAGTGTGCCAAAAGTAGGTCGAGAAGGGAACTCTTGGGCGGCATTTGTCTCTTACTACGTACTACCACTAAATGTTGTACGTGCAATGCATGGTGATGTTATGGAGTACGTGCCTAAGTACTCTACTACTACTATATTAGTTGGAGGCACATATTAACTTTTATATTTCTTTACGTGTATGCCCCGAGACCTTCCAACTAGACGTGTCTTTCTCTCCCGGTCGCACTTTGTATCGTTCATACCACTAAGTACTACTACGTGTGGTCTCCGACCCAGAAGTGGAAGAAGTGGAGACGCTCTACGACGCTGTTTTTTACGCTGGGCTCTACCACGCTGTTCATGTCCCACTCCTTTCGCTGACGTGTGGGACATCCAGCATGTGCCATGTTTGGCACCCTTCATTGTAAGAGTTGAAACACTAGCATTCATCAGAAATAAAAAATAATTATAAATCGGTAGTGATACTATTTTTTTGCGAACCAATCAGCAGTGATACTATACCATGCGGTTTCCTTGCTCCTCGATATCGGAAAGAATACTTCCGTTCGCCAACATGTGGGACGTCGACCATCCTGGTCCACTTGCCATGCACGCAGAACTCCAAGCGAGAGACCCCAAGTCGTCACGCTGCAGTAACAATGACTAATGAGCCGTCAAATCAGATGCCCACTTCCTACTTTGAAGTTGTTCAGACGAAGGAACCATCATGACTTTGTTGAATTCCGCTTCTTAAAGAAAACTACTATACCAATACTACTGCTAGTTACAGTATTTACTCCAACAGAAGCCTCCTTTCATTCATAGGATAGGAATATGAAAATCATAGGAAGTGAGATGACATGCATCTTAATTCCTATTGAGAAAGAGATGCTATTTGATGCTTAGGATAGGAATTTTTCCATTTAGTCTACGCTAATGTACTGGTAATTTGCTCTAAAAACTACAGTAGTAACTAGTAGTACTGGTACATGCTCATACTCAGACACAAACACACACACTAACTACTAGTACTACTACTTCTCACATGCTGGCTAGACGCCATCGTTCTCCTTCCCGGCTTTGTCGGAAACACCCCACCGTGCTTGGATCTCTGCCGACCTGTCCGCAGCAGCGCATGCGTCCTTTTCTTTCTTGCAGCAGCGGCGGGCCTCTCTTTTCTTGAGTGCTTTTTGACTTTTCTGCTCCCTCTGTGCGGCTTTGGCCACCTCTTGCTCTACCTCCCATTCAGCCTTGGCATCTTCAAATTCTTCCCACATAGTTGTGAGGTCACGAGTGGCGATGAACTCACGCGGGATGCCATCGCTTCCCTACCATTTTGTGTGCAGTCGTGGGCGGTGAGGAACTCGGTGCGGCGGGATGCCATCGCTGCCTTACCGGTTAGTGTGCGGCGCGGTGGCATGAACGACGCTTGGTGAGAGCTCTGGGGTGGAGTGGCCGGACAACCGTATAGTGCATTGGTTTGTCAAGAGCTCAAGGATAGAAGACGAAGCAAATTAGGATTCCCCTTCAATCCTGGTCATTTATTACCGAGTAAAATGCATTGACGGTCATCGAACTTGTCTTGATAGCTCACTTTGATCATTGTATACGAGATATGGTGATTATACGGTCACTGGCTCAGCGTATAGCTCCGTATTTGTATGGTTGACCAGTCAAACAGTCCGCATGCACCTCATTAGCTCGTGTTCTTTATCTATCTACGCGGGCCTACCTATGAATGGAGAAAGAAATACTGTAAAAACCAAAATTATGCGTATGTGGGGAATCAAACCACGGACTCGTCGCTGCAACACACCCTCGTCAGCCAAATGAAAATGAAATACTTCGCGTCAGACACTCACGCTCATGATGTCAAAGCATGCTAATGCATGCATGTCGCCCTCTAAATCAAAGTCCTTCTCATGGCGCAACGCAAACGGCGAGCCCATCACCTACGTGCCCTGGTGGTGCCTGACATTACTGTTTAGATGTTTGATGGAGGCCTACGCGAACGCCACGCATGTATTCACCTGGCTCAACACCAACGGTCATACTCGGACCGCCTTGCTCATGTATATCGTCCATCACAACGACAATCCATAAAACAGCCTAAGCTAGAGAGGGTACTATGGTAGTATGGTACGGAGTATGTACCATCGTGAGCGACCGATCTTAGTGCCACTGCACACCGAAACCCCTTCCATCACTAGCGCGCGCTTCCCGCCTGAAACGGTCACTGTCTCTCCAGAATGTCATGCCGCATTCACCGGACTTAACTGCAGGTGCAATTGGTGTGTCACTGACATGCGGGCCAGATGCCCATTGGGCGCACATGTCAGTAACCTAAACGCATCTGCAGTTAAGTCACTGAAGCAGCGTCCGCATTCACGCCCGACGAACCTACTCCGACGCCAGTTGTCCATCCGTCTGCCGCGTCTCATTGCAATTCACCCGCTATATTAACTTGAGCCATAGCTCCCAGCCATAGCCAAAGACCCACACTTATTCTCCTCCGGTCCCTTCCTTCTGTCGGCACCACTTCAACCATGGCCTCCTAGCGCTCCAAAGTTCTCTTCGACGTACTATCGCAGGAGAAAACAAAGGAGATCGTCGGCACCCTCCCCCGGCCGCCCTCCGCCGCCACGACCACGAAGCCGATGCGCGTGCACGGGTGCAGCCGGCAGCGAGGAAGAGTAGTACACGGTAGGTCGCCACCGCTCTGGTCCCGGGAAGGCCACCGCGACTCCACTCTGTCGACACCAAGCTTGGTGGGCTAAACATCGGCGGATGATTAGCCGCTTGACGGCGACGTGGAGGCGGAAATCTTCATAACCTTGTGCTCCGGAGGAGGACGTTATCGAGGTAGACGAGGAGGAGGCAAAGGCAACGGCCGGCTTTCTCGGGTTCATGGCCGGACATGGTGGTCGGGCGCCGGCGATCGTTTAGATTAAGTTTACAGTAGGTTTAGTATGGTTTGTGCGAAATATGTAATGAATTTCGTCCAGTTTGTAGGAAAAGTTTTTGAAATGTAACGAATTTCATCCGGTTAATTTCATCCGATTAATTTGAAATTTGCTTTGTTTGCATGAATTTCGTCTGGCTAGTTCATACAGTTGTCGAAAGGTATGCGAGCAGCATCGGATGGCATCCATCAGTGTCCTCGGACAGATGCCGGTGTAAATTTGTGGGCCAGCACTGGAGATGCCCTAACTATCATGCTATAATCGCTAACAATCCTCCGTTATTTGGCAGGGAACAGTTATCCCTCGATCAAAATCAGATCCATGGTATTTCTCACTCCTCCCGCATAAGAGTGTAAACTCTTGCTTACATAAAAATGGAGCAAGTGGACGCCACTGTAGCACGTCATATCACTCGAACTAGCCCGCCTAACAAGCTGGAAAGCACCGCCCTCGTCATTTTGTTCTGGATTTCTATCGATCGATCGCGCGAAAACGTTACGCTTCGCAAGTTCTAAAGGAAAAGGGGACACACTTATGACTCGTACGCGTCGCAACCCTTACAGTCCGGCTTGCACGCCGCTCACCAGAGGGGACACGCGTTGTCTTGCAATTTTACTAACATGTGGGACCGTAATTGAATAAACCGTCGATAGCCGAAATCTAATCGCTCGGCGGGCGTCGGCCGAGAAGAGAGAAACGAGGGAGGGAGAAGAGATTGCCCACCCGCCGTGCACGGACTCCAAGAAATATATGGTGATAATGTGAGGTGGGCCATGCTAGATTCCGGACCGCTTCCGGAGCCCGCTCTCACCACCCAGGCCCCTCAAGACGCCAGCTGCCCGCTGCATGCATAGCAAGTAGTCCCCGCTTATGTGGAGGAGAGAGAGGCTTTGACAAAGTCAAGGAGTAACAGTGGAGATAATAGCTTTCATCAAAAATAAACAATGAATACTCGTTGCTCGTCCTCTATATCGGAAAGAATACTTTCATTCACCGACATGTGGGACGTCGACCATCCTAGTCCACCTGCCATGCACAAAATTATCCTGGTCTACCCCGGTCGTATCGCACGCCCAACCTTTCCCACTGTAAGTTGTTCGGACGAAGGAACCATCATGATTTTGTTGAATTCCGCTTCTTCAAGAAAACTTACTGTACCTGCAATACTGCTACCACACGCGAAGACTAAACGGCACTGTACCACGTCATATCACTGAAACCCACTAGGCCAAACTAGCCCGCCTAGGTCATCTATTTTGGAACGGAGGGAGTACGTCTCTTCAATGCTATGATTTTGTGTTGCACGTTCTCTATACTTTTGCTATGATTTTCCTACGCTATGTACCAAATGAGGCCTCAATGTATGTCGACTATTGTCTAACCGATCGCTAAGCCTACAATTTTAGGAGCTAGGGCTATTGGTCGATCGACGAGGGATAAGTATAAGCGTACCACGAGCTCATCAGCCCCAACTTTTCTCTTCGGTGAGTGTTTTGCAAGTACTATAGCTCGCACAGTAGCTAGCCTACTAACACCAAGAATCATCAAACAAGCCCTGCTGACATGATAAACAATCCAAACTTACATGTAAGCATGCCATATATTACATCAAAAGCTGGTGGGGATACATCCTTTTCCATAACTCGGAGAGGGTTCGCATGATTCACTATCAAACAAAAGTAGCAAGATCCGCCCACACAAGACAGTGCACTAGCCCTAAGATGGTTTGATAACACGCATCGTTCTGGTAATTAAACACACGGCAATGCAAACTACCCTGAAGGATTAGCGCGACCAGCTATTTCTTGTCATCGATCTCTCGGGCAATGACCACAACACGGACAACAACATGGGAATGGATTTCTGTGGTGATGTCCACAGGACTGACCCCGACATCAGAATCGATCTCTAGGGCGATGTCCATAGGATGGACAGCGGCATCGGAATCGATCTCCGGGGCGATGCCAACACGACGGGCCACGACATCGGAATCATCAAGGACAACCACCGGCGCCTGCACAACCATAACATATTAGCAAGCACATTGCAAATAATCAAAAGCCACAACTATGGTAATAAGCCATTGTTTTTTACCTTGTGCAGCTCACCGGGGGATCTCATCCCTCCGGGGGCCATCTCCTCGTCCTCGATGGGGGCCATGACCTTGCTAGGGGAATACTGCTTCTCAACGGCGACTATCTCCTCAAACTCGGTCTTGAGCCTCACATAGGTGTCAATTAGAGTTCCTGGGGTAGGCATGGTGGGACCCTTGCTGTTCTTCCAACTTTCTTTGAGGAGTTCGTCCGCCAATGTCCTCAACTCTTTGGCCAGTGCTTGTTTCTTGGAGTTCTTCGTCTCCATGGGTTGGCCCGCCAACATGGTCCACTCGTTGGTCGGTGCTTGCTTCCTGGAGATCGCTGTCTCCAGTGTGTTGTCCGCCGGCAACTCTTTGCCTAGTGCTCCAGGATCCATCAATGAACTGACAAACAAAAAGCAATCGAAAGGAAACCACAATCGTAATGAAAACGGGAAAATAATAGCGTGTGAGAATCGGTCGGTGCTTTGTAAAAAGAAGATTATTGGAATGAAAATATAGCAGCATAACTGATTCGCCAACCTTTCCTTCGTCGGTATAGAAGAAAAATGGCAGAAGTGAGTAGCCTGGAGTGAGGTTTTCTTCAAGAAAGGGAAGAAAGGGCTTGAACGAGCGTTCCGATGAAATGATGGTTGCTTCGTCCAGTCCAACTTGGGGGCCACCTTACCACTGCTGGTAAAGGTGTGGGTTTTGTGATATGACGGGTCATGACGGCCACACTGGGGTGACAGGTGAGTCTCGACTGTAGCACCTCGCTGTGATTTGGTGGATGCCACGTGGGCCCGGATGCTTTGCAATGTCCTGCATGTAGATAGAGTGGCTAGTCATATAGGAGTGCTCAATATTGTGCACCGCGACCAAGGTGGAGAGGAAAATGAGAGAACTACGTAATTAATGCATGAGTTTAACAAGGAAGTTCGTCCGGGCAAAAAAAAAGATTCGCCCCCCTGACTGCTGGGACCCACTAGCTATATCTTCGCACGCAAGGAAGTGCCTGACAGTCGGGACCACCTGGTCAAAGCGTACATAGCGTTGTCATTCTGGTCGCGAACATGTACGTACATATATACTGGTCGATATAGAGGCATGCATGTGTCATAGTAGAGGCGCGTACGTGTCGTAGTAGAGGCGCACACGTAGCATGTACACGTATGTACATCGGCCAGGGTGCAAGAAAGAAAATACGGCCACGCACGTACATACGGGCGGGGTCTCGAACGCCTACTCGCGCATACGTACGGCCAGAGCTCGTGTACACGGCTGGGTCGGAACGGAGAAACAGAGTCGTCATCGTGTTCATGGGGAGGCAACGGAATGCGTCGTGTTCATGGGGAGGCAACGGAAAGCATCATGTTCATCTAGAGGCAACGGAACGCGTGGGAGCCAACCGGCTTGGACGGAACAGGCGATGGAAACGAGGCTTGGCATACCGCAGAATGGAGGAAACGGACCTCGTACATTCGGAACGGGGTCCTGTTGATAGGGAGGGGTGTGGCGTACCGTAGAACGGAGGAAACGGACCTCCTACGGTCGCAATGGGGGTCCTGTTGATTGGGAGGGGTGTGGCGTACCGCAAAACGGACGAAACGGACCTCCTACGATCGAAACGGGGGTCCTGTTGATCGGGAGGGGTGTGGGGTACCACAAAACAGACGAAACGGACTTGTGTTGGAGCGCTACGATCGAAACGGGGGTCCTATTCATCGGGACGGGTGTGGCGTACCGCAAAACGGGACTCCACGGGATGTTGTTCATCTCCACCGTCGACCTCCTCCAGCCTCCACGGGCTACCGTCGACCTCCTCCAGCCTCCTCGGGCTCCTGTTCATCCAGCCTCCACCGCGTGCTACTCCACCGTCTACTGTTCAACCACCCCTCCACGGGCACCCCTCCACTGTCCACTGTTCATACAGCCCTCCACACCACGGGGTCATGTTCAACCACCCCTCCACGGCCACCCCTCCAACGTCTACTGTTCATCCAGCTCTCCACACCACGGGGTGCTGTTCATCCAAAGGCAACGCCACCGCTCACTGTTCATCCAACCCTCCCCCCCCCCGCAACGCTCATTGTTCATCCAATCGATCGGCTTCAGTTAGCTGTAGTAGCGAAGGAATCGCTCGATCGGGTTCAGTTAACAGCCATCGATCGATCGCTCGGGTTTAGTAACACGTAGCCTGCAGTGCAATCGCTCGGGTTCAGTTTGAGCCCAACGCCTCGCTCGGGTTCAGTTAGAGCCAACGCCTCGCACACACGCGTGTACGTGTACGAGAGAAACGCGCATCGCTCGGCCTCCGACCTCCCACCGTAACCGTCAACTCCTAGAAATTTTCCTCCCCTTTGCTTCTACCATGGTTTTTTTCGTCATGGACGGCCCAAAGAATGTCATGCAGCCGCATCTCCGGCCCGCCCAGGATGAAAAGCCAATTTTCTATCATGATTTTTTGTCATAGAAGTACGAGCCCACCACATCTATGATGATACCGGGTTTTGTCACAATTATCGTCATAGAAGTGTCATATGTATGACGGAATTTTTTTTCGTTCGGCCCAAAATGTCATGGATGTGTCTTTTTTTGTAGTGTTAGAATACTCTATGTGCTTCACTTATATCTTTTGAGCTAGGCAATTTTGGTTCTAGTGGTTCTCTTATATCTTTTTAGAGCACGACGATGGCTTTATTTTATAGAAATTGATGAACTCTCATGATTCACTTATATTATTTTGAGAGTCTTTAGAACAGCATGGTAATTTGCTTTGGTTACAAATTTAGTCCTAATATGATAGGCATCCAAGAAGGATATGATAAAAAAATTCATATAAAGTGCATCAATACTATGACAAGTTTGATTCTTTATGATTGTTTTGAGATATGAAGATGGTGATATTAGAGTCATGCTAGTGGAGTAATTGTGAATTTGAGAAATACTTGTGTTGACGTTTGTGATTCCCGTAGCATGCACGTATGGTGAACCGCTATGTAACGAAGTTGGTGCATGAGGTATTTTTTGATTGTCATCATTTGTGTGGAGGTCGGGATCACGCGATGGTTAACTCCTACCAACCCTTCCCCTAGGAGCATGCGCATAGTGATTGGTTTCGATGATTAATAGTTTTTTGCAATAAGTATGTGACCTCTTTATGACTAATGTTGAGTCCATGGATTATACACACTCTCACCCTACCACCATTGCTAGCCTCTCTTGTGCCACGCACTTTTGCCGGTACCATACACCCACCATATACCTTCCTCAAAACAGCAACCATAACTGCCTATTATGGCCTTTCCTAGCCATTCCGAGATATACTGCCATGCAACTTTCCACTGTTCTGTTTATTATGACATGTTTCGTCATTGTCATATTGCTTTGCATGATCATGTAGTTGACATCGAATTTGTGTCAAAGCCACCTTTTTCTTTCATACATGTCACTCCTGATTCATTGCACATCACGGTACACCGCCGAAGGCATTCGCATAGAGTCATATTTTTGTTCTAAGAATCGAGTTGTAATTTTTTGAGTTGTAAGTAAATAGAATTGTGATGATCATCATTGCTAGAGCTTTGTCCCATGTGAGGAAATAAAAAAAGAGGCCAAAGAAGCCAAATAAAAAAAGTCCAAAGAAGCCAGGAAAAAAGAGAGAAAAAGAGAGAAGGGACAATGTTACTATCCTTTTTCCACACTTCTACTTCAAAGTAGCACCATGATCTTCATGATAGAGAGTCTCGTATTTTGTCACTTTCATATACTACTGGGAAATTTTCATTATAAAACATGGCTTGTATATTGGAACGATGGGCTTCCTCAAATTGCCATAGGTCTTCATGAGCAAGCAAGTTGGATGCACACCCACTTAGATTTTCTTTTTGAGCTTTCATAAACTTATAGCTCTAGTGCATCTGTTGCATGGCAATCCCTACTCACTCACATTGATACCTATTGATGGACATCTCCATAGGTTATTGATATGCCTAGTTGATGTGATACTATCTCCCTCTTTTTGTCTTCTCCACAACCACCATTCTATTCTACCTATAGTGCTATCTCCATGGCTCACGCTCATGTATTGCATGAAAGTTTAAAAAGTTTGAGAATAATAAAGTATGAAAAAATTGCTTGGCTAAAACCGGGGTCGTGCATGATTTGAATATTTTGTGTGGTGAAGATGGAGCATAGCCAGACTATATATTATTGTAAGGATAAGATTTCTCTGGCCATGTTATTTTGAGAAGACATAATTGCCTTGTTAGTATGCTTGAAGTATTTTTTTATGTCAATATTAACATTTTGTTTTGAATCTTTCGGATCTGAACATTCATGCCACAATGAAGAAGATTACATTGATAAATATGTTAGGTAGCATTCCACATCAAAAAATTTGTTTTTATCATTTACCTACTCGAGGACGAGTAGGAATTAAGCTTGGGGATGCTTGATACGTCTCCAACGTATCTATAATTTTTGATTGTTCCATGCTATTATATTATCTATTTTGCATATTTTATATGCATTAATATTCTATTTTATATTATTATTTTGGGACTAACCTAATAACCTACATCCTAGTGCCAGTTTCTGTCTTTCGCCTGTTTTTGAGTTTTGCAGAAAAGGAATACCAAATAGAGTCCAAATGGAATAAAACTTTCGCGATGCTCTTTCTTGGACCAGAAGCAAACCAGGAGACTTGGTGTCAGGACCCTGATCCTAAGTCACACTGATTTGGCATGCAACACATCATATTACTTTGCAACCTCATGCACGGTATTCCCACAGGTGCCACCTTACCTGGCCCAGGACCATTTGCGCCTTTTGGCTCACATATATGATAGTGTCGCTAGCATCCATATGACAAAGAACCTAGGCCGACATGACTAGTCATAAACCCAAGGTGGCGCTAACTTACAGGGACAAGAATACATGACCCAGCAACGAACGTGTCGATCAAGAACGTATGAACCCAAGCCATAGCAAGCTACAAGGACTTAAAGGAACAATGCGTGACATTTCCCTGAAGGGACAGACACAGGAACGAAGAAGGACACATCCCGGCCAACCTAAGTGTTCCGGTGTAGTAGCAAGCTACCAAGGCTCAGTGGAAGCACTAGGAAACATTTCCCCATAAGAGAGGCTACCAAGAATAAACAACTAGGTTGTCAGATCCCACACATACCAAGCATTTCAAATCATACACACAATATGCTCAATATTTGCAAATATAACATGGCATCACAACAAAACTCTACAACTCAATTATATATTCAATAGGCTCCATGGAGTCAGATATTACAAACAAGGGTCACATGACCCCACATACAGAGCATACAAGCAACGAAAGCATAACATATCTAGGTACAGACAACTACAAATGAAAAAGGCCGAGAAGCCTGATTATCCACAAGACCCTCCCAAGGGGTACAAGATTGTAGCTGAGGTAACAAGCTAAACGTTGAAGTCCACGTGGAACTACTAGTGAGACTAAGGTCTCTCTGCAAAACACAAATTAAGCAAACGTGAATACAAATGTACCTAGCAAGACTTACATCAGAACTAGCTACATATGCATTAGTATCAACAAAAGGGTGGTGGAGTTTGACTGCAGCAAGCCAGCTTCGACTCAGTGGCTATCCTATACTATGGCTACAAGTAACTATTTTAAGGTGGCGCACACGAGTCCACATATTCACCATATCAATACACCACTATGGATCCGCTCCCGTCTCCCAACGAGAAGGCCATCCATAACACTCACGCTTATATTCCGCATTTTAGAGTATCCACTTTCTCTTGTCTATGAACTGCACAAGCGACCCAGTAGTCCTTTACCGTGGACGTGGCTATTCGAATAGATCATGCTAACCCTGTAGGGGTGTAATTTTTCACACATGCTCTCGCCACTTATCGCCATGTACACGTCATGTATCTCGGCAACCTTCAAGCGGAAGCCTGGCGAGGGTGTCGGCCACGACCTAACTACCCACGCAAGCCTCTAGTCCAGGTTTATCGCCTATTCAGGTTCCATCCGCAAGGAGATCCGGTCGTGGTTTTGCTCATGGCCCCAAACGATGTGTACAGGGTTCTCAAGCCAACCAAACGGGCGACGCTTGGTACACCCGGCCAGGGTGCCTAGTCTGTCCCAAGCTCACATGTACTGGGTGCCACTTGGTAGACTACTAACACTACCTACAAACACCAGAAACTAGTCGCAACTCCTGGATAGAGATTGAGTTGATTAATAAGTCGTGATGGGTCGAGTTATCGGAATCCAGTGTGTGGTAGCAACTGTCTTGGATCACAAACATAGAACTCAACTCCTGAGGACGGTTTAAATGAGACAACCCACCATGTACTCCTACATGGCCTCTCACCGCTACCTTTACCAAATCGTGTTCACACACTTAGCTCTCAACAGCAGGACATGTTCACAACATTCCAATTCATCCCCGATGAAACAGACCTAGATCAACTTTAAGCAGTAGCAGGCATGACAACAATCATGAATGAGTAGGCACATCAAGGCTCAAACAACTCCTACTCATGCTAGTGGGTTTCATCTATTTACTGTGGCAATGACAGGTCATGCACATGAAAACGGTTCAACTACCACATCATGTAGCAGTTGAATCTATGTTGTCCTAATGCAGTAAAAGAGAGCGGGAGCAAGAGAGTGGGATTATATTGGAATGAACAAGGGAGTTTTGCTTTCCTTGCACTTTTGAAGATAGGATAGCTCTTCATCGATGTCATCGAACTCATCGTCGGAACCACGTCTGCTCAGAGGGGACAAGCACCGACAAACAAAGAAGAAACAGAATCAATGCAATGCAGAAATATGATGCATGAATGTGACATGGCAATATGTTGTTGATTGAGCTAATGCAACTAACAACAAGTTAAATGGAGTTGGTTTGAACACTGGGTTCAAATTCAAACTCCATATGTGATTTATTAAATGCCATTTAGTTGAATTGTCCTAAACATAGGACATAATTTGCTCTAACATGAATGCAAATCCAATAAACAGATTCTTTGGATTTTTCTGATCATTTTTCATGTATAATTTATTTCATTTGGAGCTATGGTTGAATTTCTATGATTTTTAGAAGTTTTGAGTAATTTCTGAAAATAATAATCATTTAAGATTTATTTAAATTCTAGAAAACACTTACTGCATCAGCACTGTGTCATGCATGCATCAGCAGTCAACATCGCCTAACCAGAGTAAAACCTAACAGTGGGCCTCACATGTCAGTGTCCTAGCTAATTAACAAAGACTGTTTGTGCTAATTTAATCCTAACTAAAAGTGTCAATGGGGCATCGACCCACATGTAAGTGACCCAGAGGGTCATTAGATTAGTGCCTTATGGCGTTTGCACCGGAGTTAGGCTGCCGGCGAGGTGCCACGGCCGCGGGGTGGCTCGGAAATTGCCTACAAGGCACAGATCGATGCGCCGATGGGCTCTCTGGAAAGCTCGTGCGACGACGCGTCGGAAGGTGCTGGTGGCCGGGCCTGGGACGGTCGAAGTCCACGGCGGAGAGCACGGCTGCAGCGACCAGAGCTTGGGTTAGTTGTGGGTTCGGTGTTGCAACTCGCAAACGAACCAACTAACGAGCTAGCCAGGCTCTACATGCGACCATGAGCTCGTTGGACGCTGGCGTGTGACCAAATGGTCACCGGGGTGAGGCCGGTGTCGAGCTCGTGCGGCGGTGGGTTCCTTGATGGAAATAGTGGCTAGAGGACGCGATGGAGTAAGGTAGCAGGGGGGATAGAGAGAGAAGCTCACGGCAGGGCTAGCAGAGGCGATACCGAGGTCGGGGAAGCGTTGTAGCTCCCAAATCGACAGTGAGGATCCACGGCGATCGACGAGGGAAACAGCGGTGCTGGCTGCGTCCAGGGGCTTCAGGCATTATGTGGCCCGGTGAGGAGGAAGAGGGGTTTGTGGCGAAGCTTCTTGGCTCGTTGACGAGGCGTGGGCTGGCCGGTGGCCGCGGTGGTGGTCGACGGTGTCGACGAGCTCCGTTCGGGAAGACAACAAAGGAGGGGAAAAGTGAGATCTGTGGGGAGGGGGAAGGTCGAGAGGAAGCGGGGGACTATGTGGCATACAAAGCAACGTTGGGGAGGCGGAGGGAAGTAGGAGATGGCCGCGCATGATGGGCA
The DNA here is from genome assembly GCF_002162155.2 of Triticum dicoccoides. Lineage (NCBI taxonomy): Eukaryota > Viridiplantae > Streptophyta > Magnoliopsida > Poales > Poaceae > Triticum > Triticum dicoccoides. Next base: position 217,145,973 of record NC_041387.1, on the reverse strand, counting down.
CACGCCCGGCGTCCTTCTGTTCCAATGAAGGGGATGACTGGCAAGGCCAGATGGACTGGGCCGAGCTGGGCCGGACCAGTAGGCGCCAGGTGAGTTCTCTCCCTCTCTCTATTATTTCCCTTTTTCTATTTTTTTTCTGTTTTATTTAATTTTGCCACTGTTTAAAATCAAAACAGATTCAGAAATAGTGCAAAATATCCTCTTGACATTTTTATGTTGCTGAATGGTCTAACCCAACTGCACATAAAATATTCCAGGGTATTTGAAAATGTATTCTATACATATTATGAATCTAATTCCAAATGCAACTAAAATAATGATTTAATTATGTGCCCAAAATATTCCTAAAAAATGTTCATTATTTTTGGTTTGGTGCAAAACCTTTGCCAAAATATAACCAACATTATTTAAGGCCATTTTTGAAACATTGAATGCATTTTGCACGGTTGTTTGCCCATCTTTTAAGTCAATTTCTGAGGTTTCAACAATCCTCAATTCAAGTTTCAGAAATTTAATTATGGTGCATGGATGCTTATGCAGAGTCATGCAAGGACTAAGCTAGGGCTGTGACAACTCACCCCCACTAAACAAGAATCTCGTCCCAAGATTCAAGACTTGAGATAAGAAGACAGAGGGAACACAAGGCCACACAATCTTCATGATCCAGGTCACACTTCATAAAAATGTTGATTCGATCATCATCTTTGTCTTCGAGAACTTCATCCAACAGGATGGCGAGAGAAAGAAACTCTACTGGAATCGATCTTCTTAAAGATCGAGCAAATCAAGATCAACCCATCGAATGAGACATAATAACATGCACTACTAGGAAAAGGGCTATAGATGGAATTGACAGTAATGGCGCACCAGACATGTGGTGCGCCATTAGTATATACTAATGGCGCACCACCCTCTGATGCGCCATTAGTGTTGAAACTACTAATGGCGCACCCTGCCCACGGTGCGCCATTAGTACCAAATTTTTTTTTGAACTAGTGCGCCTGTCCAAACATACTAATGGCGCATCCGGTGGTGGTGCGCCATTACTAGTTGTAACTAGTAATGGCGCACCAGCCAGAAGGTGCGCCACTAATGTTATTTTTTTTATTATTGTTTTTATTCCTTTTTTTGCAAAAGTACTAATGGCGCACCACCAGGGGGTGCGCCATTAGTAACCTGGATTACTAATGGCGCATTTGTTGCTGGTGTGCCATTAGTAAGTGGGCAGCAACAAGATATTTTGTACAGCCTCTCCTCCCACACTCACTTTCTCCCCACTTCATTCTCTCCAACGCCTCCTCCTTGTCTCGGGTGCCTCCTCTTTTTCACCTCATTTCCACCATAGATTCATTCAAATTAAGTGGTTAAGTTACCTTGTTTTGCTAGGTAAGTAAGGGGGAAGCTATATTTATGTTGTTCTCCCTACAACAATGTGCACATGCACTTTTTATGGCCTAGCTAGATCTATGTATGTTCGTGGTGTTGCATATGTTTGTGGTGTTGCATATGTCTTTGTGTTTGGAGGTGTACGGGTATTTGAAATGCGATAGTTGCCAATATTTTGCCGGAATGTTGATTCATTTCCGTTTCGGCGAGAATTTTGGCATTAAGCATTCTTTTTGGTCCTATTTTTAGGGAAAGTCATGCCAAATTTTTTCTTGGCTCTAAAATATCGTTTTGCTCTACCCCGCAGGCGACCATGGTCCGCACAATGACCGAAGGCATCATGAATAGGTTTTTGAGGTCCACGAAGGCCGAGATGCTTCAAAAGAACGAGATGGAGATAAGATGTCCGTGTCGAAGATGCAAGCTGAATAGCCTTATTGCGGACCCGGATTCCGGGCAGGTGCGGGACCACCTGCTCTTGCGTGGTTTCATGGATGGCTATCAGTGGCAAGGTGATGAAGATGACTACGAAGTCGTCCATGGGGGCCGGGCAAGAAATGAGGAAGGGCAGCAAGACAACCACCGCGGCTCGGGGGGGGGGGGGGCGAGAAGACGAAGAATCCCCAGGAGATGATCACGACGGTGATGCTGTACACAGTCATCATGTAGAAGATGCAGGACATGATGATGATGCCGGCGGAGCAGACGATGCTGAACCATCGATGGGCTAGGTGCAGGACCCTCATATTCAAGAGCTGCTTCTCAAGCAGACGGATAACGCAAGAGCTGCCGCTCGAGAGAAAGCCAAGATGGATCAACTTGAGTTAGACGCGGTTACTCCATTGTATGAAGGATGCAGGCCCGAGGATACCCGCCTGAAAGTAACGCTCATGGCTCTGGAGATGAAGGTAAAACACAAAATGACCGAAGCATGCTTCGACGAGAACATGTCATTCTGGCACGAACGTCTTCCCAAGGGGAACAAGTTCCCGACCAGTTTGGAGGAGGCGAAGAAAATCGTGTGTCCTCTGGATTTACCGCACGTGAAATACCATGTGTGCATGAACAATTGCATCATTTATCGGGACGAGCACGCGGAGTCTAGCATATGTCCGTTGTGCGGTGTCACTCGATACAAGAAGAGGAAGAAAGCTCCTCGAAAAGTGGTGTGGTACTTTCCGATCACTCCTCGTCTGCAGCGGTATTTCGCGGATCCTAAGGTAGCAAATCTCCTGCGTTGGCACGCGGATAGGGAGGAGAAGAAGCGAGAAGATGACGCAAATGATCCGGAGATAGATAAAAAAGACAAGATGCTGAGTCACCCTAAGGATGCGAGCCAGTGGCAAGCGTTGAACTTTGAATACCCAGAATTTGGGAACGATCCAAGGAACATCGTGCTGGGCGCGAGCACCGATGGAGTCAATCCGTTTGGCAGCCAGAGAAGCACACATAGCACCTGGCCTGTGTTTGTGTGGATGTACAACCTTCCCCCCTGGTTGTGCATGAAGAGGAAGTACATTCACATGAGTATGCTAATTGAAGGGCCGAAACAACCAGGGAACGACATCAATCTGTATCTGGGGCTGCTGAAAGAGGAGCTTGACACGCTGTGGAAAACGCCAGCCAATACGTGGGACGCCGCAGAGAAAGAATATTTTCCTATGAGAGCCGCACTGCTCACGACGGTGCACGACTATCTCGGTTACGGATATCTTGTGGGGCAGGTAGTCCACGGATTTTCTGGATGCGTAAGGTGCATGGATGACACAACGTATCGCCAGCTAGATAGAGATCCCGGGTCTTCGAAAACCGTGTTCATGGGACATCGAAGGTGGCTTCGCGACGATGACCCGTGGAGGAAACGCAAGGATCTATTCGATGGTGAAACCGAACCCCGAAAACGCCCGTGTACGAGGAGCGGCGAGGAAATAGACAAGCTGTTGAAAAATTGGAAAGACTGCCCACTACTGGGAAAGAAGCAAAAGGCGCCAGAGCCGGGAAAGAAGCGAAAGGCGCCAGAGCCGCTGCTGAAGGTATGGAAAACGAGGTCTGTTTTCTGGGACTTGCCGTATTGGAAGATCCACCGTGTGCCTCACAGCCTTGATGTCATGCATATCACGAAGAACGTGTGCGAGAGTCTGCTTGGTACCCTGCTCAACATGCCAGAGAGGACCAAAGATGGGCCGAAAGCAAGGGCAGACTTGAAATCAATGGGCATCAGGCAGGAGCTTCACGCTATATATGATGATGATGATGATGATGATGATGATGATGATGATGATGATGATGATGAGGCGAAGCAGGACACAGAAAGTCATCGCAAAGGCAAAAAGGCCAAGAAGACCGGAAATGACTACCCTCCCGCGTGCTTCACTCTAAGTCAGGAGGAGATCGAGCAGTTTTTCACCTGCCTCCTAGGAGTAAAACTTCCTTACGGTTACGCGGGGAAGATAAGCAGATACCTAGACCCAGCGAAGCAGAAGTTCAGCGGGATGAAGTCTCACGACTGTCACGTGCTGATGACGCAGATACTTCCAGTTGCAATCCGTGGGATCATGGACGCGCACGTCCGTGAAACGCTATTTGGCCTATGCAACTTCTTCGACGTCATCTCTCGAAAGTCGATTGGCGTGAGGCAACTCAGAAGGCTACAGGAAGAGATCGTGGTGATACTATGCGAGCTTGAGATGTACTTCCCTCCCGCATTCTTCGATGTTATGGTGCATCTGCTGGTCCATATAGTGGAGGATATCATCCAACTCGGGCCGACGTTCCTGCACAGCATGATGCTGTTCGAAAGGATGAATGGTGTCATCAAAGGTTACGTTCGCAACATGTCACGTCCAGAAGGAAGCATAGCCAGGGGCTTTCTGACCGAAGAGTGCATCTCCTACTGCACGAATTATCTAGGCATCAAGAACCCCATTGGTCTGCCCGTCAAAAGGCACCTCGGCAGGCTCGCTGGATGGGGTCACCGTGTGGGTCGCCGCGAAATGCGTGTCGACTTCAAGGGTCGACTCGCCGACCTTGAAAGAGCAAACCTAGTCGCGCTACAACACATAGACGTGGTCGACCCTTGGGTGGTAGAGCACAAAACCTTTATTAAGAAGACGTACAATGACCGACGCCAACAGAGGACGGACAGAGATATACTCAAAGAGCACAACTCATGTTTCACGCGTTGGTTCAAGCAGAAGCTTCTGTCGTACCCTTTACATGAGGATTCTTCCACGGAAGAACAACTCATATTCGCCTTGTCACAGGGCGCCGAGCACAACCTGATGACCTATGAGGCGTACGATATCAACGGCTACACATTCTATACCGAGGCCAAGGACATGAAGAGCGATGGTTATCAGAACTCTGGGGTAATGATGGAATCCTACACTGGTAACGACAAGGACAGATACAACGGAAGGATCGAGGAGATCTGGGAGCTGAGCTACGCTGGAGAGAAGGTCCCGATGTTCCGTGTCAGATGGGCCAAGAACGTCATAAAAGAAGACCGGTATTTCACCACCATGGTTATACCCGAAGCCAAATCCAAGACCGCGGGCGCAAACGTCACCGCGAAAAAATGAGCCATGGGTACTGGCTTCCCAAGTGGACCAATGCTTCTTCATTACCGACCCGCCAAAGCCCAGTCGTGTTGTCGTGAGGAGAGGCAAAAGGAAGATCATCGGAATGGATGGAGTAGCCAATGAGCAAGACTTCGACAAGTACGGCGACCCGAGGATCGAACATGACGACGATGATGAAGTAGCAGCATACACCACAAGAAGAAGCAGGACCACCCTACCTAAAGGACGTCCGTTCCACAGAAGAACTCCATTTGCGAAAAAGAAGGGCAAGAAGATTGTGAACAGATAGC
>NC_041387.1:217139203-217139830 GCF_002162155.2 Triticum dicoccoides | reverse complement strand
GCCGACCCCCCGCACCCTCGATTCCCCTACTCAACCGCCGCCGCCGACCCCCCGCACCCCGCGCACCGTCTTATAAAAAAATAAGTATCAAACAGCTTTTTAAATGCTACTGTCTTATAAAAAAATATTACTGTTATTATTTAAACAAGTTTGAACATATTTAAACACAAATAAGTATCAGACAGCTTTTTAAATGCTAAAAAAAATTTGTGGAGCCTGGGAGTCGAACCCAGGACCTCCTGGTATGAGAACTGGCTGCTGACCAGTCGAGCTAGTAGAGGGGACTTGACGTGGATCAGTTCTGGTGGAACATAACCTGTTGGATCAAGTTGAAATAAAAAAAATACTAATGGCGCACCACGGTGAGGTGCGCCATTAGTATGGACATGCTAATGGCGCACCACGGTGAGGTGCGCCATTAGTATTGTGCCCGTTCCCCCCTTCCCGCTCCCCCTTCGCCCGATCCCCCCTTCCCTCTCCCCCTCTCCAGTTCCCTCTTCCTCTCGATCCACCGCCGCCGCCGCCGCCCTGACCCACTGCTCACCCTCGCCCTCGCCCTCTCCCTCCCTCGCCCTCTCCTCACCTTCCCTCTCCCTCGCCCTCTCCCTCGCCCTAGATCCCCTTCCC
>NC_041387.1:217091553-217138701 GCF_002162155.2 Triticum dicoccoides | reverse complement strand
CCGCCCGGACGCCGTCCCGTCCACCTCCCGGACGCCGCCCGGACGACGCTGCCCCGCCGCCCCGACGCCGCTGCCCCGCCACCTCCGACCGCCTCCTCGACCCCGGCCCGCTCCTCCAAGGTAAGCTACACTGGTTAATTCTGTAAGGAAGAGGATGCTACTATAACTGTATCGAAAGAGGATCCTAGTTAATTCTGGAATAATGTGGCTGCACCTTCAGTCCTCTGCTTGTGGTGTTGTATTGAAATCAGTAGTCCAAACCTGGAGATGCATTTAATTCCAACCTGTAGCTAAGGCTGTGAGTATAATGTGGTTGTTTCATGGAACAGCTAGATTCTACTGTAGCTAGTACTGAAGATTGTGCATATGCACCTAGGAGCCAAAGGCAATTACCGCATATGAGGTAGGTAGGTAGGGAGGGAGAGTCCTCTGAATTCCTGGCAACTTGCTCTGCATTTTTTGCTCGATCGATCAATCGATCGATGTTTTAGTCTTTGGATGTAATTAATGCTCGAGTATGTATTGCCTTGTTTGAATCCCAGTTTGTAACTTTGAACTATGGTGGTTTTTTGTTTGTATTTAGTGTAACAGACGATGCTATCATGATCACTTGTTTAAGCATATATTCTTTCTAACTTGGTGAATGCAGTTTAGCTGCTCTGTTGGCCTTCCATGATCAATTCCTAGTCGTCAGTACTGATGCAACACAAACCTGAGAGGCTGAGGAAGTTGATCTTGGCCACAGTACGCTGTTTGCCGTCCTGGTCAGAGGTAGATATGTGAATGATGAGGCCTTGGTGCCCTCTGGCCGGTAGCTGGGTGGAAGAAGCTTTAGCGGGTTGCGGCTGGGTAGAAAAGGGTTTAGTGGGTTGCTGCTGGGTAGAAGAAGCTTTGGTGGGCTGCTGCTTGTCTTGGTTCTCATCGGAACAACCCAGCTGCGCGAAATCCTCGATCGACTTGACATGAACCTGCAAAGGAAAGACAATATTAATAAATCACAACTCTACTAGATTGTTAAGTTGGGTGGGATGTAAAAGCAAATGTTCTTCTAAGTGCAATATACTTAGTGCTGCTATATGAGTGTATAAATATTTGTTGCTATATAAATGTGAACAAAATTCGTGCTTGTATATGATATTCTGCCATGAAGAAAGAATAGATAGTGTGGGTCTGACCTTGTTTAATTTCTGCAATTCTTGTATATGATATTCTTTGGTGTGTATTGCATTCTCATCGTGGTTTTGATCACAGAACAAGAAGGGAAAGAGCGACTGAAGTACCTACTGTAGCAGACAGAAGTATTTGCCCACTTTGCAGAAGGAAGCCAGGCTAAAGAGAAGAAGCCACGTGGAAGGTGATTCTTGGTTATGTTTTTTTTAAAGCAATCCTTCGTTATGTTTGCTGTGTGCACCGATCTAATTTGAAACATCAATGAAAATTGAAAAAAAATTACTCTCATAGCACTACTTCTATTTGCATTTCCCAAACATATGGTTCTGTCCATCCTCATTTCCTGTCTTCCCTAATAACCATCATTAAGTTATAGGTTTGCTGTGTGCCTGTGCTATTCCCTGTCAGTAATTGATTTCAGAAACTGGCAAGCTTTGATAATGTAAGAGTTACTTACTTGCTAATTAGCCAAGCAGGCATGTATTATAACGGTGGAATTTTAGCCATGATACACATAACGGTGAGTAAAGATGATAAGATCATTTATGAGTTAGTCAACACAAGACAGTGCCACATATTCTAATTACCTGGAACTTGCACTATAAAAACAGAACCTTAATCAGCATGATCCTCTGACCTGTAATTTCTACTTTTATGCCTCTGTTACTCCAGTCAAAGATGTGAACCAACATCTTTCATTGTTATGCATATCAAACACCAAGGGTTATTTTCACTTAAAGTTTTAGAATGGGTGCATTACAATTCAGTCTGATATCTAATAAGACACTCTGGGCTGATATAATTATGGCAGAACCAACCATGATAAATAAAAGGTGATGTTGTCTATGCATTACCAAAAATGTATCTTTGTGAACAAATAAATTGGTAACAACAGCAATGCCATCTTACTGTAGAATTAGAATACATGGACATGATCAGCTCAGCTCCCAAACTGCCATTCATCACATCAATTTCCCCTTATGTAACACCAGTCAAAATTTTATATTGGTCTACCTAGTAGATGCCCATGGTTTGATTTTATGTTTGTTCCTATCAATACAAATGCTGAGCTATGTTCCATTTTTACTGTTCTTTGTGATAGTTTTTGCAACTTTACTTCCCATCTTAAGGCAAGCCCCATTTTTACAGTTCTTTGTTAGCAGAGCTGCTTGTTTCTAAGAACTTTGATACTATTTGGATCAAAGTTAAATGAGCACATAGATGACAAAAAAAAGTTCAGATTGTAAAATGTTCATTTTGCTGCTAGTGCCCATTTTGAGTAATTGCTTAGAGGGATGATCCTGTGTGAGCTGGTGGAGTGATTTGTTTTCTACATAAAGCTCTTTAGTCAGGCTGGTTTTCGTGAAATACACATGAAGCTTCACCAGCTCCTGTGGGTGTGGGATCCATGTGACATGTGACATTGCATCCATGTCCACCTGGGATAATGTTTTTGCAGGTACCCCGAGAGGCCCTTGAGTTTGCCGGAATGTCGATTAACTTCCGTTCCGGCAAATTCGGGTACTCCATATGTCCTATTTTCAGTAAAGGTCATGCTGAAATTTTCCGTGAATTTTAGCATGACTTTGCTAAAAATAGGACATATGGGGTACTTGTGACTAATGCATGGGCCGGGGTATCTTAGTAGTTAATTAAGTAGGATCAAGTGCCCCGGCGTACTTGTGACTAATGCATGGCTTTTAGGGTGCCTCGGTGTCGATAAAAACCGAAATGATGAAAGGTTAGGATTTTAGGGTGCCTCGGCGTCGAAAAACCCTCAATGATAAAAGCCGGGGGTTCGGGCGGCAAGGCATTCTGGGAGCTGTCCCAGGAGATGGAGGAACAACCTCACTTGTATGAGGCCGCCGCCTTCCCCACCGATCCTGAGACCACACTGATGCCACCACTGATGGTGCCGCCGAGGATGCCACCACTGATGATGGTGGCGCACGCACAGATGGCAGCCAACCGAAGAGGCAACGGAAGGACCGGCGCCCGATCGTGCTCCGCACCCTCAAGGAGGAAGTTACTGAAGTGGACTCCAACGGGAATCCAACGGCGCCCGAACGAATAGTCAAGGGGTACTCGCTTCAGCTCGGGTGCATTGTCCGGAGCACCATCTCGATCAACACCGAGAACCTGAGGCATCCTGACCGACGGAATTTGCGCAACCTCCTCTTCCTGAAGCTGCACGAACGATACAAGTTCCCCGCTGAATTTGAAAACACAAGCCTCAAAGGGAATAAAGTGAACAATGCTGCCCTCATGAAGATGAGCAAGGCCCTGTCTACTTGGAAAAGCAATGTGAAGAGAATGATCGAGAAAGGTGAGAGTTATCAGAAGATCAAGGAGAAAAATCCTTCGATCAGCGAAGATGACTACAACGACTTCAAGATCAATTGCTCGAGCACCGCAAGCTCCCAATCAAGTGAGTGGGGGAAACAAATGCGGGAGCTGAACATAGGGGAACACACACTCGGTCCCGGTGGTTACAGAGTGGCGGAGCCTATATGGGACAAGGAGGAGGCGGACCGTGCGGAGCAAGGCCTACCGCCCTGTTGGGTAACGTTGCAGAAAACAAAAAAAATTCTACTCGTTTCACCAAGATCATCTAGGAGTTCATCTAGCAACGAGTCATTGGATGCATCTACGTACCTTGTAGATCGCGAGCGGAAGCGTTCAAAGAACGGGGATGATGTAGTCGAACACGACGTGATTCGAATCACCGGAGATCCTAGCACCGAACGGACGGCACCTCCGCGTTCAACACACGTACGGAACAGCCACGTCTCCTCCTTCTTGATCCAGCAAGGGAGGGAGGAGAGGTTGAGGGAGATGGCACCAGCAGCAGCACGACGGCGTGGTGTTGATGGAGCTGCAGTACTCCGGCAGAGCTTCGCTAAGCAATAAGGAGATGGAGGAGGTGTTGGGGAGGAAGAAGAAGGCAACCAAAGGCCAAGGACTCAAGGTATGAAGTCCCTCCTCTCCCCCACTATATATAGGGGTGCCAAGGGGGGGTGGCCGGCCCTAGGAGATCCAATCTCCTAGGGGGTGCGGCGGCCAAGGGGGGTTTCCCTCCCCCCCAAGGCACCTAGGAGGTGCCTTACCCTCCTAGGACTCTTGCCCCCTTGAACCCTAGGCGCATGGGCCTATGTGGGGCTGGTGCCCTTGGCCCAAGCAGGCCAAGGCGCACCGCCTACAGCCCATGTGGCCCCCGTGGATGGGTGGCCCCACCCGGTGGGCCCCCGGGACCCCTCCGGTGGTCCCGGTATAATACCGATAACCCCGAAACTTGTCCCAATGCCCGAAACAGGACTTTCCATATATAAATCTTTACCTCCGGACCATTCCGGAACTCCTCGTGACGTCCGGGATCTCATCCGGGACTCCGAACAACATTCGGGTTACTGCATATACATATCCCTACAACCCTAGCGTAACTGAACCTTAAGTGTGTAGACCCTACGGGTTCGGGAGACATGTAGACATGACGGAGATCGCTCTCCGGTCAATAACCAACAGCGGGATCTGGATACTCATGTTGGCTCCCACATGCTCCACGATGATCTCATCGGATGAACCACGATGTCGAGGATTTAATCAACCCTGTATGCAATTCCCTTTGTCAATCGATATGTTACTTGCCCGAGATTCGATCGTCGGTATCCCAATACCTCGTTCAATCTTGTTACCGGCAAGTCACTTTACTCGTACCGTAATGCATGATCCCGTGACCAAACACTTGGTCACTTTGAGCTCATTATGATGATGCATTACTTGAGTGGGCCCAGTGATATCTCTCCGTCATACGGAGTGACAAATCCCAGTCTCGATCCATATAAAACAATAGATACTTTCGGAGATACCTGTAGTGCACCTTTATAGTCACCCAGTTACGTTGTGACGTTTGATACACCCAAAGCACTCCTACGGTATCCAGGAGTTATACGATCTCATGGTCGAAGGAAGAGATACTTTGACATTGCAAAAACTCTAGCAAACGAACTATACGATCTTGTGCTATGTTTAGGATTGGGTCTTGTCCATCACATCATTATCCTAATGATGTGATCCCGTTATCAATGACATCTAATGTCCATAGCCAGGAAACCATGACTATCTATTGATCAACGAGCTAGTCAACTAGAGGCTTACTAGGGACATGTTGGTGTCTGTTATTCACACATGTATTACGATTTCCAGATAACACAATTATAGCACGAATAAAGACAATTATCATGAACAAAGAAATATAATAATAATGCTTTTATTATTGCCTCTAGGGCATATTTCCAACACGCCCCTCTTCAATAAATACGGTGACAAGCAGACCAGGAACTTGGTTAGGGCCCGGTACAAGAAGGACCCGAAAACAAAGGAGCTTACCACGGATCCGAAGACCAGGCAGCTTGAGCTTGTTCTGGTAAGGAATACACCCCCGCGTAATTAGCTCCATATGGTTGCATTCTAATTAATGAACCCAAATTTCTAAATGGTTCACATTCCTTCCGCAGGCGACTGAAATCAGTAGCGCGGGGTCGACTAAGAGCAACCCTTGGGACACCACTCTAAATAGGGGGTTGAATGTAATGAAGAACAAGGATAAGCTCAGTAAGCCGACGTCAGCTGGTCGTGTGGCCAGCAAAGGCTTGTCGACAAAATGGGGGTCATACTATACCGCTGGTGTGCGGAAGGAGAAAAAGACCAGCTCGGAAAGCCAGGCGCGAGAGGTTCAAGAACTCAAGGCACAGGTGGCGCGGATTCCGGAGATTTTCCAAGAGCAAGTGGAACAACGACTCGGAGCGACGATCACCGCCCTTGTGCCTACCTTGATCTCGGGGTTGAGTGCGCGGATTGCGAGCGGCCAATAGGGGCCGCCCCCGATTCCTAGCTTCACGGCCAGCAACTCGCATAATGCGATGGCGGGGCCATTGGTGCCTCCGGCGGAGGCGACATTGGTGTCTCCGACGCCGGCACGGGAGCTTAATGCACCCGGGTGTACGCCGGCCGGCACCTCTGCAGCAAGCGGCACCTCCGTCAACTACACGCCCGCCGTTGGCGGTGTGTCGACATTAGCCGAGCTCGACACCATCATCACGGTAACTAATTAAGCCTCTCTCGGCCGAGGACTTCATCTCCTTGCCTTTGACTGGGCATCCCTGACACCCTACATATTTTCGCAGGGCGCCGCCGATGTTCCGTGCACTCTCCTCCACTTCGTGAACAACGAGTTGGTCGATGTCGCCAAGGGCAAAATCATTCAACCGGGCAACCCCTTGTTCCACGGTACCCAGATGCCACCCAACTTGTTTAGGGTTCAACTGGTTCGGGTGCTGCCAGGCTGCGACGACTTGTTACCTCCGATTCGACCCGTCGGGGCCGACGATGAAGACGTGATGACCCTCAGCGCCTGCCTGAGCTGGCCCCTGCTTTGGCCGAAGAGCCAGATTCGTTTGGGGGCGGGGGACACCACCCCAAAGACAACACCGCCAGTCGTGCCGGCGCCAAGTCGGCCCCATGGCAAGACCGCCGTAACGGTGCCGGACATCCCTATGCCACTGGATCCAAGTCGGCCCCATCAGAACGACGACGACGACGACGATGATACATTTGGCAACGTCGATCAGTACTTTGCCGAACATGGGTACGATGGCGACTTCATGGGGCCTCCTTCTCAAGAACCAAACCCAACAAAAGACGTGTGCGATCTAGCTGGTACCGCGGAGAAGCCAAGTTGCAACAGGCGCCGTCTGACGTTCAGCTCTCAGGAGACGCCTCCAGCTGCCGACTTCACCGAGCCTCAGATAGGCGAGGTGCGAAATATTATCAGCCCCAACACACTCAAGAAGGCGGTCTGTGAGCAGAACTCGGTCCCATTACAGGAGAAGAAGAAGGCACGCAAAAGAAAGACTAAGAAGGGTGCGAGCCAGCCGGCACCGAGTACGATCCGTGCTCAGGACGGGCCACCTTCACCGCAGGATATCTCGAGGAGGGTGCATGTGGTGGGTAGGGCGATGCTACCGACAAATATGCTCAATGCTGCAACCGGTGCTATGCGGAGTCTGCATGACAGTGTTCTTTCTTTGGAGAAGCGGCGTCTCAGGGAGAAGGATGTGGCATACCCTGTTTTCGCGGCCAAGGTGCCAGAGGGCAAGGGCTTTGTGGATAACTCCATCGGGCGTACGATCGTCCTGCGTTTTGATGACATCCACGCTATGTTGAACATTCATCCGCTGCACTACACCTTCGTTCGGCTATTTTCGCTGAGTATGGAGATGCGGATCATTCGCGACAAGACCCCAGACATCGTGATAGTCGACCCCTTCTACATGCGTGCCAAGATCTTGGGCAGCGCTGGGACCGGCAAGTCGCGAGTTCTTACCTCGAAGGCGTCATTCTGGCAAACCAAGATAAGGATAACTTCCTCGTGCCTTACTTTCCCGAGTAAGTCCTCCCCTCAACCGGCCCGTAACATATGAATTCTTACATTTCGATCGTTTTTCTTTTAACATTCCGTGTTTTCTGCAGTGACACACGTTGCACGCTCATCCTCCTAAGCCCCAAATATTCCATGGCCACGTATTTCGACCCGGACCGTCAGTCGAACGTAGACTACACAAATGTCAAGAAGGTTCTTGATGATGTTCTCCCCGGCTACGCCAAATCTGGAGGCACCTTCACCAGGCCTATTCGGAAGTACGGCAAGCACGTGTTCTCCCACAATACGACGTTCTGCTCCGTCAAGCAGCCGCCTGGCGGTCAGAAGGGTGCCTACTACGCCATCCATCACATGCGGGCGATCGTACGGGACCGTCATCAACTTCTGCTACCGACTAAACTCAAAGATTGGGCCGCGAGCGTGTCGGCAATCCAGGACGCGGACCTCCGACAAGAATTCTTTCGCATCCAGTCGGAGTTTGCGGAAATCATCCATCAAGATGTCCTTCGTACCTCGGGGCAGTTCTACCTCAGAAATCAACCGTCCAACAGTGACATCGACACAATGCTACAAATGCAGGCTGACAACGACCGTTATTTCATGACTCCCACGATAGACGGCGGCTTCATCTACGCTCCGGTCCCTTGAGTCGAGTCGAAAGCAGTGATGCTGTGTCTAGTTCTGAAACATCGATTGGCTCATGTTGTAATTAAACTTTAATGAACTTGTAGTATGTCTCTTTGGTTTCGAGAGTCGTTCAACTTAGATGTAATCGATGCTATTAATGTCTTGCTTTTCTCTTCCGATCGTTCTGTTGCATAATTATATATTGCTTATGTATTGTCTATGAATTGGTACTAACGTTTCGTTTGGCTAGTGCATAGCGATGCCGACGTATGTCGTGTACAAGGGTAAGGTTCCCGGAGTCTACGATGACTGGGAGGAGTGTCGGAGACAGGTTCACCGATTCAGCGGTAACAGTTACAAAGGGTACACCACTAGGGCCGAGGCCGAATCTAGATATGCCCGCTATCTAGCGGGAGAGGGGAGGGAGCGTTGGAGGAACCGGATGAAGACGAGTTTCATCGTGATCATGCTCATCGTGATGACCGCAGCTCTCTTCTCTGTGATGGTAGTTTAGATGATCGATATCGACTTGTAATGTGAAGACAAACTCGCTACTCGCGGTCTCGAGACATGTAATATAATGTTCTATCTTTGTTCGGTCTTTTCAATTCGGAGACTAATATGATGAATTGTATTCGGAGACTAATATGATGAATTGTATTCAAAGACTAATCTTCTATTGTATTCGATGAATCTGTTGTTGATGTGTGCTGTCTATATTTTGTCAAATTATACATTTTGTAACCTGTGCAAAAAACAGAAAATAAAAAAATAAAAAAAACCTAATATTCATACTAATGGCGCATCACATGACAGTGCGCCATTAGTATGACAAAGCATACTAATGGCGCATCACTGGTAAGTGCGCCATTAATATGCCATGGTTACTAATGGCGCATCCAGTGGTGGTGCGCCATTAGTATGCCAAAGAACCTGGATATACATGGCCCCTGGGAGGCATACTAATGGCGCACCCTGGCCTATACTAATGGCGCACCCTCGGTGCGCCATTAGTATACCAGATACTAATGGCGCACCAGGTGGTGCGCCATTAGTAAAAATTACTAATGGCGTGCTGTTAATGGCGCACCACAGATGCGCCATTAATGGCCATACTAGGTGCGCCATTAGTAGGGGTTTTTCTAGTAGTGATGTCTCGGGCTGAGATACAAAACATACATCAAGAGGGGTGGAAATGAAACGGATGATGAATGTTCAATTTTGGTAGGCAACAATTCCATGCTTTTAAAGATGGTGAATGAGTTTCAATGTAGCAAGGAGATAAGTTTCCATGATTCCATCACGGGACACCTTGGGGAAAGGTGACTTGTAGATTTATCCCTTAAGTGGCAAAAGAATTACTTTTGATATAGGGATCGTTGAGACTCTTTATACCAGCGTAAGGCAAATCACAACAATTGTTTGGCGGAGTACGAAGGGATGGCATACTCAGTCTAGAATGGACGATGTGGACTACCTTGTTGAAGACAACACAATGGATGATTTCTCTTATCATCGGCAATAGATGGGACCCATGGTAGGACCAATTTTGAAGATGATCCTAATCCGCAATTACTAAGAGGGCAGACGATGGGAAATTGACAAAATGGTGGTGCTAGCTGAGAACAAAATGCAAATGCTGGAATGTTCCAACCATCATATCTGCCCGAGATTTAGATCTGGTTGGTAACGGGATATTTCAGACAACATGTCTAGAAAAGAAATTTTTCAACACAAATCGACAAGATGACGTTGCAAGATTCTCAGGACATGAACTACGACAGCAAGCTCCAAAACATGAGCTAGCTCTGCTCAGCAAATGTGAGCACGTTGTCCCAGACAAGCATGACCACATAGTAGTCATATAATAAAACACTACTGAGTTCAGGTGGGGAACCATCATCGAGGATATCTAAGTCCTTGTATACTTATCGATGAACTTCTTATCCCTAAGCAAATCAAACAGTGGCTTGGTGTGCTAGGGATGCAGATGGAATGAAGGTAGCTAATCTCACAATACATTGTATACTTCGCACATGCATGACTGACTTGGGATGATTCCAAAGAAAGAAAGAAAAAATCTTTCTCGGATCCACGGCAGCAACTTACACCAAGTGCACGTGAACTAGAGAATGTCAATTCTTTCATCCGAACATATACCTCATGAACGGAACATGAGGCAATGCTTTAAAAGTTTCCAACACTAGCTGGATGTTTGACACGAATCATGGAGGAGATAAAATTTTGCTGATGGGCTCAACAAGTCATTGGGATTTCCATATAGATGGAATTTCATAATTATGTGAACAAGGTTATAGCATTGATAAGACCAAAAGATATAATGGTGTATTCTCGAGGGGTCAACCACGAGTAAGACAACACTACAAACATCGTTGTTGATTTGATTTAACAATAGCCCATAGTCAAATCAAAGATTGGGTAAGGCAATAGCTCCAACAATTGATCACAGGGAATAATTGATGAAGGTATTATCTTTCTTCAACACACACACAAGATATCCCTTAAGGCGAACTAAGTCGGACAAGCTTTTTTCTTCCAACTCTCCAAGTTGTTGTTTAGCTTAAACTATTAGCTCAGATGTATCCAACACAGATTCTTGGAGAAGAGGTGGTTACAACAAACCAACTAGATCACGAGCTCAACATAACAGTCAGAGGACAACCTGGTGATACTTTCAGGAAGATAGCCGGAAAATCATGAACCACCGATATGTTACTAAGCTCGAGAACAATCTTGCTTTTCAGGGCAAGACGATATGACCAAATAAGTAAGGGATTGGCACAATCCTAACTCTTTGATCGAAGAGTGCACCAGGAAAATGGGCCAGGTAGCACGATCAACGTTAGAATGATAAGTCAATAACCGACATGCTAGGAATGAAACTGTTGTCCTTTAACTACCAAGCAATGAGGTTGCTAGGGGTATTAATTTTCACACATCATGGTTCACTTGTCGGCATTCCGATTGCGACAACACGGAACCGAGGACTGAATAATGATGGCAAGAATATCACTAAATCAAGAATTTGTAGGATAGTGTGCAATTCCCAAGATATTCTTGACATAAAGAAGGTAATACTTCAAGGTAGAACAGAACAAAAGATGGATTCGCATTTTGATCTACAGAATACCACTACTGTGACCCAATCCTAGATATGGATAGGGTACCGGAGTCTGTTTCTCCTAGTCATTCGGAAGTAGAATGGCTTGACGGACCACAGGAATAATACGCATCGATAACACGAATGCACAACTACTACTAACTACCAATTGATAGACGGAGGTCAGAATACAACTAGAAAGGAACAACTCAAGGAACATGTAACTTTCTGAGTTGTGGATGCATAGATTAGTATGTCGATTGAGTTCAACATATTTCTTCTGGATAATCCATGTAGAGAGTTAGGAGTGGCAAAGTCACAATATAGGATGGAGAACTCATCGAGAGCACTCTGGTTGTGATCTTTTGGTTCAAAAGAACTTCTGCCATATTGGTTCATGATATTGGAAGAACGATATACCACACACCTCGAGGACTATAGCAAAGGTTACTAATATCCTAAAGTAACTAGCAAACACTATCAACATGAAGTTAGTAGGGTGAATCTTGGGTTCAAAACCCAGAAATAGAATGCCTACTAACTAAATGGCATCACGAAATGCTTTCGAGAACGACTGCCAGAATCATCACACTGGGAATACAAAACATGGCGAGATCACTAGGTGATACTCTAAGACACCTAGGGTCATAATAATAGCTCCAACATATATGTCGAGGCAATAGAGTACCTCAACACACTGGTTAGTGTGGTTGATCTGGCACAAAGGAGCTTCGGAACGGTAAGAAGGGATTTACAAATGCATCTGACTATTTTAGAAACCTGGGATGACTCCGACAAAATAACAATTGTAAATGCTCAAAAAGATTTGAGACATCCAGCAAAATAGTGGCATAACCACTGAACATCGCAATATTAAGGGTCTAAGGTCAGCTATGAACACACGAAAGTAGTAGGAACTGAACTAAGACTTGAATCCATCATCCCTATAATTCTACGGATTAGTAACACGTGATCCTGATAGAAAGAAGAGAACGCCTAGTTTCTTAACCCCGTAGGAAAGATAGTATGACTCGGATCAGATAGGCATAAGCTACAAGTAGTAAAAAGAGCCTTACATTCCCATACACAATCAATTCCCTTATATAACTAAAGAATTTCTAGGTTCCGCAGTGGCTTCTATTGGCCCACAACACTCAACAACACCAAAGAGAGGATGGTGCTCCCACCACGGTGCTGACCACCTCACCAGCGATCTCCCTCCTCATCCACTAATATATGGATCTCATCCGGCGATCCTTTCGGGTGTCTACTCTAGATCAAGGCAAAACCCATCTTCTATGGGTTCTGCTGGTGGATCTACCCTTGGCTTGGATTTCTCCAAGCGTAGGGTTTTTCTGATGAGGTTTTCAAATCAACTGGTAACACGGTTCATCCATTGGGGCACAGGAGGGCATTTATTTTGGTTGTCTCATTTAGCCGTCATGCCTTCCGTTTGTTGGAGGATTCTGTGGCGGCGGCCTTTGAAGCTGCAATTGGGGGTTCAGCAATTGATCTCCATGTGAGGATAAGGTCTATTCTTTCCAAGTCTCTTGCAAGCAAGTTGGTTTTATTATTATGGATCTTCGTTCTTTTGCTTGTGATTTGTCCAAATGCTCATCTATGGGGCAATGGGGGGCCGAACTGGATTCGTGAGCTCAAGATCTGGAGGAAAGAGTGTGATGCAGAATGGATTCTAGTTAGTCCAACCAAGCGTCAATCATCATTAGGTCTTTTGGCTATGCATAAAACTAATGCTAGATCCTCTCTAAATTCTTCTTGCTTGGCTAGGAAGAAAATTCCCTTTGCCACTTTTGAGCACTACTTTGCTTGTAGAGGATATAGATGCCCTATGATGCAAAATTGCATTGGTGCGATTACAAATGGAGGGTATGATCTCCCTGCTCATGGGAGTGATGTCATCTTGCAGTCTCCTCCATAGGACTTGCTTTGGACGGTAGCTCGACCACCTATTGTGTTTGGTACGGTGACCCCCTTATCGGAGTTGAGTCGGCCGGCGATTCCAACTCTGACGTGTGATCCGGTTTCTGTGGAAGAGATGCCCGTTCATGCGGGGGATCCATCGGCGCAGATCGGGGAGGCGGGATTGGCTCCTTTTCAAATTGGTAATTTGCATCCTAGCCCATTGCGTTTGGAAGCCCACTAGACTATCGGCTCACCTGTGCTTCATAGCCAAGCTTCTAATGGGCCTACCAACTCTGGTAGTCTGAGCCCAATGGCCACTTTCCAGAATATCCCTTCCTCACAAGAGGTTGCGCGTCAATTTGAAGCCATGGTCGATGACATGGCGGACCGCATTGTTACATGTACTCTTTGCTCTCAGAGGGGCCACCTGCATCCGCTTACGGAATGCGAGAGGTCTGTGCGGCTTGCTCTCGCTCGGGTCATTATAGGCAAGACTATAATGATTTCGCGCGCTCCAATCGGTTTCTTTGGAGGCCAATTTCCTTGCAACAAAATACGTTATTCACGGAATCCTCTCCTTTTCATGGGAAGGGAGCCGGAGTTATTGGGATAGACCGTCTAGTCCCATCACTGCCGCCCCCATTGCACCACAATCAAAATCCCTCTCTGTTGCCCAAAGAAAAACCCAAGCAAGCTTCTCCGTCGTCTATGGCGAACTACGAGCTCGTTCCTCTGCGCTTCGTGCCTGCTGGTCATCACATCATCGACGGCGGCGACCATTGTCTTCCTCGCACCTTCTTCATGCCTGCAGCACGCCCACCACACCGCCATGAGGATTACATGGTTGCCGAAGTGATGCCTGCCTCAGAGGGGCCTCTCGGTCCGGTGCGCGAGGAGGTTGTTTAGTTTCTGCTGAATAGAGGTATTTTGGTTCGCTCTGCTCAGTCGTGGTTTCATGGGTTTGGTCTGTTCCAAGTTAGAGATCCGTTAGTCGGATATACTTTGATTCAGCATGCTCCTTTTCCCCTTGGCAACGACCGCTTTGATTGATTCATGAAACACGACGAGGGGGGAAAACTTCAAGGGGACCCATGGTTTTTGTAAGGGCTGGTTAATGTTCATTGGTATTCCCCAAGATTGCCACACTCCGGAGTTCATCTCTCAAGCTGTAGGCACCTTTGGGAAGTTTATCTCTTGGGACAGTGAAGATCCTTACCTTGTCAGAACATTGGTTGAAGCAAGTTTTCCCAATATGCCTTTAGTTCCGCGTGATGTGGTTTTTGGACATTATGCTGAATGGGGTGGTGCACAAGTTTCATGGACTGCTACATGCTATGTTCTAGGAGCGGACTTTGCAGATCAAATGCCTAACGATGAGGACCCAATGCCTTTGGATGGGAATCCTCATCTGTTAACTGGTAATCTCATTCCTGATAACCTTCCTTTTGTGCTGCCTCCCTACACAATACTGGGATGGAACGATGCCCCTGTTGTGGATCCTCCTCCGCCTGCCAATGATGTGGCTCAAGGATGGGGCAATGCTTTGTGGGGTGCTGATGCAGAGGGGAGCACCCTCCGCAGCCCGCAGCTCCGGAATAAGATCATATCTCGATTGTAATTTATTAGCTGGAAGGATCGTTTTCAGTGGAGCAGCATGTTCCGGACGATAACTTACAACATCATGATGGTCAACCTCTGCAGCCTGATTAGCATCTTCAGCCTGAGCAGCAACCTATGGGGAACCCTTTGGCAATTGTGCCTTATCAATCCCCTGTGATTCAGCACCATGAGATCTTCATTGGTATTGCACGCCTTGTGGCAGGGCCACCTCTTCCCCCAGAAATGATTTGGAAGAGGTCTTTCTAGAACATGAAGTTTGATTTTTCTATCAAAGAAGTGCCAAGGTCCATTTTCTTCAGGCCAATGTGCTCAATCACATACTCCAAGCCCTCTTAGTCTATTGCTTTTGATGAGTCAAAGAAGATGTCCTTGTTGGTTGTTGCTTTGCCCAGCTCTGCTCCTGCTCGAAAATCGGTGGTGATCAGACGCCCCGTGGCCAGAGCTATGTATGATGATTTGCATGTTGTTTCTGATTCTGCTTCTGAAGATGCCCTGCCTACTGACTCTAGTCATGTCTCCTCCACATCGGTGATTTTTTATGTGGAGAAACTAGTAAAGGAGAAAAGGTAGAGAGGAAGGAAGAAGGTACCTGCACCCATCGTGGATACGTCACTCAGGCATTGCACCAGAAGCACGGCAAAGCTGGATGGCTTCAAACATGTGGTCTTTGAGCAGATCTCTCTTTAGCCCACGAAGAAGCGTCCTTGCTCCAAGCCCATGGGCGACAAGGGCCAGCCCACTTCTTCAGAGCTTCCTCACCAAGACAAGCAAGATGGTGCTCCTCCACACACTCTGATTCATGTCTTGCAAGCGGTGGGAGCAGAGCTGGAGATTGATCCCTCCCTTCTATCGACGGACAAGCTTATGGCCGATCCAAAGGAGGACTCTACCTCATCGTCAGCTTAAATGATTATCTTAGCTAGCTTGATTTGGCTTGGTGAGCCAGTTAAATTTTATACTTCTATTGTCGCGTTGGGTCCGGTTATGGTTGATGCAGACTGCATTCCTGAACATTGTAATATTTTGGGATGTGTGGCATTGTATGCCATGCTGCTTTTTGTTTATTCTGTCTTGGTTGTTAATGAATCGTGTGACAATGCGTAGCTGGAAAATACTCTGTTGGAATGTCAGAGGTTTAAACTCTGATGCTAGACAACGTTCTGTCAGAGAAAAGGTGACTGCGAGTCAATGTGGTGTGGTTTGTCTCCAGGAAACAAATATCTCCATATGCACCCATGCC
The DNA here is from genome assembly GCF_002162155.2 of Triticum dicoccoides. NCBI lineage: Eukaryota > Viridiplantae > Streptophyta > Magnoliopsida > Poales > Poaceae > Triticum > Triticum dicoccoides. Next base: position 217,122,561 of record NC_041387.1, on the reverse strand, counting down.
ATTATGAAAAGCATTTGTCCTTCTAGTTTTGATGAGTTTATTGAATCTCCCTCGAGGGGTGCTTCCAGTGGTCTTTTAACAGCATGGTGGTCGGACACGTTTTAGGGTACTTTGGTGGAAGTAAAACCATATGCTATTATCATACACTTCACCTCAGTACATAACAATGAGTAATGGTTTCTGGTGAACATTTATGGGCCTTGTCAAGGTCAAATGAGAGATGATTTTGTTAACTGGCTTTATAATTTGGAGATTGAGCTGGAGCAGAAATGAATTTTAATGGGGGATTTCAATTTTATTAGATCACATGATAATAGAAATCTCCCTGGTGGAGATGTGAATGATATGTTCATTTTTAATGAAATCATAGGTCAATTGGGTCTTCTGGAACTTCCTTTAAAGGGCAGAAAATTTACCTGGTCAAACATGCAAGACATGCCTCTTTCCGAACAACTTGATTGGGTGTTCACTTCTGCTAGTTGGATTAGCATTTATCCTATGACACAAGTGACTCCTCTTGCAAAAACGGTGTCTGATCATGTGCCTTGTTAAATTTCTATAAGCACTTCCATACCTAAGGCTCATATTTTCAGGTTTGAGAACTATTGGATTCATCAACCAGGTTTCATGGATTGTGTGCAAGAGGTTTGGGAGAGACCCTCCAACATGTCCCATATTTCAGCATCATTGTGGATAAATTAAAGGCCTTGATGTTTCCTCTAAAGAAATGGCAGAAAGGTTTGTCCCATCTCAAGAAGCTGATTGAAAATTGCAACTAGGTGATTCTCTGGTTGGATAATCTTGAGGACATGAGACCTCTCTCCAGACCATAGGCCAACTTCAGGAGAATTACAAAACTTCATCATGAGCACCTTTTACACCTGCAGTATCTTTATTGGAGAAAGAGATGTACCATCAGGTATATCAAAGTGGGAGAGGAAAATTCCAAGTTTTTCCAAGCCATGGCCACAAAGACATATAGAAAGAATTCTAATGCTAGTTTGTTGATGTTTGATGGCTCTGTTACAACAGATCATGAGGAAATGGCCAAGGCTTTCTTAAATTCCATTAAAGAAAGAATGGGTACAGTTTTGCCAATAACTCTGGAGGGAGATATTTTGTCTTGAATCCCAAGGGTGTAGGGTCTGGAAGTGCTAACAAAACACTTTGATGTCAAAGAAATTGAACAGGTAATTAAGGAGATTCCCATTTATAAAGCACCTAGGCCTGAGGGATTCAATGGCATCTTCTTAAAGAAGTGTTGTCCCATCATTTCTGCTGATTTCATCAAACTGGTTTATGAGTTCCATGTTGGATCTGCTCATTTGGAGAATCTCAATGATTCCTTCGTTACATTGATTCCAAAGAAGTAGAATCCTGAGACTGTGGACCAATATCTCTCTCCAGTGTTGGTCTTAACTTCCTCACCAAGCTAGCTGCAAACAGATTTCAAGAGGAGATCACCAAATGTGTGCATAAGAACCAATATGGTTTTATCAAATCAAGAACAATACAGGATTGCCTAGCTTGGACGTTTGAGTATATCCATTAATGCAACCAGTCTAAAAAGCCCATTCTCCTACTAGAGCTTGATTTTGAAAAGGCTTTTGATTCTATTCAGCTTGGTGCAATTTTGAAGGTCGAGTTGGCAAAAGGTTTTGGTAATACATGGATTACATGGATCAAGCAGTTGTTGTCTGCTGGAACTTCTTCAGTTCTTCTTAATGGTGTACTTGGTAACCATTTTAAATGCAAGTGTGGGGTTAAGCAAGGAGACCTTCTACCTTTGGGAGACTGCATGGAAAGAAGACTCATAGCTAGCTCTTGGTTTTTGCCTCAAGGGAGCAAACTACAACTGGTTAACTCGGTTATTTCCTGCCTGCCTATCTACTTCCTTTGCAGCCTATCAATTCCTCAGGGTATTCTGAAGCAGTTGGAAAGAACTCAGAGATAGTGTTTATAGAGAAAGTATGGTCAGGAGAAGGGCCACTCCCTGGCTGCCTGGCCCCTAGTTTGTAGACCCAAGTCCAGGAGAGGTCTAGGAATCCTAAACCTGGGTTTACAAAATGATGCTCTTCTTCTAAATCATCTCAAAAAATTCTATAATAGGGTGGATGTACCATGGGTTCATTTGGTTTGGGATTCCTATTATTTCCAAAAAGTTGCCCATGATACAACACTTTGTGGTTCTTTTTGGTGGAGAGATGTCTCCAGGCTAATGGATAAGTTTAGGGATGTTACCTCTATCACTATTCACAGAGGGGACACTGTGCTATTTTGGTCAGATCATTGGCAGATTGGAAATAGTTGCACCCCTCTTCAGGAAAGATTTCCCAAGCTCTTTTCCTTTTGCCTCCATAAAAATCTCTCTGTCATGGAAGTTTTTCAGACTGACAACTTTCAAGAGCTGTTTTATTTACCATTCTCTGATCTAGCTTTCCAAGAATTCCACCAACTTTCTTCCTTGATGGAATCTTGTCATTTGGACAGTGATTGCTCTGATGCTTTGGTATGTAGACATGGTAAGAAGTCAGACTATTCTGCCAAAAAGTTGGGCCTGGAAGAGTTGTTGTACCATGTTGAACAAAATGTTTGCTTGGCTGGTCATAGTGGACAGGGTTAACACCAAAGATATGATCCAAGGAAGGCATTGGAGGATTAATGATGGGCCAAGATTGTCGGATGTAGGGTTCTGGCAGACCCTTAATGTTCGAACTCTGGGGTGCGCATGGAGATCTTCCCCCTACGGATCCACGTCCGGTCGCCTCACGAGAATCTAAGATAAACGATGAACAACATGAGGGACACAAGATTTATACTAGTTTGGGCCACCGTTGTGGTGTAATACCCTACTCTAGTGTGTGGTGCGGTGGATTGCCTCAGGGGCTAATGATGAACAGTACAAGGGAAGAACAGCCTCGCAAGAGGTGTTCTTGAGCTAGTGCGATGAACTGCTTGGATGAGTTCATTCGCCTCTCGATCTAATGAGCACTTGATGATCTGTCCCCTCCTACTGTCAGTGTCAAAACCGGCGGATCTCGAGTAGGGGGTCCCGATCTGTGCGTCTTAGGCTGAAGGTAACAAGAAGCAAGGGACACAATGTTTACCCAGGTTTGGGCCCTCTCGATGGAGGTAAAACCCTAATTCCTACTTGATTAATATTGAAGATATGAGTAGTACAAGTGTACTCTACCACGAGATTGTAGAGGCTAAACCCTAAGAGCTAGCCTATGATGGTATGATTGTAATTGTGATCGGCCTTCTAAGGACCAACCGCTTCGGCTTATATAGACACCGGAGGGGGCTAGGTTTTACATGGAGTCGGTTACAAGGAAGGAAACACAATATCCGGATCGCCAAGCTTGTCTTCCACGCAAAGGAGAGTCCCATCCGGACACGGGCCGAAGTCTTGAGTCTTATATCTTCACGCTTCAATAGTCCAGACGATGTATACAGTCTGGCTGTCCGGATACCCCTTAATCCAGGACTCCCTCAATAGCCCCTGAACTAGGCTTCAGTGACGATGAGTTCGGCGCGCAGTCTTGTCTTCGGCATTGCAAGGCGGGTTCCTTCTCCGAATACTCCAATATACGTACTCCGACGAATAGTGTCCTACTTCCCATCAATGTCGCACTCCTCGGCTTCAGTGCCTCAGTAATGACCATCTCCACGTGTCTAGCGAATGCGAGGAGCCGAGGTATTTTTGCATTTGCCACCGCCGATCCTTCAGGCTGGCCGTCTATTTGAAGAGACGGGAATTCTCAGATCCAATCCTCACTTTCCCCCCTCGAGCAAGCATCCCACAGAGCGCTCCGGAAAAAACCATTCCAACATGGCCGGTCGTTGCAGCTCTTCTGCTCGCTCTCCTCGCTCCAAGTCGGGGGATTGGGATGAGTGCTCAGTTCCTCATAGCCGTTTAATAAAATTACAAACCCAAGGGTTTCTTCCATCGGCGTTTATGGTCCCCGTTCGAGCCGGAATAACCACTTATAATGGAGGGGAACAAGCGGAGAGATCTCCTAATCCATCTCCAGAGGAGCGAATACGCCTCATCCCACATCTACTAAGGGGCGTCGAGTTTCTTATCCACCCGTTTCTTCGCGGGCTCCTGGAGTTCTACGGTCTCCAGATGCACAACCTTACCGCTGCCTCCGTACTACACATAGCAGGGTACGTTGCCCTTTGCGAGCTATTTTTAGGCTGCAAACCTCACTTCGGGTTATGGAAGAAGCTAGTCTGCCTTGTCCCCCGCACCCAGGGGGAATCCCTATGTCAAGTGGGCGGGGCCGAAGTATGGCGCATTGCCGAGACCGGATACCTATCCGGCACTCCCAAGAAGGCACCAGAGAACTGGCCTTCAGAGTGGTTTTACATTGATGGCGTTTCCCTTCGGGATCCAGTCCGGACAGGTCTCCCCAAGTTCAGTAACGCCCCACCGAGGGCACATCTAAGCTGGCGCCCCCGGGGCCCCCAAGAGGAGGATACGAGGTAAATACATTTCCTGATGAGCAGGATAAAGTTACTGGCCAAATCCGGACTGACGATAGTCGAGGTCATGGCAATATGCATAATGCGGGGAGTGCAACCGCTTCAATATCGGGGGAAGCCCATGTGGCACTTCAACAGGGAAGACGACGCCACCCGTTGCAGCCGTAAGGGTCCGGACTCCACCACTGCTCTGGCAAGGATATTGTCCGGTTTATACAAAGGGGAAGAGGAACAATTCCTTTGCATTAAACCGCGGGACGGATTCTCCATGTGCAACCCCCAGAGTGGGTAAGTCGTGATTCCATTCCCTTCTTCACTTACTTTAGCGTTCTCTGCTAAGATTACCCGCATCGATGTTTCCGAGCAGGAACTGAGGAGGGCCGTAGAAGGAATCTTCAGCCCCTCCCCACAGCCAGAGGACCCCGGAAGGGCCCTAGATCCTGGACTCCAAGAAGATCCGGATATTACTGTGGAGCTTGTCAACGGGGTAATTTATCAAGCGAGCTGTGATGGTGCCTCTATGGCCATTATTGCTGACTATCCTGGACTGCTCCCTATGTCGCATGTAAGCCAAACTATAAACCCTATCCTCCGAAGAGGACTCTCCTCAAATGTCATGCCTTACCCTTGAGGCGTCGTGCTGTTTGCAGAGACGACGGGCGGAGCGCGGGGACGAGCCCCTAGGGACTAGTCGACCACGGGCGTCCGGATCGGGCAGGCTCAAGAGGAAGGTGGTGAGGGTCGACACACCGCTGCAGAGGTAAAGTAAAAACCTGTCCTGCGATTATGGTATTTGAAATATAACAGCCCCCTTCGTGTCTAGTAGGAAGAGGAGCAGCTGGACTATATCCGGGGATCCCGCCAATCATGGCCCCACCAGCTGGGTTCCAGAACCAGCTTCGAGGGCGGAGGCGGACACGGGGCCAGTACCACATAGTTCTCCGACAGAGGACGCGGATATGCTTTCGGCCACGAACTCCAAAGTGGAGAGCACCATGAATCACCGGCGCCGGAGGGTCGTGCTTCGGAACAACTTCTTTTCTGAAGAGGCATTTAATGCCTTCAATTCGAGGCATGCATACATCCGAGAAGCTCAAGGCGTGCTTGCCCGGGCGACGGACCAGTATACCAAAGATATACGGGTAAGAAATTTTGATAAGCATGTATAGCAGTAGCCCCTGAGACTTGAAATGGTTGAAACAACTGTTTTAAGGATCAATTTATGTGCAGATCCTTGTAGAGAAGAATGAACAATTGGCTCGGGAGCTGGAGAAATGCAAGGCCCGGCTGAGGGACACGGTTGCCAAGTTAGAGGAATGCCAGAAGGCCTCATCTGGTAACATTTGTCTCAATTGTACGAAGATGCATCAGTTAGTAAACGACTGCTATGACTAGTCTAACAGAAAATTCTGCAGACAATCCCGGGGTGAATCCGGAGGGCGTAATGGATGACGACTCGCATCTCAAAAGGCAGCTAAAGGCTGGTGAGCGCATTCTTATGCAAGTTAGGCAGGAGAAGAACAACCTTAAAGATGCCAATATCCGGCTGGACATGGAATTAAAATACGTCTGTGCTCAGCTGGCGGACTCCGTGAAGGATAACAAAAGGCTTCGATGCGGTATTTATGGTAAATGCCTAGACGAACTATATTACAGTTCGGCAAGGAAGTGTATTGAAAGAATTTTGCTTGTAGGCCTGTTGACGGGTCGCCCCGAGGAGGAGATTTCCTCATCTGCAGGTGATGTACTACAAGACCTTTCACAATTGCACGAGAGGGCTCGGCGGGTTATGCACGACGTTGCTCAGGTCTTATGGCCATCAAGCTTCCTTCCGAATGGCATGGGGGAGCTTGTGGATCTGCTCTAAGGAGCTCGGCGGTGCTTCCGATTGTGGAAGATGTCAGCCTGCCGGCAAGGTGCAAGGGAAGCCTGGGCTATGGTGAAGACGCGCTACACCAAGCTGGACTCGAACCATATGGCCAAAGTAGGACCGGCGGGGCCTGATGGGCAAGAAATTCCCGTAAGTCTGGTATATGACCAGGTAGCGTTAGCTGCCAAGTATTCTCAACAGGATTGTAAGCTAGATAGCCTGTTGGATGGTATAGAGGAGGAATATAGTTAGTCCAAGTGACTGTGTAATTCAATGGTCATAAGTAGCGCCTAGCCGGATTAAAATCATTTTTCATGGCGGACCTTTTCGCTTCAGCCCCCGGATCCTACAGTCCGGGGTGTGTCCGAATACCCGCTCGGTTATACAAAACCGGGGTATGCGTGGAAACTAGGCGTAGGGGTCATAAGTGCTTGAACAGACAAGTATCCAACTAGTTATGTTATATTACATGGATAGTAAGAAACATCTTCCAGGGAGAATAGTTCCGTTAGGGGTTCCTTTCCCTGGGTACGCATGCGACGATGCGCATGTCCGGACTATGAATGATGGCGCAGGATACAAGACTTCTGGGGATTTACGTTGTAATAAACGAATACATCTTTTATTCACCGATCGAATATTCTCTTAAGGAAACTAGCATTTGTCTTCACCAAGTCTGAGGTACACATCCGACTGAACTGGGAATAAGAATCATAGAGGTGCTCCCCTTATGCCCTAGCCGAATTAACGGGAACGTAGGGCATAAACACAAGAGCCAGGCAACCCAGCTTGGCCACATCTTAAGTCATATCGATGCATATAATGGTGAAGAAAAGGCACATATGGAAAAAGAAATGCATATGTGATGGGTGAAAAGCGATTAGAGTATTTATGTTTAGCTTCCGTATAGGAAGCCCCCAGGTATTTCTTACACACATAGAGCGGTCGGAGTAATACGAAAGTCCGTACTGTATTAAATACTTTGTGTGAAGAGGAAAGAAAAGATAAAAAAAAGTCGAGAAAGGAGAAGGGATGCAGCATAAATAAAAGGGAAGGAGTAAGGAGACGAACATTGAGTTCGGCGTTAGGCATAGAATCTCTAGAGTCTGGCCGCGTTCCATGGGTTCGGCTCAAGTCTGTTATCGAATGCATTACGTAAGCGGTATGCTCCTCCGGTGAGAACTTTGTCGATGACAAAGGGACCTTCCCACTTGGGTTTGAGCTTGTCCTTCTTCTTCTCCGGTAGGCATAGAACGAGTTCGCCAATACTGTAAGTTTTGGCCCGTACTTCTCTGCTTTGGTATCGTCGAGCCTGCTGTTGATAGAATGCGGAGAGGGCTTTTGCGACGTCGCGCACCTCCTCCAGGGCATCCAAGTTATCCTCCCAATCTAGCTTGGCTTCCTTCTCTTCGTACATGTGTACGCATGGCGAATCATGTATTATGTCGCAGGGTAGAACTACTTCCGCGCCGTACACCATATAAATTGGTGTATATTCGGTGGTGCGATTCGGCGTGGTCCGCAGCCCCAGAGTAGGGAGTCGAGCTCGTCGACCTAGTGCATATCTGATTCTGTCAAAGATCGCACTAGTCTGGATTTGATGCCGCTCATGATGAGACTGTTTGCCCGTTCGACCTGGCCGTTTGTTTGGGGATGGTAGACGGAAGCGTAGTCGAGCTTAATGCCCATTTTGCCGCACCAAGTTTTAACCTCATCGGCTGTGAAATTGGAGCCGTTATCAGTGATGATGCTGTGGGGGAAGCCATATCGGTGTACGACCCCAGATATGAAGTCTATGACTGGTCCAGATTTGGCCGTTTTGACTGGTTTGGCTTCTATCCATTTGGTGAACTTGTCCACCATGACCAATAAGTATTTTTTCTTATGGATTCCTCCTTTAAGAGGTCCGACCATATCCAGCCCCCAGACCGCGAAGGGCCAGGTTATGGGGATTGTTTGGAGGGCGGTAGGGGGCATATGACTCTTATTGGCGAAGAGCTGACAACCGACGCAGTGTTGGACAAGGTCTTGTGCGTTTGCTCGGGCCGTCAGCCAATAGAAGCCTGTACGGAAAGCCTTGCTGACTAGTGCCCGAGTTGCGGTGTGGTGCCTGCCCAGTACGGCATGGATTTCAGCCAAGAGCTGCCGCCCTTCCTCCTCGGAGATGCATCTTTGGAGCACTCCGATGACAGTTTTCTTATAGAGGTCCCCTTCGTGGACTTTGTAAGCTTTAGAACGTCGGACGATGCAGCGTGCTTCATTTTGGTCTTCTGGGAGCTCCTGCCTATTTAGTTAGGCCAAGAAAGGCTCGGTCCATGGGGCGAGTACGACCAAGATTTCATGGGCCGAAGATCTTATTTCGGTGGCAGAGCCTCCGATTATGTCTGATGGTTCAGAATCTGGGTGTGTGTTCGGATCCGTGCTGGTATTGGTGGGATGGGGTCGCGTTTAGCGCTGACGTGGGTGAGAACGTCAGCTGCGTGATTGTTTTCTCGAGCCACATGATGGAATTCGAGCCCCTCGAACCGAGCTGACATTTTGAGGACGGCATTACGGTAGGCCGCCATTTTCGGATCCTTGGCATCGAAGTCTCCGTTTATTTGTGATATTGCGAGGTTCGAATCCCCGCGCACTTCCAGGCGTTGGATGCCCATAGAGACTGCCATCCAAAGATCGTGCAACAGAGCCTCATATTTGGCTGCATTGTTGGAGTTTGTGTATAATATTTGAAGGATGTACTGGACCGTGTCTCCGGTGGGAGACGTCAGTACTACACCTGCTCCCAATCCGGCCAGCATTTTAGAGCCATCGAAGTGCATGATCCAGTTGGAGTACACATCGTACTCTTTAGGGAGTTTGGCTTCTGTCCATTCGGCAAGAAAGTCAGCCAGTACTTGCGACTTGATGGCCCGCCGTGGTTTGTATATTATGTCAAACGGAAGGATCTCGATAGCCCATTTAGCAATCCAGCCCGTAGCATCGCGGTTATTTATTATGTCATTGAGTGGAACTTCGGAGGCCACCGTAATTGAACACTCTTGAAAGTAGTGTCGTAGCTTCCAAGATGCAATGAAGATCGCGTATGCTATTTTTTGATAGTGTGGGTATCGGGATTTGCATGGGGTGAGTACTGTGGATACGTAATAAACCGGCTTTTGGAGCGGGAATTTGTATCCGTCAACCTCTCGTTCGACGACGAGCACTGCGCTTACAACTTGATGTGTTGCCGCTATGTATAGTAACATGGGCTCGCCGATATTTGGCGCTGTTAGGACTGGATTACTGGCCAGTAAGGTCTTTATTTCATCGAGTCCGGCCGCGGCTGCATCCGTCCACACGAAGTGTTCGGTGCACCGAAGGAGGCGGTAAAGAGATAATGCCTTTTCTCCTAACCTGGAGATATAGTGGCTTAAAGCGGCCACGCATCCAGCTAGTTTCTGGATGTGCTTGAGGTCAGTTGGTATATCCAACTGCGATAGATCTCGGATTTTTGTCGGATTCGCTTCAATTCCTCTATTGGAAACAATGAAGCCCAGCAGTTTCCCAGAGCGGACGCCGGAAACGCATTTTTTCCGGATTCAACTTGATGTCGTATGTCCGAAGGATATCGAATGTAAGCCTCAAGTCATCTATTAGGGTTTCGATGTGTCTTGTTTTTGTGACCACGTCGTCCACATATGCCTCCACTTTTTGGCCGATTTGTTTTTCCAGGCATGTTTGAATCATGCGTTGATAGGTTGCACCGGCATTCTTAAGCTCGAAAGGCATAGTGTTGAAGCAAAAAAAGGCCATATGGCATTATGAAAGTTGTTGCAGCTTGGTCGGACTCTGCCATCTTGATGGTATCCAGAGTATGCGTCGAGAAAGCATAGCGAGTCGTGTCCAGCTGTGGCAACGATAATTTGATCGATGTGAGGGAGGGGAATGGGATCCTTGGGGCAAGCCTTGTTGAGTTCTTTGAAGTCGACGCATAGGCGCCAGGATTTGTCCTTCTTTGGTACCATTACCATGTTTGCCAGCCAATCCAGATGTTTAATATCTCTGATGAATCTGGCTTCGAGTAGCTTGGCTAGCTCTTCCCCCATTGCTTGTCGTTTGGGCTCTAAAAATCACCTTAGGGTTTGTTTGACAGGTTTGTATCCCTTTAGTACGTTAAGGCTGTGTTCGGCCAATCCACGCGGGATGCCCGGCATGTCCGATGGGTGCCAGGCGAAAATGTCCCAATTCTCGCGTAAAAAGTCTCTTAGTGCGGCGTCCATTGCGGGGCTCAACTGTGTCCCGATGGAAGCTGTCTTCGTGGGGTCCGTTGGATGGATTTGGAATTTGACTATCTCGTCTGCGGGTTTAAATGAGGTGGACTTGGGTCGCTTGTCGAGTATCAGGTCGTCCCTGTCCACGGTGGCCCGTAGCATTGTTAATTCTTCGGCTGCTAGGGCTTCGGATAATGCTTCCAGGGCTAGTGCTGCAGTTTTGTTTTCGGCGCGAAGTGCGACGTCTGGATGACTGGCTAGAGTAATGGGGTATGTCTTGAAAGCTCGTAAACGCGTCCCGCCCTAGAAGGGCGTGGTATCCGTTGCTAAAAGGGGCCACTTGGAATGTGATTTCTTCGGACCTGTAAATTTCTGGTGTGCCGGATACCACATCGAGTGTGATTTTTCCCGCACACCGCGCTTCCCGACTAGGAATGATTCCCCTGAAGGTGGTGCCGTTTTGCTCAATGCGGCCTTTATCAATTTCCATCTTGTTGAGCATTTCTTCATAGATCAAGTTTAATCCGCTTCCGCCGTCCATGAGTACTGTAGTGAGCCGAAAGTTGTCCACGATTGGGCTAAAGACCAGAGCGGCCGGAGCCCGGACAGTCTGGAATCGAGGTTCATCACTGGCATTGAAAGTTATAGCAGTGTCATTCTAGGGGTTTATCTTTGCCACATGGCAAATTTCAGCGGAGCTTCGATGAGCTCGCTTGCGCCTATTGTTTGAGGTGAAAGTCTCGAAGACTGTTAATACCATATTGTGTTCGTTGGCGGGATGTTGTTCTGCTTTATGGCTTGCAAGAAGATCCTCCCCACTTTTTGCAACCTGCCGGAGTATCCAACATGCTCTAAGGCTATGAGTTGGTGTTATGTCCAGAGTGTTGTGGAGTTTACATGGTCTATTGAGCCATTCTTCCAATATGGTTCCCTGCCCCGGGGCGGGCTTTGGTTTCTTGGGAATTGGATCGGCCGACTTACGAGAGTTCGCCCGCTTAGTTCGGACAGAGGTTTTGGTGAGAGCCGTACTATCCCAAAATTCTGTTCGGGTTTTCCAGGCACTTTCCATCTCACAGTACTTCTGTACTATGGTTCCAAGTACGCAAAGTGTACTATGTCACGGCGACTTATAGGAATAAGGATTCCTTTGTTCGTGCAGTTTTTGCATAAGAGTGAGACTACGTCCTCCTCGCAGCAATCCTTGACCTTGTTTAACACAAGGAGGAATCTGGCCCACTAGCAATGTACTGTCTCCTGGGGCTCTTGCCTAATGCTGGAGAGACGGTTTAAGTCCGGGTGGGTGTTGTTAGCTGAATCCAGATTCTGATCCGATCTAGCACCCAGGGGCATGGGAGATTTCGAGTGTGACAGTTCGGGATCTGGACTGTGGCCCAATCTCATAGGCCCAATGCCCAATTCTATGTCCGGGACCCGGGTCATGTTTTCCTTTGAGCAGGTGTTCGGCCCACGGAGTTCGGTGATCCGGGCATAATTCATCCTCAAAGTTGAGGGGTAATCCGTGTGTGGTTCCTCCACTACTGCTATCTCATGGGTGGCCGGCCGGGATCTGATGTCCCTTCGGTCTGGTGTAAACCCGATCTGGTTATAGTCTGTAGTGACTCCTAGAGCGGTGATGCGACCCAAGAGCTCATTAATGGAGGAGAGCTCCACCGGATCCATCTATTCGGCGAGTTCCGAACTAACGCGAAGATTATGCTTGATGACCCGAGAGGCCGTCGTCGGCGCACCCGCCGATGGGGCAGACATGATAAAGCCGCCAAGTCGGAGAGTTTGGCCTACAGCCAAAGCTCCCCCGGAGGTAATGTTGTCCTTGACGACAAGACGAGTCATCGAGCCTTGCGGCGACGACACATAGGAACTCTCAATGAAAGCACCAATGTCGGTGTCGAAACCGGCAGATCTCGGGTAGGGGGTCCCGATCTATGCATCTTAGGCTGATGGTAACAGGAAGCAAGGGACACAATGTTTACCCAGATTCAAGCCCTCTCGATGGAGGTAAAACCCTACTTCCTGTTTGATTAATATTGAAGATATGAGTAGTACAAGAGTAGATTTACCATGAGATCATAGTGGCTAAACCCTAAGAGCTAGCCTATGATGGTATGATTGTAATTGTGATCGGCCTTCTAAGGACCAACATGTCCGGTTTATATAGACACCGGAGGGGGCTAGGGTTTACATGGAGTCGGTTACAAGGAAGGAAACACAATATCCGGATCGCCAAGCTTGACTTCCACGCAAAGGAGAGTCCCATCCGGACACGGGCCGAAGTCTTGAGTCTTGTATCTTCATGCTTCAATAGTCCGAATGATGTATATAGTTCGGCTGTCCGGATACCCCTTAATCCAGGACTCCCTCACCTACTGTGGTGGCTAGTCCTATTTATAGAGGCCCTGGTCCTCTTCCCAAATATTGAGAGGGAAGGGCGCCAACAATGGCCATTTTGAAGGGGAACATCTAGTACAAGTTATCTTGACAAAAGTTGGTCTTCGGCTACCAAAGGCACTGGTGATGACACTGTCTTGGGCTCCACGGTGACCTCCATCCTGCCGCTCTGCTGGTCTTGGTCTCGTTGCACAGAAATGGCAACCTTTTCCTGATGCCTCGGTACTCCATGCCTGTGCTTGCCCCCTTTGCACGAAAGAGGAAACAAGGACACTACGCAGGCCGGCCCCCGCCTGGTCTCGATCGTCATGCCTTGCGTCACGAGCACCTCGCGAGGTACCCTGCCTTGATCTCTCCTCCTCCTCGCAAGCCTTCCTGGCGAGGCCATTCCTGAGGAAGTCTCGTGTCGTCCGCCCTGTGAGGCTTGGCCCCTCGCGAGGGTCTTGAGTCTTCCGTTGATCAAGATGGGCCGTATTGGGCCACCACTCTAGCCACGCCGCAGGCCGCAGCCAGGCAAGTCTGGGGACCCCCGTTCCCAGAACGCCGACAGTAGCCCCCGGGCCCAAGGCACACTTAGACTTGGCTTAATGGAGAAGCGAAGGGGCAAGTGCGGAGCATCGCGGGCCCCATCAGCCAGCTGCCTTGGGCGCCGCGTGGCGGTTGATTGGACGTGGGCGCCTCTGCTTCCCCACTCTCCCTCATTATGCGCCTAGCTAGGTGGTCACGAGGCTTGTACACAGTTATCCTCCCTTTACTGCCTACGCGCTTCTTGTTCCCTTTTCCTCCTCGAGCCTCTTCTTCCGCCTCCAATTCATCTTCAGTTCTCCCCCCTTTCCATTGCCAAGGCGCCAATGAAAAAGGATAAGGGGAAGAAACCTACGCCTTCACCCAGCGCGCCTCCGGCGGCTGCTCCCGCCATTGACAAGTCAGTCATACTCAATCTAGAAGCCCTGGAGAAGGTCTGCTCCGCGCTTGCCTCCAGCTTCAATGAGTGCAGGAAGACGACAGTCTGGCCCGCGTCCCATGCCTCCTTCGACAGGATCGTGATGGAGGTCCGATTCTTTGCCGACGCCTTGTGGGCGGGCCTAGTTCCCCCCTTTTCCGCTTTCTTCAATGCGGTGCTTTCCCATTACCAGATCCACATGATGCATCTTGGCCCCCAATCCATTACTCTGCCTGTTGTCTTCGCCTTCGTCTGCGAGGCCATGGTGGGGATTCCTCCTTTCGTTGCCCTTCCGCGCCACTTCTTCTCTCTACGCTTGTCTGACCCTTCTCGGTGTTCGGGATGCGTGAGCTTCCAGGCCGTGCCGGAGACGGCCACCTCGGGGGTCGATTTTGGCCTCCCACCTTCTGCGAGCGGGTTCCAGGAGTGGTGGTTGTATGTGGACGTTGGGGTGCCCAGCCCCTTGCTCGCGCACCCGACGCCGCCTGCTATTCCCAATCTTGGTTGGGGTCACGAGGAGCTTACGATCCCCCAGCTTGCTTTCACCTAGCATTGCTTCAAGAGGCTGAGGAAGCTCGGGGTGACGGCGCCCCAGTTGGTGAAGGATTTCCTACGGCGCCGCATCGCTCCACTCCAGCGCCATTGCCGCCCAATGTGGGCTTACTTCGGTGGCCAGGATTGTATGAGGCTACAGGAAGGGGATATCGCGCCCGAGACGCTGAAGAAGGTGCTGCGGGTCCTGAATGACGACCCCTCTCCTGGCAGCGTCCGTCATGGTGGTGCCCTGTTGTATCTTTGCACAAACAGGGTCGAGTTCGTGAGGCAGATGCCCCGCTTCGATGAATGGGGGCTGCGCCCCTCGCGGGGCCATGCGAGAACCCGGTTGCGGTGGTCCTTCCCCCAACCGCCCGCGCCGACCTTGCCTCAGGAGTCGATGCTGGGAGGCAAGCATTGTCAAGAGCTAGGTGGCCTGATGTCGAGGTGCTGATGTCGCACGGGGCTCCCGAGGCGTCATCCTCCGGAGCTTACGGAGCCCCCCTTGAGGTGGTGGTTGATGAGGGGGCACGACTGGCGGCTCCCGAGGCCGAAGCCCCCGAGGCCTCAGGAGGCCACCATGAGGTGGCACCTGATCGCTCCTCTCAGGCTGGTGCCCTTGATGTAGGCCATCCTGACGCTTTGGCTCCTATGACGTGCGCCGGCTCTCACGTCGCGAGCTTGGGCCGGTTCCGATTTCGAGGCCCTTCGCAAGAGGAACAAGGCTTCCGGTGGTGACGATCGCCCGTTCCGCCCATTGAAGCATAGGAACTACTTCGCCATGGATGAGTAAGTCCCTCCTTCTTGTAGTTCCTTGCTTGCCGCTCCCCTTGCTGACTGTGGCCTTTTAGGATCCCTTCTGACGAGCCCGTAGAGCCATCTGAGGAGCCACTTCTTCAGGCTTCTCCTCCACCACCGACCTTGATCGCCCCGAGTCCGCGTGCCACCCTCGGCGCAAGCTCGGCCGAAGAGGTAGGCCGGCCTGTGGTGCACCTTGAACCTGTGGGTGCATCGCTCCCGCTTTGCGAGCTCTCCCTGGATACAACTAGCTTGCCCCGGGCTCCTCCATTGATTATTGGTGGCAAGTGGTTGAAGTCGATCTTCGGTTCCTCACTGGGAGGTGGATCAGTGCCTGGCTGCGTCCCTTGTGGGGTCCGCCCGGCGATCATGGGGGCGCCAGTCCCCAGCCCCCTGCCGAGAAGGGGCGAACCACTCCAGGGTCCTCCGCCAGCGTCGATAGCTGAGGATGATGTTGATGACGTGCTCAAGCATGCGCGGGAGCGCAGCGCTGCCCGACGAATGTTCCTTCAGAAGGCGATAGATGCAATGAGCCAGCTTGGTGCAGAGCTTGCAGGAGAGGACGTGCGACTTGAAGCTGAAGGCCTGCGACTGATCGAGGAGCAGCGCAAGCTGAAGGCGGCTGTCGGTCTCGCGCGCCATCAGCGTGATATCAACAATGCCAAGGCCGAGGCATCTCTGGTGGCCTCTCGGGAGGCCTGCTCCCGAGCCATCGAGGAGGCCTAGGAGGTGGATCGGTGATGTGAAGCTGCGGAAGAGTGCGCATGGGAGCTCCAAGACTGGTGTAACTCCCTGGAGCAGCTGGCGGAGTTGCGCCGGGCCGCCCTTGCGTCGCTGAAAGGGGGGCCCGCTGAAGGGGAGGAGCTCCGGAAGCGCGAGGAAGCGCTGACATTGGAGGCTGCCGAGCACAACCTTGATCTTGAGTGGCTGGAGACAAGGGAGCGCTAGGTCACCCGGGAGGAGGACGACATCGGCGCGCGGGATGCCCGGATCCATGTGGAGATCGACCGTCACGTGGCGGAGGCTCGTGCTGTTCTTGAGCGGGAGTATGGAGAGCGGCTGGAGCTGATCAAGGCTGAAGCCGCAGGCAGGACTACTACTCTCAGGACCAGGCTGACTGAAGCCACACAGTGAGCTGAGGCCACCGCTGTCGCGCTAAGCTCGGCGCAGGCTGAGCTGGCCTCCTCCCATGTTGAACTGCTACTTCTTCAATGGCGGGTTGATGATGCCGAGGCCGTTGCGCAGCAGAATGCGGACGAGATCCGCCAGCGGCAGACGCTGGAACACATGCATGGCCCCATGCTCTCGACACTTAGGGAAAGGGCCAACGCGGCCTTGGGCAACATCTGCGAGGCAATCGCTGAGGAGCCGCATGTGACCAACTACGCCGACAATCTCCGGTTCTTCACTGACGTGGTGACGCATCTAGAGAACCACTCTGAGAGGTCTCACTAGCTGGTGGAGGAACGGAGCCGCAGCCTGCTTGCGCGGGCATTCTCCCGCGTCTTCAGCTATATCCAGAACATCGACCCCCTCTTCGACTTTGATGCCGCCATTGCCCCGGTGCCTGAGGTCGTCCGAGGCGACCTAGCACGGTGGGTGGAGGACAATGTAGATGCACTCGTCCGGGACTTCACCTCTCATGACGACGGGGTGATCGTTGCTGCTGATGAAGGCGACGTGGTGAACGGTGGTGAAGAGGGCGCCAACAATGGCGATGAAGAGGCTGGCGACAACGACGGCGGTGCCAGCGACACCTCCGGGGATGCCCTAGGGGATGCGGTGAGCGACATGTCCGATTGATCCCGCGCTTCCCCTGCTGTTTGTCCTGCGCAGGAAGAGACTTGGGCGTGGCCCTAAAGGTTGTGAGAGCATTTTGGGAGGGGAAGCCCCTCATGTAAAAAGATTATTGCTTATGTGTTGTCAAGATCGGCGCCAGATGGGTGCCTGCATGATGCCATGATTTTCGTGTTGAGTAGGTTGTCGTGGTTTCACCTTGTCTTGGCGTGTCTCGAGTCGGCTCGCAACGTCCATCTGAGGACCTAATGAGGGTCCTATTTAACAATGCAGCGTGAGCCTGGCTGGAGCAAACGCCGGCCGTGAGACGGCGGGCGCACATGCTGGGCCCTGCCCTACTCCCGAGGGGCTCGCGAGAGGGAGGCAGCTAGCGTGAAATCCAATTCGAACAAAAATCAGAGCACAAGAAAGCACACGAATAAGACACGACAGCCCTCCCCGCAAACGCAAGCACAAATTCGACATCAACTTAGATCCGAAACGAGAAAGCTTGTTCACACGAAAGGAAGCAAAAAGCAAAAGGCCACGTCCGGCACCTAGTCTAGTATTCTACGTCTTCTCACCAGCGCGGAGCTAAGTGCTGCCACTGGGCGTGGGCGGGAGCCCCCAAGGCCCGAGGGCGGCTCTCCGGAGACTCCGGGGCGTTCACAGCCCCAACTCATTATTACGTGAGAGTGTCACGGGCGGGGAGGTTAAGAGGCACTAGGCCTTCTTCACAGGTACTGGCCTTGATTCATATCGCCAGACGAGGGCCCCGCCTTGCGCCACCCTTGACCACCATCGATGGTGACCGGAAACCAGGACGACGCCAATGGGGAAAAGGGGACGCCAGATGTTCCCCTAACGACCACGGGTCCTCTGCCGGGGGCAGGCCCTAGGGCACCTCCCCGGCAGAGGGCCTACCTCCGAAGAACGCCTTGCTCCGCATGCCGTGGGGAGGAGCCTAGCTCCCGGCCCCTCTCCCGCTGTCCCCAGTGCACTCCTCCTGAGGGGAGGGAGGCTGCAGCAATAGGGCAACCATCCGTTGTAGCGACCTGAACCTCCTGCGACCCATGGTTAGCATAAGCTTGCTCCTGAGGAATTAGCAGTACCCGGTAGTTGCTGCCGCTGGCACAGTTGTCAAGGCTTCTGTGAGGCTCCTGAAAGAGCTCGGCTTCTGGCGCCTCCTCCTCCCAGCCTAGCCCGAGGAACGAGCCGTGTTTTTCCTCGAGTGCGTACTCTCGATCCACCAAGTGGGGTACGTAGGCCTCTGGGGTCACCACCCCAAAGGCCTCGCCATAGTGCTCCGCGCGCCATGCAGTTCGACTTGAAGCTCCATCTTGGGGTCGGTAGGGCGGCAGCCCGCTGGGGCCGTAGGCAGTGATGCGCATGCCCTCGCTTACCAGGGGTGGTGCCGGCGCAGCTTGTCGCCCGACGCTGATGGCCGGGCTGGTGTTGATGAAGCCTTGAGGTGCGCCTGGGGGCGCGTGGGCACGGATTGGCCTGCCTCGTGATCCGCCCGGGGCCTGGGGTGGAAGCTAGACGCAGAACGGTGGCGCCCCTTAAGCAGCGGCATCCAAGAGCTCAGCTACGCGTTCCAGCAGCACATCGTGGCTGCTTTTTCTTGCAGTCTGCACCACTGCAGCTCTCGCGCCACTGTGAGCGCGGACCTCATATTTGCCTGCTCCGTCGGGTGTGCGGTGCCGTGGCCGTAGCATGGCTTCAGGCCCTTGCTGCCGATCGTACTTGCCACGGAGTGAAGGCAGGCGACGGCTGACCGCGTCGCCCATGCCCCGCAGCGCTCTATGGGACGCGGGCTACCTGAGGTGCGGGGTTGAGGTCACCTTGGGCAGGCGGCATGGCATGGGCAGGCCATGCCGCCCAGCGGTTGGAGTTGGCCATCGGGTCGCCGGACATGGAGGTGGTGAAGCGGCGGAACGCAGGACGGAAGAAAGAAGATTCCGGCGCACCCCTACCTGGTGCGCCAAATGTCGGATATAGGGTTCCGGCAGACCCTTAAGGTTCGAACTCTGGGGTGCGCACGGAGATCTTCCCACTACCGATCCACGTCCGATCGCCTAACGAGAATCTAAGCTAAACGATGAACAACACGAGGGACACAAGATTTATACTGGTTCGGGCCACCGTTGTGGTGTAATACCCAACTCCAGTGTGTGGTGTGGTGGATTGCCTCAGGGGCTGATGATGAACAGTACAAGGGAAGACCAGCCTCGCGAGAGGTGTTCTTGAGTTGGTGCAATGAACTGCTTGGATGAGTTCAATCGCCTCTCGATCTAATGAGCACTTGATGATCTCTCCGCTCCTACTGTGGTGGCTAGTCCTATTTATAGAGGCCCTGGTCCTCTTCCCAAATATTGAGCAGGAAGGGCGCCACCAACGACCATTTTGAAGGGGAACATCTAGTACAAGTTATCCTGACTAAAGTTGGTCCTCGGCTGCCAAAGGCACTGGTGATGACGCCGTCTTGGGCTACACGGTGACCTCCATCCTGCTGCTCTGATGGTCTTGGTCTCGTTGCACTGAAATGGCAACTATTCCCTGATGCCTCGGTACTCCACGCCTGTGCTTGCCCCCTTTGCACCAAAGAGGAAACAACGACACTGCGCAGGCCGGCGCCCGCCTGTCTCAATTGTCATGGCTTGTGTCACGAGCACCTCGCGAGGTACCCTGCCTTGATCTCTCCGCCTCCTCGTGAGCCTGCCTGGCGAGGCCGTTCCTGAGGAAGACTCGTGTCGTCCGCCCCGTGAGGCTTGGCCCCTCGTGAGGGTCTTGTGTCTTCGGTTGATGAAGATGGGCCGTACTGGGCCACCACTCGAGCAACGCCGCAGGCCGCAGGCCGGCAAGTCTATGGACCCCCATTCCCAGAACGCCGACAAGGATGTGTGCTTTTTCCAATTGGGGAATTGGAAACCGCCTCTTTTTCCAGTGCAATATCAGTGTACGTGTGTGGAACTATCTTCAGATTGTCTGGAAGGATTGTGATGACATGGTTGAAATTGCTATGCATGCCAGAAAGGATTCAAATAAGCCTTTCTTTGAGGAAGTGGTCTTTATTGCTTGGTGGAATGTTTGGAAAGTCAGGAACGACAGGGCATTCAGGCATATCGGGCCTTCTTTCAGGGCGTGGAGAAATGGCTTCATCCATGATATTACTCTGCTCTCCCACAGGAAAAAAAAAGATAGGGATTCCCTTCTTAGATGGATTGATTTCCTACCCCCTTGAGGAGTACTCTTGTTGTCACTTTTATACTCTTTTAGGTATAGCCCCTTTTCCCTCTTGTATAGTTTTTTTAGCTTACTTTCTTCTGTTTTGTTTTCCTCATCTTGAGGAAGTTTGTACTTGTGCCCTTTTTCTATTAATAAAATGCTGTGGGGTGTAAGCCCTGTAGTCTTCACAGTCAAAAAACTAAAGAATTTCTAGACTCGACTTCGACCAGTTTGGCTTGGTAATCCTACAAGCAGTCAAGCTCTGATACCAAAGCTGTCAGGACCCCGATCCTAAGTCACACCGATCTAGCATATAACACATCATATTACTTTGCGGCCTAACTCATGGTATTCACCTGGGTGCCACCTTACCTGGCCCAGGACCGTTTGCGCTTTGGCTCACGTATATGATAGTGTCGCTAGCATCCATATGACAAAGAACCTAGGCCGACATGACTAGTCGTAAAACAAAGGTGGCGCTAACTTATAGGGACAGGCATACATGACCCATCAATGAACGTCTCGATCAAGAACGTATGAACCCAAGTCGTAGCAAGCTACAAGGACTTAAAGGAACAACGTGTGACATTTCCTTGAAGGGTCACAAAAATGAAGAAGGACACATGTCGGCCAACCTAAGTGTTTCGGAGCAGTAGCAAGCTACCAAGGCTCGGTGGAAGCACTAGGAAATATTTCCCCATAAGAGAGGCTACAAAGAATAAACAACTAGGTTGTTGGATCCCACACATACCAAGCATTTCAAATCATACACACAATATGCTCAATATGTGAAAATACAACATGGCATCACAACAAAACTCTACAAGTCAAGTATTTATTCAATAGGCTCCAAGGAGTTAGATATTACAAACATGGGTCGCATGACCCCACATATAGAGCATACAAGCAATGGAAGCATAACATGTCTGGGTACATACAACTACAAATGAAAAAGGCCGAGAAGCCTGATTATCCACAAGACCCTCCCAAGGGGTACAGGATGATAGATGGGGTAACAAGCTAAACATCAAAGTCCACGCGGAACTACCAGTGAGACTAAGGTCTCTCTGCAAAACATAAATTAAGCAAACGTGAGTACAAATGTACCCAGTAGGACTTACATCAGAACTAGCTACATATGCATCAGTATCAACAAAAGGGTGGTGGAGTTTGACTACACCAAGCCAGCTTTGACTCAGTGGCTATCCTATACTAAGGCTGCAAGTAACTCTTTTGAGGTGGTGCACACGAGTCCACATATTCACCATATCAATACACCACTATAGATCCGCTCTCGTCTCCCAACGAGAAGGCCATCCATAGCACTCATGCTTATCTTGCGCATTTTAGAGTATCCACTTTCACTTGTCTATGAACTGCACAAGCAACCTAGTAGTCCTTTACCACGGATGCGGCTATTCCAATAGATCATGTTAACCCTGCAGGGGTGTACTTCTTCACACACGCTCTCGCCACTTACTGCCATGTACATGTCATGTATCTCGGCAACCTTCAAGCAGAAGCCTGGCGAGGGTGTCGGCCACGACCTGACTAACCACGCAAGACTCTAGTCTAGGTTTAGCGCCTATTCGGGTTCCATCCGCAAGGAGATCCGGCCGGGGTGTGTTTCACGGCCCTAAACGATGTGTATAGGGTTCCCAAGCCCACCAAACGGGTGATTCTTGGTAAACCCAGCCACGGTGCCTAGTCTGTCCCAAGCCCACCTGTACCGGGTGCCACCTGGTAGACTACTAACACTACCTACAAACACCAGAAACTAGTTGCAACTCCTGGACAGAGTTCGAGTTGATTAATAAGTCGAGAGGGGTCAATTTACCAGAACCCAATGTGTGGTAGCAACTGTCTTTGTTCACACACATAGAACTCAGTTCCTGAGGACGGTTTCAATGAGACAACCCACCATGTACTCCTACATGGCTCTCACCGCTATCTTTACCAAATCGTGTTCACACACTTAGCTCTCAATAGTAGGACATATTCACAACATTCCAATTCATCCCCGATGAATTAGACCTGACTCAACTCTAAGAAGTAGCAGGCATGACAACAAGCATGAATGAGTAGGCACAGCAGGGCTCAAACAACTCCTTCTCATGCTAATCGGTTTCATCTATTTATTGTGGCAATGACAGGTCATGCAGAGGAAATGGGTTCAACTACCGCGGCATGTAACAGTTGAATCATTGTTGTCCTAATGCAGTAAAAGAGAGCAGGAGCAAGAGAGTGGGATTGTATCGTGATGAACAAGGGAGTTTTGCTCGCTTGGCACTTCTGAAGATAGCATAGCTCTCCATCGGTGTCATCGAACTCATCGTCGGAACCACGTCTACTCAGAGGGGACAAGCACCGACAAACAAAGAAAAAACACAATCAATGCAATGCATCAAGATGATACATGAATGTCACATGGCAATATGCTGTTGATTGAGCTAATGCAACTAACAACAAGCTAAATGGAGTTGGTTTGAACACCGGGTTCAAATTCAAACTCCATATGTGATTTCTTAAATGCCATTTAATTGAATTGTCCTAAATAGAGGACATAAGTTTCTAACATGCATGCAAAACGCCATAAACATGTTCTTTGGATTTTTCTGATCATTTTTCATGTATAACTTATTTCATTTGGACGTACGGTTGAATTTCTATGAATTTTAGAAGTTTTGAGTAATTTCTGAAAATAATAATCATTTAAGATTTATTTATATTCCAGAAAACACTTACTTCATCAGCACTGCGTCATGCATGCGTCAGCAGTCAACAACACCTAACCAGAGTCAAACCTGATAGTGGGCCCCACATGTCAGTGTCCTAGCTAATTAACAAAGACTATTAGTGCTAATTTAATGCTAACTAAAAGTGTCAATGGGGCATAGGCCCACATGTAAATGACCCAGAGGGTCATCAAGTTAGTGCCTAATGGCGTTTGCGCTGGATTTACGCCACCGGCGAGGTGCCGCGGCGGCTCGGAAATTTTCTACGGGGCACTGATCGATGCATCGATGGGCTCCCTGGAAAGCTCGGAAGGTGGCGGTCGCCGGGCCTGGGATGGTCGGAGTCGATGCCGGCGAGCACGGATGCGGCGACTGGAGCTCGGGTGATTTGCGCGTTCAGTGTTGCAGCTCGCAAACGAACCAACTAACGTGCTAGCCAGGCTCTATGTGCGGCCATGAGCTCGTTGGATGCTGGCATGTGACCAAATGGTCACCTGGGTGACGCTGGCGTCGAGCTCCTGCGGCGGTGGGTTTCGGCCTTGATGGAAACAGCGGCTACAGGACGCACTTGAGTGAGGTGACATGGGGGATAGAGAGAGAACCTCACGGCGGGGCTAGCAGAGGCGACAGTGAGGTCGGGGAAGTGATGTAGCTCCCGAATCGACGGAGAGGATCCATGGCGACCGACAGGGGAAACGGTAGTGATGTCGGCGTCCAGGAGCTTCAGGCGTCATGTGGCCCGGTGAGGAGGAAGAGGGGGACGAGGCAAAGCTTGTTGGCACGTCGGCGAGGCGTGGGGTGGCCAATGGCCGCGGTGGTGGCCGACATCCGATGAACTGTGGGTTTACGATTAGATTATCTATAAATATTATTTGAATTTTCTCTGAATTCTTTTATCCATGATTTGTTATCTTTGCAAGTCTCTTCGAATTATCGGTTTAGTTTGGCGTACTAGATTGGTTTTTCTTGCAATGGGAGAAGTGCTAAGCTTTGGGTTCAATATTGCAGTGTCCTTTCCGAGTGACAGTAGGGGCAGCAAGGCACATATTGTATTGTTGCCATCAAGGATATAAAGATGGGGATTTCATCATATTGCTTGAGTTAATTCCTCTACACCATGTGATCTTACTTAATGTGTTACTCCATTCTTTATGAACTTAATACTCTAGATGCATGCTGGATAGTGGTCGATGTGAGGAGGCATATTAGTAGATGCAGGCAGGAGTTGGTCTACTTGACACGGACATGATGCCTATGTTCATGATCATTGCCTTAGATATTGTCATAATTATGTGCTCTTCTATCAATTGCTCGGCAGTAGTTTGTTCAATCACCGTATTATTTCCTATCTTTAGAGAAACCACTATTGAAACCTATGGCCCCTGGGTCTATTTTCCATCATATAAGTTCTATTTTCCATCATATACATTTCCGATCTACTATTTTGCAATCTTTTACTTTCCGATCTATAAACCAAAAATACCAAAAATATTTACTTTACCGTTTATCTATCTCTATCAGATCTCACTTTTGCAAGTAACCGTGAAGGGATTCAGAGCCCCTATAAAGCATTGGGTGCAAGTTTGTTTGATTGTTTGTGCAGATATTCGGTGACTTGTGCGTTGTCTACTACTGGATTGATACCTTGGTTCTCAAACTGAGGGAAATACTTACTCTACTTTGTTGCATCACCCTTTCCTCTTGAAGTAAAAAATCAACTCAAGCTCAACAGGTAGCAGTGCCTAGGAGGAGAGGGACAAGAAAGGGATTACGAGGCACTTATCTTTCTTCAGTCTAAAATATGTAGGCATTGACCAAACTTTAGTCTAAATTATGTAATCTCGTTTACCCATATGTGTGCACTATAAGATCTGTACTTGCTTATTAGCATATTAATGAAAAAGACAAGATTTGATGGGTACTTGTGCATGTATCACATGTACGTAGAGGTGAAATGCCTATATACATTCAAGTAAACATGTTTTCCCTGGAAGTCTATCATGCCGGTACCCTCAGTTTGTTGCCGCTAGGCTGGGCCTGCCGGGCACAAAAACACAAAGAGGGACCAGCCCCCAGCAAAACATTTTGCGTCAAAGGCTGCTGTGACCATCCTGACCGAAGAAACGTTCGAGTCAAAGGATGGGAGCACCTATGTTTCAAAGGTGGTGAGGTTTTCATATGCAGAAGTTTCTCTTCACAGAACACGGATGGATAAGAGAGAGAACTTATTTGTTTGGCTTGCCGGGGATCGCTATGTAGGCTTTTCTTAACTTCTTTTCTTTGGGACTGAGTCCCGGCAAGAATCCCTGCAGCTTAGTGCATATGAAAACAAAGCTACATGCAATCTCATCTACATGATCATGCTATGCTCATGATAGGCTTATGCATGCATGCAATCTTCTTTGGGGCCCCCATCGCTTCGTTTATTTCTCTGTTGCTCTGGATCTGCGCATGGCTTTGTACAAAGGGTTACATGCAACTTCGGCAAAGCTTGTACAAAAGGGTGGCTGCTGGGCAAGGCCAAACAGCCACGCCTTACGGGTAGAACTTACGGAGATGCTCAATGTTCCATGTGTTTTGCAGTTGAATGCCATCTTTGGTCTCCACACGGACTGTGTCGGGTTTGGTGACTCATACTACATAGTAAGGGCCTTCCCACTTTGGTGTCAACTTGTTTGTACCTTTGGCAGACTGAATGCACCTAAGGACAAGGTCGCCTTCCTCAAAGCTCCGGGCATGAACCATGAGGTTGTGATAGCGACGTAGGGCTTGCTGGTAGTGTGCAGCACGCGTAGCATCTCGCTGACGGTTCTCCTCAAGTAGCACAGTGTCGTCATGCCTGTGTTGTTCTTGTGCTACTTCATCATAGGCAAGCACTCGAGGTGACCTGTATATGAGTTCCATAGACTTGGCAGAATGGAGTCTGCCCGGTAGCTCAATTTGGTGTTGTACTTAGGGAACAAAGTACCTGCGATAGGTCATCAATCCATCGCCTACCGCAATTCTGTAGCTTATCAAATGTTCTTGTCTTGAGGCCCCACAACACTTTAGCATTTGCCCTCTCAGCTTGTCTGTTGCTTCTGGGATGGGCAACAGAGGCAACTGAGATCTTGATTCCGAGGGCATGAACATATTGCATGAAGGCGCGGCTTGTGAATTGGGTGCCATTGTCGGTGATGATTCCGGAAGGTACCCCGAAGTAGCACATCAATCCTTTCAAGAACTTCATAGCTGACTGTTCGGTCACCTTTGTCACGGGCTCCATTTCCGACCACTTTGTAAACATGTTGATTGAGACAAACAAGAATTGAAAGCCCCAAGTAGTGTGGGGGAAGGGGCCCAAGATGTCGAGCCTCCAGAGCAAAAATGGCCATGACAAATGGATCGTTTGGAGAGCTTGAGCAGGCTGATGGATATTCTTAGAGTGGAACTGGCAGGCTTCACACTTGGTGACTAGCTCAATTGCATCTTGGAGGGCTGTGGGCCAGTAGAATCCTTGCCAACAAGCTTTTCCAACCAAGGCCCTTGATCTAATGTGGGAGCCACACATACCCTTGTGCATTTCTGCCAGCAGTTCCTTTCCTTCTTCCCCGCAAATGCACTTCAGCTTCACACTGTTGGACCTTGTTTTGTATAGCGTATCTACAACAAACTGATACATACTGGTCCTCCGGGCTACTTTTTCAGCTTCTTCTTGCTCTTCGGGAATTTCTCCTATTTGGAGGAAACGAACGATGTGTCGTGCCCAAGTTAGAGCCTGAGGCTCGACAACAAGGACCAGCGGCACCTCCTCATTCACAGGAGCGCATGTATCAATCGCAAGGATTGGTAGTTTGGTGGGAGATTGCAGCTCACCGATCGAAGGGAAGTTGTTCCCGCCAAGCTCTCTACCGGGGGCTTCAGGAAGCTCCGCCAGGAGAGCCTTGTCGGGGTCCAGTTTCCTCGTCTTTCTGGTCATTGTTGCTGGGGACACGAAGGGCTGAGTCAGATGAAGAACAAAAGTCCCTAGTTCCACAGGGAGTTTTTGCATAGCACACTTTGACAGATGGTCAGCAATGTTATTTTCCGCACGTGGCACATGCTTTCTCTGCAATCCGTCAAAGCGCTCCTCGAACTTTCTGAATTGCTCGACGTATGCCTCCATCAATGGGCTTTGGTAATCCTTGTTTACTTATCTCACCATAAGTTGTGAATTTCCAAGGATGATCAGCTTCTTGATTCCTAGTTCTGTTACAATCCTAAGCCCGACAAGGAGCCATTCATACTATGCAGTATTGTTGGTAGCCTTCTCTCGGGGAAATGCATTTGAACGACGTACTTAAGGTGCTCCCCTGTGGGAGCAACAAAAAGCACACCAGCTCGTGCAAATTGTAGAGAGAAGGCACCATCAAAGTACACAATACATTCTTCGGGCGCTTACTTGCTGGGAATTATTGTCTACATTACTTCTTCGTGAGGGGTTGGCATCCACTCTGCAATGAACTCTGCCAGTGCTCTACTCAGTATAGTTGACGTGCACTGAAACTTCAAACCAAAGTTGGATAACTCCAAGGTCTATTCCACTATTCTGCCAGTGGCCTTGGGGTTTCTGAGCATGCGTTACAAAGGGGAGCACGTGAGAACCGTGATCTCGTGGGCTTGGAAGTAGTGGCACAGTTTCCTTGAGGCCATGATGAGGCCAAAAAACAACTTTTGCACGCCATAGTACCTCGACCTAGCTCCCTACAGTGGGAGTTGATGAAGAACATTGGGCGCTGCACTACCTTCTTCCTTGTCGTGATCTTGGAACTGTCTCCGCAACCCTGCTCTTCCCTGTCTTGAATTGCACCTGACCTTGCACTACTAGAAAAATGGCTATAGCTAATATGGACATTAATGGCGCACCATGTATGTGGTGCGCCACTGCTATATAGCAGTGGCGCACCAGATATAGGTGCGCCATTAATGGCCATATTACTAATGGCATACCTGGTGTGTGGTGCGCCATTACTAAGTTTGACCAAGGTTTGACCCAGTCATACACATAGTAATGGCGCACTTTGTATAGGTGAGCCATTACTAAGTTGACATAGTAATGGCGCACCTTTACAAAGTGCGCCATAACTATGTGTATGACTGGGTCAAACCTTGGTAAAACTTACTAATGGCGCACTTTGCATTGGTGCATCATTACTATGTCAAATTTAGTAATGGCGCACCTATACAAAGTGCACCATTACTAACTTTGACCAAGGTTTGACCAAGTCATACACATAGTAATGGCGCACCTTTTCAACCCTCATCAGCTGAGAGGATCATAACATCAGGATGGACCCGAAAGACCCTAACTTTCTAGGTGGCCGAAAATTTCACCAAATGCACCCCCCTGGACTGCCTTTTCAGTTTAAAAAAAATAAAAGAAAATGATGGAAATGTCAAAAAATAAAAGAAAATAAGTTTCCCATGTGATGGTCTAGTTGTTGGAAAAATTTACAAATATGAATTTCGACTTTATTTGCAAATCTCTCTGGAATTTAGTAAAATGGGCATAACTTTTGCATACGAACTCGGATTAAAAAGTTTTTATATGAAAAATCATCTATTTGAAAAGTTACATCCGAATTGAAATGGGGGAACTTCGCTGAAGATTTTTAGAATCCCCAAAAACCTAACAGAATAAAAGATATGGGGCTTTTAAGATCTAGAGGGGGAAAATGGAAAACAATTCAAACTTACTAATGGCGCACCATTTGCTAGGTGCGCCACAAGTAACAGAAAAAAAAAATTGGTTGCAAATTTTTTTTGGAAAAAATGTTCAAAATATGATACGTACTATCACCGGGAAGTTTGAAATATTTTTTCAAAATTTCATCACACTCATGAACATGAACAAAGTCCTAGACATCAACAAGGCTTAATAGGATTGATATGATAGATATATCAACAAGTGCCTGTTAAGTGAACTGGTGCTGGGGTTGGATAGAACTGAGAAGTTAAGCGTGCTTGGGCTAGAGTAGTGTGAGGATGGGTGACCTTCCGGGAAGTTTGACCATGGAGTGCGATTTGACTTGAGATTAAGCATATTGACCCGAGATAAAGCCATAGTGACCCTAGATTAAGAAAAAACAGAATAAAAAAATGATAAAAAAATCTGAAAAAAAATTAGAATTTTTTTTGTGAGTAATGGCGCACCAGTCAGATAGTAATGGCGAACTTCTAGGCATAGTAATGGTGCACTATAGGTGGGCCATTACTATATGTGATAGTAATGGCGCACCAAATGTGTGCGATTACTATTTGTTACTAGTGGCGTGTTAATAGTGGCGCACCTATAGTGCGCCATTAATAGCAAAAACTGGAGCGCCACTAACATTGTTTTTTCTAGTAGTGTTGCAGGGATGGACTTGCTTTCCTCTCCAGATGGGACGATGGTTGCGGCTGCCGCTTCATGCACTCCCCCTTGTGCCACCAACGTTGCTGTAACCACTTGATTCGTTGCCACTAAGTATAGCAGCACCGGGTCTTGTCGCTTGGGAGAGACCAAAGTGGGCACAAAGGAAAAAATAGGTCTTCAAATCTTATAGCGTAGCGTCTGCCTCCAGGGTCCACTCCATGGGCCCTGCCTTCTTCAAGATTTTGAAGAATGGCAAGGCGCACTCTGCAGACTTGGAAATGAACCTAATCAGTGCGGCAACACATCCAGTCAGACGTCTCACGCCTTTTAACTGTCTTCGGTGCTTGAATCTGCTTGATAGCTTTGATCTTGTCAGGTTTGGCCTCTATCCCTCGATGGGACACGAAGAAGTCAAGTAGCTTGCCGGAAGGAAAGCCAAATACACACTTCTCCGGGTTCAGCTTCAAGTTGATCCTGCGTAGGTTTGCAAAGGTCTCTTCCAAATCCTAAATGAGGGTCATTCTATCCTTGGTTTTGACCACTATATCATTCATGTAGGCTTTAATATTTCTGTGGACTCGGGAATCAAAGCCAATCTGTAATGCTCTTGCGAAAGTGAATCCAGCGCTTTTCAACCCGAAGGGCATCCGTACAAAACAGTATGTGCCACATGGGGTTATGAATGCGGTCTTTTCTTTGTCTTCCTTGGACATGAAGATCTGGTGCTACCCGGATTAGGCATCCAGAAAGGAAAGCAGGTCACACCCGGAGGTGGAATCCATAATCTGGTCGATGCACGGGAAGGGGAACGTGTCCTTTGGGCATGCTTTATTTAGATCTGTGAAATCTATGTAAAGCCTCCATTTCCAATTCGCCTTGCAGACCACCACTGGATTCGCCAACCACATTGGATGCAATACCTCACTGACCAATCCAGCCGCCTCAAGTTCCTTAATCTCTTTGGCAATAAACTACTGCCACTCCAAAGCTTGCTTCCGGACCTATTGCTTCACGGGCCGGGCATGCGGGCAGACAGCAAGGTGGTGCTCGATTACCTCCCTGGGAACACCGGGGATGTCAGATGGTTGCCATGTCAACACATCGACATTCACCCGCAGGAAGGCAATGGGCGTGCTTTCCTATTTGTCGTCGAGGGTGGCGTTGATAGTAAACGTACCATTAGCGGCAGCCAGCCCTACCAGGACCTTCCTTACAATGGGTGCAGCAGCCTTTTATCTCTTGCTATTGGAACTCTCCGGCAAGTCATCAACAGGAATATCACACTCCGAAGAGGTGCTCTTCCTGGATTCCTCGCTGGCATCCTTGTTAGCTTTTTTCTTTTTCTTGCTTTGCTTGGCGGGAACAGCAGCTTTCGCGGCCTCTGCAGCGGCTGCTTACCGGTACAACTTGTCCACACGTATGATTGTGTCTTTCTTGTCCGATGCAATGGAAATGACGCCCATTGGCCCCGGCATCTTCAAAGTGTTGCAGGCATAGTGGGATGCCGCCATGAATTTGGCCAGGGCTGGGCAATCAAGGATTCCATTGTACGGAAGGGGGAGGTCAACCACATCAATTACGATCTTCTCGGCCTGGTAGTTTAACCC
>NC_041387.1:216981278-217091228 GCF_002162155.2 Triticum dicoccoides | reverse complement strand
CCGATCATTACCAGCAGTATGATCTTCCCCTTAGGACGACTCCTGCTGGGGTTGATCCCTTGGAACGTATCAGTATCCTTGAGTTCTTCATCTACTATCTGGAGTCTGTTGATGACCTTTGGAGAAATCAGATTCAACCCGGCCCTGCCGTCAACAAGCATCTTTGTGACTTTGAGGTTGTGGATTGTTGGTGAGACCAACAACGGCAAGCACCCTACCGCGGTTGTGCGGTCAGGGTGATCCTCTTCACCAAAAATGGTGGGTGTGCGGGACCACTTGAGCGGCTTCCGAGAATCTGCCACCGGCTCCACGTCATTGACTTCATGTGCCCACTGTTTAAGTTGGTTTCAAGAGGAGTGCAAAGATGCACCCCCGTCAATGCATAGGGCGTCAATGGTTTTCTGGAACTCCTGCTTGTTAGTTTCCTCTTCATCTCCTTCATCACTCTCGTCATCGCAATCCTTCATCTCATGGCCTCAGGCGGTTTCCCTTGATACTGAGGAGCCTTGCCCAGACGACTTGCTTTGCCGCCTCAGCCCTTCCCACCAACGCCATCTTGGTCATTCTCCTTATCATGCCTCTCGTACTCAGCCTTCTGCTTCTTGATGAGTTGCTCAACCTGACGACACTCCTGAAGATCGTGGCCTTTGGTTTGATGTACCTTGTTGTACGGCCCATCACTCTTTTCCCAGCTTTCTCGGTAGCCGCTGTTTCTCGACAATCAATGCACGCGGCATCTTCCTTGCCGGGGGCCTCTGTCTTCACCTTCTTGCCGGTACTAGGTGCGCTCGACCCTTAAACGGTCATCATGTTGATGCCATCCTCTTCACTAGGGAGGTGCCTCCCCTCCTTTATGCGGGCACACTTATCCACAAGAGTGTAGAACTCATTCACAGTCTTGAGCAGTAGTACGTTCATTTTGGAACGTATCCTATGGTTGTGCACTTTGGCCTGGAATGTGGCTATCACAACTGCTGGGTGGATGTCTGGAATATTCCTGTGCACTCGACTGAACCTATGCATGTACTTCCGCAGACTTTCTCCTTCCTTCCGCGGGAGGAACTTGAAGCCGCTGGGCCGCCCAGGTTCCTTATGCCCGCCCATGAAGGCGCCAACAAACTCATGGCACAGGTTAGCCTAGGTCGAGATAGAGTTCTCTGGCAGGTACATCAGCCAAGACCTCACATTTGGCTTGAGTGCGAAAGGGAAGTAGTTGGCAAACACCTTCTCGTCTCGTCCCCTGGCAGCTTGAACAGCGATGGTGTAGATGATCAAAAACTCTGCCAGGTTCAATCATCCATCATACTTCTCTGGTAATTCTGGCTTGAATGTGCGAGCAGATGGCCAACGGACTTGACATAGCTTGCGAGTGAAGGAAGGGCACCCAACCTCGAAAGGCAGGTACCCGCTCTCACCGAGCATGGGCTTGTCGACGTCGGTGCCATTGCGCTTATCGGACTAGCGGTGGGTTTCACGGCATCGTTCGATGGTGACGCGTGTGTCTTTCTTCGCCTATCTTCTAGGACTCGCCGTTGGTCCCGACGCACTCGAGGATCGGATGAATCCATTGATAAGTTGTTGGGATCTTGGTCGTGTGGTTCTGGTTCCAGCCCTTGCACTGGCTGCCGTAGAGGGGATTGCACCATGGGGGGTGGCTCCTCTAGTACGGCCAGCGGCTTGGGAAGTTGTCGCCGCCTGTGGAGGCCGTGATGGGTCCGCTCGTTGTGATAGTCCTGCCTCGGCGAAACCAATAAAGCTCTAAATGGCGGCTCCCCACTCATCCATCTGATCGGCTGCCAGCAGTAATCTCAACAGGAGTTGGGCCTGCGCCATGGCCTCCAAAGCAGTGCTCGGCATGGATGACGACATAGACGGTAACATTGTCTGGCTCCTGACGGTGCCGGTAGTGGTTGCGCCGTGGTCTCGTCGCGGTGAGCCAGTTATTAGGGTGGCTTGGTGATGAGGTGGATGGCGCATCAACTCGGTCAGCTCGTCCCAGGGGAGGCGCATGCCCTACAGCCACACTCGCAGCAGGGGTACCCAGAGGGTTGTTGTTTGCCCCAGGGCAAGTGTCATCGTTGCGTCTATGTCCTTTGCTTGGGTGGAGAGGTGGAGATGGAATAATCTCTCCACCCGCACCCTGTGTAGCATGGCCGTTGGGATGTTGTTGGCATGGTCCTTCTTCGGTGCCTCCTGCTTCCGTTTCTGCCGCATGAGAGGTGGGGACAATGCCGCCAGCGACGGCCACGCCCCCCTACGGCATCCACGTCCCCGTTCGTCCAAGTAGCCACCCACAGCCTCGGCGGTCACGTGCGAAGGGGCCTTCGAGGTGGACAGGTGAGCTACAGCACCGGGCTTATTCTTGGGCACCATGGATGATGAAGCCACCGATGAAGAAAATGATGTTGAAGATGATTCGCTGCATAGACTCTCGGGTTCGCACAAGCGCTTCCGCCTACCTAGCGTGCCAAAGATGTCATGGGAAAACACGAACACCTATGGGGACAGCGGCCCCTTGTGGTTTGGCACGGGGAAGACCACATTGGACAAAGAGCGGAGGGTGCGGAGCAGCATGGCAGCGATCACACAGGCAATTTTTACCATGGTTCGGGCCACCGCGAGGCGTAAATCCCCACTCCTGCTTTGGTGGATTGATGAGGGGTCTGTGTTGGAGACGCAGCGTTTAAGCCTGACAATGTTGCCTCGGGGCGAGAGAAGCTATATGCATACAAGATTACAAGTGTCTGAATCCTTTCTAAGGTTGCCACGACCCTCATTTTATAGATCAAGGGGTCACCACAATGGCAAATTAGTCATTGCATACTGGTTAGATAGCAAACAATGTTATCATACCTAACTTTGCAGACAGGACATGGTGCATTAAATGCACCACTTAGTGTCACATCGTAGCGCAGCCCGGCAAGCCTTGCCGGGCCATTCGTCCACTTTCTCACCTGCTTGCATGACACGTGTCTGGACGGGTGTCATTTGGAGATGATTTCCTTCGAAAGTGGATGGCACGTGCCAAATAACAGCCACTTAGCCACTTGGGGGCTCGACACCGCACCGATCGGTGACTTGCATTGCTATTGGGTGGAGCGGTGGAGCCTTGGCGGGGTAGTCGACCCTCCGCGTCCCCGGCAAGCTTGCCGGGCACTCTTGAGACTTGTCTTCGAGGGAACCTCGACCCTGCTAGGTTTGCCTGCCCAGCAAGGGATCTTTTTCCTTAGTGGTGTCTTGCTCCTTTATCTTGACTTGGTCTTCTTGATCTGCCCTTCGATTTCTCAAAGAGCTATCTCCTCTGCTTGGTCTGGTCTTTGATGTTGTAACCTTGCTCTTGAGCCTGTGTACAGTCTGGGCAACATACTTGGGGTCTGTTGCACCGACACTCTTTTTCGGAGTTGGCTTAGGTGGTGGTTCAGGAAGGGTCGAATCATTATCATTACTCAATATATTATTCAGTAGTACTTCAGCTTGTTCAATAGTTTGTTCCCTAAAAACACAACCAGCACAACTATCTCGGTGGTCCCGAGAAGCATCGCTTAGTCCATTATCAAAGATATCAAGTATTTCATTTTTCTTGAGAGGATGATCAGGAAAAGCATTAAGTAATTGGAGAAGCCTCCCTTAAGCTTGTGGGAGACTCTCTTCTTCAATTTGCACAAAGTTAAGTATTCCATTTAAAGCAGCTTGTTTCTTATGAGCAGGAAAATATTTTTCAGAGAAGTAGAAAATCATATCCTCGGGACTACACACACAACCAGGAGCAAGAGAATTAAACCATATCTTAGCATCGCCCTTTAAAAAGAAAGGAAACAAATTAAGAATATAGTAGTAGCGAATTTTTTCCTCATTAGCAAATTGGGTGGCTATGTCATTCATTTTTGTAAGATGTGCCACAACAGTTTCAGATTCATTACCATGGAAAGGATCAGATTCAATCAAATAATTAACTCAGGATCGACAAAGAATTCATAATCCTTATTAGTAACGATGATAGGTGAAGTAGCAAACTTAGGATCATATTGCATTCTAGCATTCAAAGATTTTTCTTTCAACTTGACTAGTAGTTTCTTAAGATCCTCTCTATCCTTACAAGAAAGAAAGTCCCTAGCTACCTCTCCATCCCTAACATAACCTTTAAGTATTACAAGCAATTCATATATAGGAGTGCTAGGTCTAATGGGTGTTTCAAAGTTTTTAGTTTCAATAATTTCATCAATTTTAGGAATACCATCAATTTCAGCATTCTCAATATCTTTAGCGCTAGCAAGTTGTTCATCAAGAAATTCACCAAGTGGCACAATTTTATCAAGCAAAGTACTAGTATCATCATAAGCATTATTCATAGCAGAAGTAGCATCATCTCTAACTTGCAACACGTCAAAACTAATAGCAGGTTTCGGTGTCGCAAGCTTACTCAAAATAGAAGGTGAATAAAGTGCAGAGCTAGATGGAAGTTCTTTACCTCCCCTTGTAGTAGAGGGAAAAATCTTGGTTCTAGCATCTTTCGGATTCTTCATAGTGATCAACAAATATAAATCCCAAATGACTCAACAAACATATCTATCCTCCCGGGCAACGGCGCTATAAAAAGTTCTTGATAACCCGCAAGTATAGGGGATCACAACCATTTTCGAGGGTAGAGTATTCAACCCAAATTTATTGATTTGACACAAGGGGAGCGAAATAATATTCACAAGTATTAGCAGCAAAGTATTTGGTAGCAAAGTATTTGGGTTGTCAATTCAACCAGACTTGAACGACTTAATATCTTCAGCAAAGTATTTGGTAGCAAAGTAGTATGGAAGTAACAGTAACGGTGGCATGAGTAACAGTAGCAGTTTGTAGTGATTGTAACAACAGTAGCAACGAAAATAACTTAGCAAATATCAATATGTGAAAAGCTCGTAGGCATTCGATCGACAATGATAATTGTGTTGGATGATATTCATCATGTAGCCATTATAACCTAGGGAGGTACATAACTAGCTCCAATTCATCAGTATAATGTAGGCATGTATTCCGTAAATAGTCATATGTGCTTATGGAAAAGAACTTGCATGACATCTTTTTATCCTACCCTTCCGTGGCAGTGGAGTCCTAATGGAAACTAAGGGATATTAAGGCATCCTTTTAATAGAGAACTAGAACAAAGAATTAGCACTTAGCAATACATGAACTACTCAAACTACGGTAATCACCGGAAAGAATCCCAATTATTCTCACCTTGGGATATGCGGATCATAACTCGTAAGAGGTGTCTACAACTTGCAAGATAGGATCAAGAACACACATATATTAATGAAAACATAATAGGTTCAGATCTAAAATCATGGCACTTGGGTACTAGTGACAGCAATAATCATAGCAAAGTCATAGCAACATCAATCTTAGAACATAGTGGATACTAGGGATCAAACCCTAACAAAACTAACTCTATTACATGATAAATATCATCCAACCCATCACCGCCCAGCAAGCCTACCTCAAGCCTAAGATAGAATTACTAACTCCCGGCGGTGAGCATCACGAAATTGGTGATGGAGGAAGGTTGATGATGATGATGGTGACAGATTCCCTTATCCGGAGCCCCGAACGAACTGTAGATCAGCCCTCCCATTGAAGAACAAGAGGCGGCGATAGCTCCGTAGCGTAAAATGTGATGGATCCTTCTCTCTATCTTTTTTCTCCACGAATAGGTATTATAGAGTTAGAATTAGGGCCGAAGACGGTCGAAGGGGCCCACAAGCTAGGGAGACGTGCCCCCAGCACTTGTGGCCTCTGGGTGGCCCCCCTCTTGTATCTTTTTGCACCACTATTTTTTTTATTCCCCAAAAATTGTCCATAAATTTTCACGCAATTTGAGAACTTCGATTTCTGCACCAAAATAATGCGATGGCAATTCTACTGAAAACAATGTCAATACGGGCTAGTTCCATTCAAATCATGCAAATTACAGTCCAAAACAAGGGAAAAAGAGTTTGGAAAAGTAGATATGATAGAGACGTATCAATCGCCAGATGCACCACCTTGAAAGGATCATCAAGTGATGTGGATATATCTCCACCACTGCAGCCGGTCAAGGTCAATGACTGCCCCTAAACCTAGCTGACCCTGGAGGTCAAGGGCGGAGGAAGCGGCTCCGAAAGAGATTTTCTAGACCTCCTTGATAGACCTGGTGAGACCGTGGTGTCTTGGGACGTTCGCGACTAACTTCACTACAAAAAACTACACTTCCATGATGATACATGTCTGTCACACTAGGTCACAATTTCGTTCATGCACGTACATCCATGACGATTTTATGACAGAATCAATATAGTCATACATGTAATGTCGTAGAAGTGTTCCATGACATTACCAAATTATCATCACGGAAGGGTCCACTTCCATGACGATAAATTGTGCATCAAAGAAGTTCTTTCGTCAAGGGTGATCGACACGTGGGATCCATCGTAACGGAAGCCATTAAGCTACCGGGTTCCAGTTTGGATCCGATAACCCGTTAATAGCCTGGACCAATGGAGATTTTCCACGTGTAAAATTCTCAATGGCCAGAGGAACCACGTGTCGGCTCACCGTTGGGACATATGTCATCCACTCATTGGACTGAAGGTGCCTATGATACGTCAACATGTGGCACGACCCAACAGAGGCCAATTTTGGTGAAAAGGCCGACACGTTTGACTTTGTCAAATGGTAGCGGGCCGGCCCACGGGAAGAATGTTAACGACCTTTTTGCATATAGCCCATTTACAGCCAGCTAAGTCACGACCTGTTACGGCCTATCCGAATTAGGCCCTGTAGCTTCATCTGGGCTGACGAATATGATTCCAGCCCATTGTAACTTCCGGCCCATGATATCTTTCCGCCCATAGTAGGCCCTTTGTAACTCTTGGCCCATTGACGGCCCATGCTGAAACTGGCCCGTAATGAACAGTGTATCACTTTAGACACACTAACAGCCCATTATTCCATTGGGCCGTTTCTAGCCCGTGTTAACTTTCGGCCTTCTCAGGGCCCATTTATTTTTGGGATCATTTCCAGCATTCGGTTACTTACGGCCCGTTACTGGCCTTTTTTGCTTGTGGGCCAAATTCAGCGCGTGGTTATAGTCAGCCCTTCTGTGGCTCGTTAGTCCGTTGTGCCGTTTCATAGCATCATCAAATACGGCCGATTAACGATGACCCATTATGGTCGGCCCATGAACAGACGATTCCAATTCTAGTTTGTTTACGGCCCAAAATGTGGTCCGTTATTGGACCATGTTTGGCCAATCGATCATACGGCCCGTAGAAGGCCCACTGATGCTATGCCCCATAGAAGGCCCATTATTTCTATGGCCAGTTGAAGGCCCATTGTTTCCACGGCCTGTAGGAGGCCCATGGTCACTACGGTAAATATGTAGCCCATGGTTATTGTGTACTAGTTTTGAAAATAGGTTATTGCCGCCACTAGAAAACCGCGAAAAAAGAACTGCACTTACTACAAGAAAAAAACTAAACAAGACAACAAGGAAATAAATAATCTAGCAACTTACACTAGGCTATTACAGATATTACATCCACTGGGCATCAAAGTTCGCCACCAGTGCAAATATAGGGAACAAAGCAGCATATCACATACACTCGTTCTGAAAGTTGGAGACCAGCGCAAATAAACGCTGCAGCAAAACAAGTCCAGAACTGAAACCACTTTAGTAGAGCTCAAGAAACAATATACTGGGTACCCATAATGCTGGCAAGATGCTTAGCAAGCGTATTAACTTTCTTGTGTTTGGACCTTAAATCCTCCAGCGCTTGCTGTTGCACCAGAAAGTATGCATCTGAATTGTGCAGGGACTTCCTCGGTCCTTCGGCTTCTTGCCGCATCACGACTGACTAATGACTTTCATCTTGTAGCTAAGACTAAAGAAGCCGAAGTGATACAGGCAACGAGTTCGAAGAGCTTGTGCCAGTGGTACTGGCCTGTAACTCGAACACTATGTAAACGCAGAACTGTGGGGTTGTCTCACTGTCTACAAGATCATTTTTATCACCTTTCTTGGATACCAACAGGGTTGTCTAACTATATTGAACCTTATCTACATTACTTTCTCTACCAGTGCATAGTGGGGTGCTCTTCTCCAATATTCTTTTCGCATTCTACAAGAGAAACTAGCAGACACATCATAGGTTTAGCATGTAGTATACGAAACTTATTTTGGTAAACCGGTTCAGTAGTAAGGTGGACAGGATAACAACATGAAACAAACATATATCTATGTACTATGGTCATTGTATTGTCCATATCATTCTAGTTTATGTTGCCAAATCAATATAGAGACACAGTTCAAATCATATATTTTTAAGACACAGCAGCATAGACAGAATATAAGTGTGAGAAACTACACAACACTAGCAACACTTGTAATGTGCATCACATGAGAACATAACTGTTTATTCAGCTAAAGCTGAAATCAACATAGAGCAAGAAGTTAGAACTATCAGTTTAAGAAATAGGTTTAAAACATACCTGTGGCGCCACTGGAGTTTCAATTGGATCCTTCAAATTTGGAAGTAGTTGGTATGAGTAAATACAATGATCCAAGAGCAAAGGAGTATGGACCCTAGCTCTGGAATCTGACACGAGAACATTTGCTCTTCTGCTTTAAACGTGGAGTTTGGGTTCGCTCTGGTGGTCTTCGTGCTTTGGGCACTGCAGTTGCTTCACAAACTGTCCGTGTGGGGGTACTCTGTGGTGGACATGGTGATGTGTCATCTAGAAGTGGGTTACTATCCGCTGGGTTGGGGTTACATCGGCTGTAGCTGGTTCTCTGTCAAATGGTGTAAGTGTGCAATCTGGAAGAGTCTCAATTATGTGTGGCGGGGCTAGTTCGTGGGCCAGTACAACCATGGTTCTATCTGCATCGACGGGTAGCACCGTCTTTTTTGAAGAACAGATTTTTGCTCACTTAGATACTGCCATCACCCCGTCGAATTCGAATGGCTGATAAACAAGAAAATAAATTGAACATACAAACATTGTGTGTTAGACAGATGTCGTAATTCACATATATGTCGTCTAACCAAATAGGACAGCATGACACAGTTGCAGATATATGATTGATAACTTAATAGGATATAATGGCATAATTCAATATATGATGAGTATCTAAATAGGATGACATGACAAAACTATATAATGTCTTTCTAAAATAGGTAGGGATGAAATAATTCACATACATGTTGTCTAAGTATACAGGATGGCATGATATAATTGACATAATTGATTCATATACTAAGCAGCTGGCACTTGCATGTATGATCTCTAAACTAAGCAGATGGAATTGAATATTGTACATATGATGTCTAAACTAAGTAATGCAAGACACCATATGCATTATATGAGAAATATAAACATTGCAAATTAGAGCATACACCTCAAGTGGGATATAGGGCTGGACATCTATCTCTAAATCCTCCTCACAGGAGCTACGTGTAACCATCGAGATATATGCTTCAACTGGTACCATTGCCTGCTCTGAAGACCTTGTTTTCACTCCTGATTTTTCCATAACCGGCTCAAATGGCTGATACACATGAAGAGTAGTTCAATAATCATAGATTGTAGACAAATGGAATACGTAATAAAAAAGGATGGCATGAGATAATTCACATATGTGATGCTTGGCTACATGGCGGTGCATAATTCACATATATGATAACTGGCGGAAAACATGGCATTGCACAATTCGCATATCTGATATAGAAAGCAAACAGGAGGCATTCACACAAAGCATGTCCAATCTAAGCAGATGGCATGGCAATGCAAGACACCATATGCATGATATGAGCAATACAACCCTGCCAAGTTAGAGCATGCACCTCGGGGGGGGGGGGTATGACTAGTCATCTGTTTCTGAATCCTCCTCTGAGGAGCTATCTGTATCTAGCAAGAAATTTGCATCGACAAGTAACACTGACTACTTAGAAGACCTTGTTTTCACTCCAGATTTTCCCATGACCGACTCAAATGGGTGATGTGCAGGAAGAGTATATGAATGTATAAACATTGTTGACAAATGGAATTCATTATGAAAAAAATATGGCAAACGGAATTCACATATACGATGACTGGCTAAAGAGGATGGCATTGCATGATTCACGTATATGATGCCTGACTAAAGGAGATGGCATTGCATAATTTCCATGAAGTGTACTACCAGATATGGACTTATATAGACATATTTTAGAGTGTAGATTCACTCATTTTGCTCCGTATGTAGTCACTTTGTGGGGACCCCGATTCATAAATTGTGATCACCGAATGCACATGTACAGTGATCCCAAGATCAATGCTCACTAAACACACAGAAGCTGGATAACAAGAGTCTTACATCCTTACATATCGTCTTACACAAATTATGACCATTATGGTCAAGTCTTACATAGACAAAGCCTTAAGGGATGAACATGTGATAAAACACAAGTAGCGGAAATCTTCGTTGATAAGTAGAACACATGCCATCTGCCGCAACCCTATAGGCATTCCGACTGAGAAACGTCCTAGTTCGCATGTTCGTCACCAAAGAACTCTTCCTCGAACTCCTGCTCCTCCATGCTTGGCCAATTAAATAACCAGTGGCAAGCCAATGAGTACTTTGAATGTACTCGCAAGCAACCCATGTTTCGGTTCAAGGTACAACAATGCATGATATAGGTAATTTTTTGCAGAAAGCTAGTTTTGAGTGCTTTGACATGTTCAATAACCTTGAAGACATGCATCATGAGAATTTAAGTAACAACAAGGACAGGTTTCAGATATCAACATAAATAGAGTTGGAAACAATCTAACTTAATCATCATGTCATGTCTTTGGACGTGACCTAGGTAGTTCTCACCACTTATCCATACACACTCAGAAGGTTTTGTAAGAAGGTGGACTGTCACGCCCAATATGCGATACTATCCTAAAGAGACTCGAAGGTCCCACCAAGGATAGAACCGCATATTGAAACGCTGACATGGACGTAGCCCAAGAGTTGTTACCCAACTATCCTTGACCGTGGACCTAGCTATTCGAATAGTTTGACACTCTGTAGAAGTTGCACACTTTACCCACAAGATCCGGGAAGCTTTCGTGTCATCCATGATCCCGCAGTACCTCAAGTACTCGGGGGAAGCACCCGATCAATACCTTTCCCTTGCCGCGACTAACAATGACTCCACTTGATTGGTAGTAGCCCCCATGCCCAACATTGTCACATAATAAATTCTTTTGTGGAGCCACAGTCCCATATTCACCACATATCACAAGCACGTGGTACCAACGGTTTGTCCGGTGCCCTATAAAAATAGTCATGGCCACCCTACCTGGCACGGCCCCGTCCCGAGAGTGACCATGCCACTCCCATCACTAGTAATGCGGGCATGCATGTTAGCACGAACTCGGTGATCAATAATGCCCTTTCCCATACAAGGGTAGAGTGCTTGCGCATGTAAGGTTGAAGTAACGGTCGCAACTAAAACCAATTGGTTTTTGAAAACAACACACTCACTTCATCATCAAGTGGTTCTTTAGCTCAGCATCTCCTTCGGGCATTAGTGGCACCCGACGGGTTTTTTGAAAAGTCTTTTAATAATTCTTTTGTCTCCATCACCATGCATATACCCGTCCCATTTGCGTGGCCACTATTTTAGCATCCTATCTACTCCCACCCACATCACCCTTATAGAAAGGTAGGGTCGTGCACAATGCAAGTATTAACGAAGAAAGTATCAGAGGCAAACCACCCCAAGTGGTCACCCTATAATCATGACTCCAATGCAACAAATACAAGTGCTATATGACATGCATATAAAGGGTTTCAAAGACATAGTCAAAGGGCTGCTTGCCTGGCTCAGCAAAGTCTTCAGGGTCTTCAAAGTCTTCTGGTCCAACACCTTCGTGAACAACGTAATCTATCATCGCAAAACATCAACGAGGAAAAAAAGGCAATAGTAAAACAGAAAAACCAAAGTGCTCAGAAAAATGTCAACTTATTTTTGTTAAATACTAGGATGAAAACTAAGAAGGGAAAAATTCCTAGTGTTGGATTTGGAGTTGAGGAATAGTGGAATTTGATTTTCAGTGGGGAATATAAATGCTCAAATTTGAATTTAAATTTGAATAGTACAGAAAATTGTGATGGATGTGTATGAAAGTTACATCATTAAATTGGTGGGATTTTTACAAATATATAGGAGTTGGACTTTTTGCAATTGGGAAATTATTTTGATCTATGTAATATTTTGAAATCACAGGGAAAAAGAAAAAGAGAAAGAGAACTGTGCAAGTGGGCCAATTCAGCCACAGTGCAGCAGGCCCAGAGGGGATCCAGCCCAGGCGAGCCAGAGCAACACGCGCGCT
Organism: Triticum dicoccoides; assembly: GCF_002162155.2. Taxonomy (NCBI): domain Eukaryota; kingdom Viridiplantae; phylum Streptophyta; class Magnoliopsida; order Poales; family Poaceae; genus Triticum; species Triticum dicoccoides. Next base: position 217,078,835 of record NC_041387.1, on the reverse strand, counting down.
AGGTTTAAACCTGAAAGGTGGGTCCTGACGTTAGTGGGAGAGAGAGAGTGGAAAGGGAGAGGTGAGGATGATAGGCGGGGCCCGTCTATCATCTCTGACCTTGCGACCAGAAGGCCGGCGAGCTCACCGGAGACGATGTAGGGCACGGCGAGGTCGGGCGAGGGCACGGCTGCACTCAGCATCGAGTCGCCATTTGGGTGGTGGTGGTCGGCATCCCTGGAGTTGCCTGGTCCGCCGGCGAGGAGGTCACGTGGCGGAGGAGCTTCGGGCGTCGATGGCTCCGGCCATTTCTGGCTGCAAAAGAAGTGGGGAGGAGAGAGGAAATGATCAGTGAGCCGCAGCGGTTCTAGATCGAGGTAGAGGAGCAGCGGAGGAGGCTTGTACCGTGCGGATGACTGCGAGCCGAGGCGGCGGAGCTCGTGCTCGATCTCGAGCTCGGGTGCTCCTGGAGAAGAACTGGGGTGCAGGGGGTGGATTGGGTGTGGGAGAGAGCGAGTGGTGAGGAGAAGATAGCTCGGGGAGGCTTTATATAGTCGGCCCCGTGGTTCACCGTGGACCGGTGCGTCGACGAGGTTGTTGCCGTCGTTTTGGGTCACAGGGGTTCACGCGGGCATGTCTGGGGCATTCCTGGGGTTGTTCTAGAGTGAGTGGAGTGAAGAGGGAGAGTAGGGGAGGGCCAGAGGTGTTGTGCATGTGAGCTTGGCCATTGCGGCTCTCGAGCGGCCGGCGCACGTGCGAGAAAGGGCAGGGGAGGGGGAAGGAGGATGGGACCGACCAGCTGTCGTGCTGCGGACGCCGAGACGCATCGTCGGGCGCCCTGGTGAGGCCCAAGGTGGCCGAAGGTGGTTGGCAGGGGCGGCTACAGTGCGGGAGTGCACTATAGTGCCTTCCAGAGCGCGCGTGTGGCCGGCATGGCAAATTTTTGGCAAAGTGGGCACAACCAAATGTTCCAGGTAGCTCTAGGTGGGAGTAAAGAATGTGGGGAGAGCCTTGGATGCCATGGATGGCCTCTTGAGTGACAAGGGAGGTGAGAAAGAGAGAGAAGCTTCTGTCCAGGGAGGTAAATGGGGGTGTTTTACCCATCAATCATTGAGCAAGGGCCAGGGGAGAGTTACTGGAGGTAGTAGAGGACTAGGGTGGGTTGTGGTAAAAGTTTGAGTCCTGGGGAAGAGTGGAAGCAGTCCAAGGGGTGTTTTTAGAAAAATGGCAGAAGGTGTTTGTTGATGGTTTGGGCAAGAATAAGAATTCCATTAGGCATGAGACTTAACAAGATGAAATGGCACACATAACTAGGGTATTCGACCAGGTTTGAGTCCATTTGGGTAAAGTTGCCAATGCAACTTTTGTAAACCCTAGAAATCAACAAAAATGAGTTTTCCAAGATCTAGTCACGAAAAACTATTCCCTTGATGCACCACTTGGTGTAGTGCCATCATTTAGGGTTTAGAGCATGTCCACAAAGTTTGAGAGCAAAAGAAAAAAGTTGACAATGTAGAGTTGTTCAAACTTGTATCTGGAGAGAGAGGGTTTTGGGGCACTTTTGTGAACCAAAACTATTTGGATTGGGATGAAACTTTACAAGATCATCACGTTAGGCATGTGTGACTTGGCATAATTTTCTTGGAAGTTTTAGAGAATATTTCCTATGTAAATATTTCAAAAGCTTGAAATATCCAGAAAGGATTTTTGAGGGATTTGACAAATATTTTGAACATGTCCATGTGTTGAAACTCTTATATCTGGACAATATATGTCCACTGAGCTTCCCTAAATTTTCTCAAATATTTTTAGATCATTAGAATAAATTTGACCTATTAAATACCATTTCTGGCCTTAAGAAAAAGCCTTTAAATAAAATAGCAAAATAAATTTTAAAATTATATTTTTGTGGTTTATGGGAGTCCTATACCTAATAGGGATCAAACATAACCTTTGACAGATTTTTCATACCCCAAATCAGGGTTTTTGGAATACTAAATTTAGGAAATACTTTTTGGCCAAACTATTTTTGTAATAAAATTCTATACTATACTATACACATGGCATGATCATTGGGCATAAGTTTGGATCAAGCAGATGAAGTATAGAATGTGGAGCTATAATTTGGCTTTCATGAGCACTTGAAATCACAGAGAGAAATCCAACTCAAATTAAAAAGCCAAATAAAATGCAAAAGTTTTTGTTGGTCCAAATTTTCATGCTTTATTAATGCAACACAAAACATTGGGTGTGACAGACCTACCCGCCTTACAAGAATCTCGTCACCGAGACTCCTAAACTAGGCCTTAAAGAGATACGGAAACTTGGATCTATGGTAGTCTTCATGTTCCCATGTCATTTCTGCTTCCGTGCGGTTGCTCCATTGGACCTTGAAGTAGTTGATGGTGCGGCTTCGAGTGTGACGCTCAGCTTTATCTAGGATGCAAATTGGTCCTTCACGATAAGTGACGTCTGGCTGAAGATCGATGGCTTGATGATCGATGTCCTTGTAGAGATTGGGCTTGTATGGGACTTGGATGAACTTCCGGAGTTGCGATACATGGAACACGTTGTGCACATCGGATTGCTCAGGCAGTAGCTCTAGCTGGTAAGCAACTTCTCCTCGCCGGATAGTTATCTTGAAGGGGCCGAGAAATCATGGTGCAAGCTTTCCTTTGACATGGAAGCGCTTGGTTCCACTACAAAAAAATACACTTTCGTGATGATATGTGTTTGTCACAGTAGGTCGCGTTTTTTGTCATGCATGTACATCAATGACGATTTTATGACAGAATCAAGATGGTCATACATGTGCGGTCGTAGAAGTCTTCTATGACATTACCAAAATTATCATCACGGAAGTGTCCACTTCCATGATGATAAATCGCGCGTCACAGAAGTGCTTTCATCAAGGGTGACCGACACGTGGCATCCACCGTAACGGAACGCCGTTGAGATATCGGGTCCAGTTTTTGGATCCGATAACCCGCTAATAGCCCGGACCAATGGGGATTTTCCAGGTGTAAAATCAGCATTGGCTAGAGGAAACACGTGTTGGCTCACCGTTGGGACAGATGTCATCCACTCATTGGACCGAAGGCACCTATGATACGTCGACACGTGGAATGGCCCAACAGAGGCCCATTCCTGTGAAAACGCTGGCCCTTTGACTTGGTCAAAAGGTGGCAAGCTGACCCACGGAAAGCCAGTTAACGGCCTATTCGCATATAGCTCATTTACAACCTGCTAACCCAGGGCCCGTTACGACCTATCCGAAATTAGGCCTAGTAGCATCTTATGGGCCGTACAATTTGATTCCAGCCCATTTTAAGTTCCGCCCCATGTATGGCCCATGATGTCTTTCGGCCCATATGAGGACCTTTGTAACTCTTGGCCCATTAACGGCATGTGATGAAACTGGCCCGTAATGAACAATGTATCACTTTATACACATTAACGGCCCATTAATCCATTGGGCCGTTTGCAGCACATGTTATCTTTCGGCCTTCTCCGGTCCCATTTATTCTTGGGCTCATTTCCAGCATTCAGTTACTTACGACCCGTTACTGCCATTCTCTGCTTGTGGGCCAAATTCAGCCCGTGGCTACAGTCGGCCCGTTTGTGCCCCGTTAATACGTTGGGCCGTTTTCATAGCGTCATCAAATACAGCTTATTAATGACGACCCGTTATGGTCGGCCCATGAACGGATGATTACAACTCTAGCCCGTTTACGGCCATAATGCGGTCTGTTATTGGCCCATGTTTGGCCAATCGATAATATGGCCCGTATAAGGCCCATTGATGATACGACCCATAGAACGCCCATTGTTTCTACGGCCCGTAGAAGGCCTATTGTTTCTACGGCCCATAGAAGGCCCATTGTTTGTACGGCCCGTAGGAGGCCCAGTGTCACTAAACTGAATATGTAGTCCATAGTTATTGTGGCCTAGTTTTAAAAAATGGGTTATTGCGGCCACTAGAGAACCGCGGAAAAAGAACTGCACTGACTACAAGCAAACAAATAAACAAGACACGAAGGAAATAAATAAGTAGCAAACTTACGCTAGCCTATCACGGCTATTACACATATTACATCTACTAGGCATCAAAGTTCGCCACCAGTGCAAATAAACGCGCCGACAAAAGAATATATAAAACTGAGAGCACTTCAGAAGGCACTAGGCCTGGACAGGTCGGGCCCCCCAAACAACCGAACAAGTTGATTAGACCTTACTTGTGTCAATGATAGATGCTTTACCCATAGTTGTATGGAATGATGGTGCGCAAGGCAGTCCTCTGAAATCTTCATTACATCTTTGACATCAAGTCGGAGCTGAGCTGAAGCAAGCCTTTCCGCTTTAAGTTGAGACTGAAGAAGTCGAACTGATTGAGGCAGCGAGTGCACAGAGATTGTCTCACACCTGCTGGTGAGTAGCTTCAACTCACTATCTTCATCAAGACAGGACCTTGGGGTCATCTCGCTGTCCTCAAGATGGTTTGCCTCACTATCTTCCCTAAAGTTCTGCCTGGCATAAGAGATACGACTCTGAAAGAGAAACAAGGAGACATGTAACGGGTTTCACAATTATACAAGGAAATAAATGGATTTGTTCTTCATAAGGAACATGTTTTTACAACTACAATTTGAAACTGGTAGTTGTTGCAAACATCCAATCAGATGTAAGCAGCAAAGCAAACAGATGTGGAGGAAATGATGCATATCCAAATCTATACTAGAACAAAGTTTGAGGGCTTGAGAAGGATGAACTTACATTACATGTTAACACGGGCTGGACAAAGCCCTTCTCCATGGTGATGGAAGTATAACTCAATAAATTCCCCAAAGAAAATTCTTTATAAGCATTGCCATTATTCTACATTTTGCAAAGAGTAAATATAGATCAAATAATATTGGAAGAAATAGAGGATAATGAAGCTCAGGTGCAGACCGATGATAAATAATCAAATAGCAATTAATGAAGTACAGCGTTACAAGGCAAAAGGGAGAGAGGTACTGACAAGAGCAATGCAGAGCCCAGTATTGTTGTGAGATCGTATGATCCTTTGAACAAGGAGATTCATCTGAAATTAGTTTTCATACAAGAGAGAAGGTAAGTCACATGCAGAAATTTAGGAGTTCAAATTATGAATTGATATCATAGACAGTACCTGACGCTGGGCTCTCCGCATTTCTAATAGGGGTAGGGGTAAAGTGCGGTACAGTTGGGCATGTGTTTTCTATTGCTGCTAATCTATTTGATTTAACAGGTATCACTACTTTTTCCAAATACCTAGTTTGTACTCCTTGAGGATCTGCACTCACCCTCTTCCTTTTGGACATATATTACGAAAGAACAATATTTGACTGGAAAAACATAGTATGATGACACATGGAATAGGTACAGAAAATGGATAGGTATGGAATATACTCATATATGATGCTTAAACTAAGCAGATGGTGTTACAAAGTATAAGTAATGCAAGAGGTCAGATGCAAAACATGTGCAACCAATACAACCTTGCCAAGTAAGAGCAAGCACCTTGATGGGTGAATAAGACAGGGCATCCTCCACCCTGCCAAGTTTGTTAGCCAGTGGATTGTTCTGCAATATTCCTCTCATGCGCCCATTTTCATATTCATTTTGATAATGTTTAATAGCTAACATGCATGAAAACATAATAATAAGTGAGATTATCTTTGTAATGCGGAAGTGATTCTAATCCAATACTTCCTCCCTGTAAACCCCTTTATGCTATCTCTGCAATTCTTTTAAGAGATGCCCTGCATGCTGTAATTTGGTGTGTGCATTAATATAATGTGGCCTACTACTCAAAATATGAGAGCTCCAGAAGTGATGACACTTCGCAGATGACAGCTTCAACATATAGTAAAGAAGAACAAGTCGACCTGACCTGACAGATTCAAAATATACTAAGGAGAACAACTCGACCTGACCAGTCGACGGCAAGAGAAGAGGATCATCTTAAAGAAGAGCAGAAGAGCAAGCATATTGAAGATATTACAAGTCTTTCAATACAATCTCGGTTGGCCACCCATGATGAACCAGAGCGCACATAGAAATACTATTCTTTCTGGTCTCTCCATATGTGGCTCACATGCATTTCAAAACAAAAGTAGGAACATTTAGCTGACCAATTAAACATCACTCAGTTTTACTAATATCAGCATAATATCAGATATGAATTTGTACAACTAAGCTTGTTTAGCTCGATGGGTGGTGCAGTGCTATGACAACACAGACCACGTAGGCTGATCATGGTCATCATAAAATGGGGAAACCATAAGCATGATGAGTACAGTGTTGATCGTGGCAGTGGGATGGCAGATCTGAAGCTACAAACCGTGCAAAGGGTAGTTAGCAACCGATGTTTGCTTTGAAATAACAACTAAGATTTGGTATGGACAAGAAAGTACAGTCAACAAGTGACAAAGAAATGCAATTCTGCTGTCTCTCTATATGTCGCGACATGCATTTGAAATAACAACTAAGATTTGCTATGGACAAGAAAGTACAGTCAACAAGTGACAAAGAAATGCAATTCTGCTGTCTCTCTATATGTCGCGACATGCTTTTGGAAATTCAAGTGGGACCTTTAGCTAACCAATTAAATGTGTTTGTTAACTAATATCAGTATCATATCAAAGTCATATTTGAAAAACTAAGGTTTCGAATTTTGAATGTTGTGTTGTTTAGCTTGAAGGGTGGAGTAATGCTCAGAAAGCACCTACGCAAAGTAGAGTGGATAAAAGGGGAAACCCTAAGCATCAAGAGAAAAATCAGGAAAGTGGAACTAGCTGGACGAGTGGGTGGCGCACATGCTTTTTGAAACGAATATAGGAACATTAGGTGACCAATTAAACGTCCTCTGTTTTAGTGATATGAGTAGCATATCAGATTCGTATTTCAACACGTAAGCTTTGGGTTGAGGTCTTGAGGAGCAGTGCTAGCACGACACGAAGCACCTACGATGATGGTAGTGATATAAAGGGGGAAAACCATAATCTTTACGAGTATAGTGCCCGTGCCATGGCGGATCTGAAGGTGCAAACCGAATAAAGCTACTTCGCAACCAATGTTTGTTGTCAACTAGCCACTACGATTTGGTACGGACAAGAAAAGTACGGTAAACAAATTACGATCTATTTTCCGGGTGAGATCAATAACTTAAGCACATTTGGAAGAGTACCACCTCTCTTGCGACGCCGTGTAGGCCTCTACTGATACGTTGAGGGTGTTGCGGGTGCGATGGATGTCGGCGGCGGGGAAGAAGACTTTAGACGGCAGACGGCCGGGTCGGGAGATAAATCATGTTGCCATGGACGAGGCAGTCATACGAGTAGCAACGGCAAGGTGGACGACGGCACCAATGAAGCGGGAAGACGCGATGAAAGTATCCTGGTCCAGCGCCGTGGATGAGAGACGTCCATCTCTTGCAGTGGACGACGGGGTAGGGGTAGCGGCTCCGGCAAGGTGGAGGATGGGGTGGCGGACGGAGGAGGCTGGCCGCGGTGGGGAGGTTGTCGTGGCGCCGACGGTGTATGAATGGGGAAATGGAGGGGAGGGGGATCTCAAACTTTGGGACGCGCTTCTCTGAAATGTGGGAAACTAACGAACTTATCCCCCGTTTAAAATTTCGGACATCGCATCGGTTGGGGATAGGATGGTAATCTCGCATCTCCCAAATATTTGCCGGTAACTATTTCAGGTGAGGAGAGGGTGTTTTTCCTCCCACGGTTGGCACCCACGGTTTATGAACAGGGATGACAGGTAGGGCGGTTGTTTCACGTCTGAGGGAAGTTACACATCTGCCCCTATTTAAAATATTAGCCTACATCGATTTCGGATGAGAGGAGTTTGTTTTTCTTCCCACCGTGTATGAATGGTGAAATGGAGGGAGACACACATGTCTTCTGGACGAGCTTGAATCAAATGTATTTTGCCACCCACGTCTGATTTAAACGTCTGAATGAGCTCAGAGGCCATTGTGTCACGTCTGATTTAAGTTACTAGTCTACCCCTATCGACATCAGTTTAAATACGGTCGATAAGCATGTCAATTGTCAGGGGTAGACAGTAATTTCCATCTCACAAACACTTGCTTCGGGCAGCCCACAAATTATAGTTGGTGTTTAGCCACTTCGTTCAAAACTTGGGAGAATTAGCATTCACGTTTGCCCTGGGCCCTGTCAAACTAAATTCAAATCCAATTTGTATTCGATTACAAATATCCACAAATAATTCTACGTTTTGTTATTTATTTCTTCAAAACCACAACAAAGATTTATTCCACCTTTATATATGATTATGATTTAGAAATGTCGTGATCTTCGGATTCAGTAGGTTGGATACACTTTGAGTCAAACAGTTATTTCATCCAATACAATATGCTCACACGAAAAATAGTTCACCTTATGTCATTCATACAAGTACTGAGCATAACCTCGCCTAAAAAATCGGATCATTACTGTCGGCGTTCTGGGAATGGGGGTCCCCAGACTTTCCTGCCTGCGGCCCGCGGCGTGGCTCCACCAGTGGCCTACTACGACCCGTCTTCACCAACCAAACACTCAAGACCCTCGCGAGGGGTCAAGCCTCGCAGGGCGGACGACACAAGGCCTCCTAAGGGGTGTCCTCGTCAGGTAGGCTCGCAAGGAGGCGGAAAGATCAAGGAAAGGGGTACCTCGCGAGGTTCCCGTGACGCAAGCCATGACGACCAAGGCCAGGCGGGCGCCAGCGCGTGAAGTGTCCTCGTTTCCCCTTTGGTGCTAAGGGGGAAAGCGTAGGCGCAGAGTACCGAGGTATCAGGCAAAGGTTTCCATATCGGTGCAACAAAACCAAGACCGGCAGGATGGCATGATGGAGGTCATCGTGGAGCCCAAGACGACATCACCACCAGCGCCTTTGACAGGCGAAGACCACCTTGAGTCAGGATATCTTGTACTCGCTGTCCCCTTTCAAAACGGTCGTTGTTGGATCCCTTCCCGCTCAATATTTGGGGAGAGGACCAGGGCCTCTATAAATAGGGCTAGCCACCACAGTAGAAGGCAACTGATTCCGATCACCCTCACCCGCACAAGTTGGCTAAGCACAAGAACACCTCTCCTCGAAAGGTTGTTCTTCCCTTGTACTGTGCATCATCAGCCCAAGAGGCAATCCACCATACCACACACAGGAGTAGGGTATTACACCACAATGGTGGCCCGAGCCTGTAAAAATCTGGTGCCTCTTATGTTGTTCATCGACCTAGCTTAGAGATCGCGGTGAGGCTGAGGGCGTGTTTCGGTAGGAGGAAATCTTCGTGTGCACCCCAGTGCTCGAACCTTAAGGGTTTTGCCGAAACTTGATATCCGACATTTGGCGCGTCAGGTAGGGGGTGCGCCAGAGCTCTTCCTACCTCGACCCGCTCTCCACCAACACCGCGCTTCACCCTCATGGCGGACATCACCCCTCCGGCTCCAGCGGTTGGCGCCAGCGCTGGGGCCAGGGGGCTCCGAGCCTTGGCCCCCGCCTTACGGCCAGTGCAGTGGCCGCACAAGTTCAAGCCAGAGATGCCGCCGTGCTATGACAGTGCGGCGGACCCGCTGGTTTTCCTGCTGGCATACGAGGAGGCCGTCCTCAAGGCCAGAGGTGAAGACAAGGTCATGGACAACTGGCCCTCATTGGTGTCCCGCACGCTTGGATGCTCAACCCCGGCATCTTCTGTGGCCTCTTGGGAGGAACTGCGCGACCTCTTCCTCGCCCACTACGCGGTGCCGGCGCCCCCGGTCATCGCAGCTCTCCTGGGCGGCTCGCAGGCGCCACCCTCAGACCGCCACACCAAGTCGTTCTTTCGCCGGATCAGCGCCGCTCTCGCGCGGCAAGGAGCTCCTCGGGTTGGGTAGCGCCCAAGGTCGACCTGATGTTCTGCACGCCCACCATCAACCTGTCGGCCTGATGCTCTGCACGCCCACCATCTGCCAGGTGGCCATCACCAAAACCCACATTGATGGCGGCACCGGCCTCAACGTGCTCTCGGTGGAGGCCTTCAGCCTCCTCTATGTACCGCTGGAATGGCTCCGACCCAGCAAGCCCTTGTCGGGCGTCGGAGGCGGTTCCTCCAGTTCCCTGGGGTAGATCCGCCTTCCTGTGACCTTCGGCACCCACGACAAATACCACAAAGAGCTGGTCAACTTTGACATCGCCCACATCAGCCTCCCGTGCAATGCCATCCACGGATACCCTGCCTTGGCTTAGTTCATGGCAGCAATCCATCCGGCCTACAACCTCATGAAGATGCCCGGGAGCAGCGGCGTCTTCACCATGGCTGGAGATACCAAGCAAGCTCTGCTGGCGCTCAAGCTGGCCCTCAAGGCCGCCTTGGTGGCGCAGCCCGCGGGCGCGGACACCTCCAAGACCAAGGGGGCTGCACCGACCAAAAGGAAGCAGCTATTCACTCAGGACAAGGCAGAGACCAAGCAGGTGCAAGTTGAGGAAGACGGGTCCTCGGGAGCAACCTTCACCATAGGTGCCAACCTCGACCCCGACCAAGAGGAGGCGTTGGTGAGGTTCTTGTGCTCGAACAAGGAGTTCTTCGTGTGGGAACCCAAGCAACTAGCGGGGGTCCCAAGGGAGGTGATTGAGCATCACCTGAATATGTGCCCCAATGTAGGCCCCGTGAGGTAGAAAGCGAGGTGGCCGTCCGCAGAGAAGCAAGCCTTTATCGTCCAAGAAACCCGCAAGCTAGAGGCAGCAGGTGTTATTCGCGAGGTTCGCTACCCCGAATGGCTCGCAAACCCCGTTGTCGTGCCAAAAAGGGAGGAAAGGAGCGCATGTGCGTCGACTTCACCATCCTCAACAAGGCCTACCCTCAAGATCCGTTCCCACTCCCCTGCATCGACCAGATCGTCGACTCCACCGCCGAGCGTGACCTGCCGTGTTTCCTGGATGCGTTTTTGGGTTATTACCAGATCAAGATGGCGGTGGAAGACGTGGAGAAGATAGCCTTCCTAAATCCTTGTGGAGTGTACTGCTGCACTTGCATGCTGTTCGGGTTGCGCAACGCGAGCGCGACCTTCCAGCAGCTAATGCACATTGCCTAAGGCCAGCAGCTCGGGAAAAACGCTGAGGCTTACGTCGACGACATTGTTGTGAAATCTCAGGAGGCAAGGACCTTGATCCAGGATTTGGAGGAGACACTCGCGAGTCTTTGCTAGGTAGTCCGGCGACTCAACCCGGAGAAGTGTGTGTTTGGCGTCCCTTCCGGCAAGCTGTTGGGCTTCCTCGTGTCCCACAGGGGGATCGAGGCCAACTCAAAGAATGTCAAGGCAATTGAAGACATGAGTCCACTACAGACCCTCAGAGAAATGCAGAAGCTCGCCGGCCGCGTGACCGCGTTAGGACGCTTCATCTTCAAGCTGGGGGAGTGCGCCCTGCCATTCTTCAAGCTGATGAAGAAGAAGGGCCCGTTTGAGTGGACACATGAGGCCGACCAAGCATTTCAAGACCTCAAGAAATTTCTGACCAACCCTCCCGTGATGGTGGCACCGCGCCCTCTCTAGTCACTGGTGCTCTACCTTGCCGCCACTGCCTACTCCGCCAGCGCAGCCGGGTAAGGCCGCATCACGCCCAGCCATGGCCTCAGCCGTGGTGACACAAGACTAGGAAGGCCTCGCGAGGACGACGACAGTGGCATCAGGGGACCAAGCTCAGCAGGAAGACGCCCCCAGTGCTGAAGAGTCTGCACCAAGCAACCAGGTGCTGGGGGCTCCATCGTCTCAGGAAACGCCTCAGCCTCCGGAAGACACCGACCACGTTAGCACATCCACCCTCGTCGAGCATCCGGTGTACTTCGTCAGCACGGTGTTGCGGGATGCAAGGGCATGGTACCCCATGCCTCAGAAGCTCTTACTCGCACTCTTGGTGGCCTCGCGTAAGCTGCGGCACTACTTTCAAGGTCACCCCATCAAGGTCGTCTCGGTCTATGCATTGGAAAGGGTACTCAGGAGCCCCAACTCCGCTGGGAGGGTCGCCGAATGGAACATCAAGCTACATGCATTTCAGTTGGAGTTCAGCACAACCAGTTGGTCAACAACTGCCGTGCTTGCTTGTCAAGGGAGCCGTGCTTGCTGATTTTGTGGCAGAATGGACAAAAGCACCAGGTCTCAAGGCGTGTGAGGATACGTCCCTCTTGCCAGCAAGTGAGGCACCGGATGGCTGGGTCATGTACTTCAATGGTGCATTCTCGCAGCAAGGCATGGGGGCTGGTACAGTGCTTATATCCCCCACTTAGGATAAGCTCTACTACGATGTACAGCTCTGTTTCTAGCAGGGCGAGAAGGTATCCAACAACATAGCAGAATATGAGGGCCTCATAGCAGGCCTGAAAGCTGCAACAACATTGGGAGTGAAGCGCCTCGTCATCAAGGGCGATTCACAACTCCTCGTCAACTTCTCCAACAAGGTATAAGAGCCAAAGGACGAGCACATGGAAGCATACCTTGCGGAAGTACGCAAGATGGAGAAGCAATTCTGGGGGCTGGAGTTATAGCATGTGGCGCATGGTACCAACCAAGAGGCTGATGACATCACCAGGAGGGCGTCCAGACGACTGCCTCAAGAGCCTGGCGTTTTGGAGGAACGACTCTTCAAGCCGTCGGTAGCACCATCACTTTGAAGCACGGCACAACCTCGGGAAGAACTCCCCCAGCCACCTGTCACAGGACCACCGGCCTGTAGCCCGACCTCAGGAGCGCGCCTACTCTAGGCGCTGGAGTCTCAGGAGGGATGCTGTACCACGGAATTCAAGGAGTACATGACGCAAGGGACGCTGCCAGAAAAGGAGGAGGACGCGGAACGCGTGGCCACAGCCTACTGCATCCAAGACAGTGAGTTATACAGGAAGTGGCCGAATGACATTTCCCTACATTGCATCTCTAGGGAACAGGGGAAAGAGCTGCTGGCCGACATACACGGTGGAGATTGCGGGCACCACTCGTCGTCACGGACCCTCGTCGGCAAGGCATTCGCAGCGGATTCTACTGGCCTACGACACTCAATGACGCGACCGAGATGGTGAAGTCGTGCGAAGCCTACCAATTCCACGCCAAGTAGATCCACCAGCCAGCTCAGGGCCGGCAGACCATCCCGCTCTCGTGGCCGTTTGTGGTCTGGGGGCTGGATATCTTGGGCCCATTCCCTCGAGCGCCTGGAAGCTACGGCTACCTCTACGTCGCCATCGACAAGTTCGCCAAGTGGGTGGAGGTGGAAGCCGTCCGCACCATCCCAGCCGGGTCCGCGGTCAAGTTCATCAAGGGCCTCGTGAGCCGGCTTGGGGTCCCTAACCGCATCATCACTGACAACGGTTCGCAGTTCACTAGCAACCTCTTCAAGACATATTGTGCTAACCTTGGAACATAGATCTGCTACGCTTCGGTGGCGCACCCCCGGAGCAACGGCCAGGCCGAACGCGCCAACGCGGAGGTCCTGTGCGGCCTCAAGACCAAGACTTTCAAGAAGAAGCTGGAGGCCTGTGGCAGGGGCTGGCACGACGAGCTCCAATCCATGTTGTGGTCCATCCGCACTACCGCCGCCAAACCAACAGGCGAGACCCCGTTCTTCCTCGTCTACGGAGCAAAATCGGTTCTCCCTCATGAGGTCAGGTGTCGCTCCGCGCGGGTCATGGCGTTTCATGAGTCACAGAAGGACGCCATGTGGGGGATGGGCCTCGTGCTGGGGCAGGAATGCCGCCGTGAAGCCACACTATGGGCGGCAAGGTACCAGCATGCGGCGGTATCACTATCGCAACATCTGTCCCACGATGCTCGAGGTAGGTGACCTCATACTAAGGTGTGTGCTCTCCAGGGAAGGGCTGCATAAGCTTTCACCCATGTGGGAGGGCGCGTTCAAGGTAGTCCAAGTCTCTAGGCCTAGTGTCGCGCGCTTGGAGACTCAGGAGGGGGTACCCGTCCCGAACGCCTGGAACATCCAGCACCTCCGGAAGTTCTACCCCTGAAGAAAGGCCCAGTGCCTAAGAAGTAGGCCCGATGCCTGTGAAGCTCACCGCCCGAATAAAGTCCCGGTGCCTGTGCAGAAGGCCTAGTGCCTATGAAGCTCACTGCCCGATGAAAGGCCCGGTGCCTATGAAGAAGGCCCAGTGCCTGTGAAGCTCGCCACCCATGACACTCTCACATAATAATGAGTGGGGCTATACATGCCCCAGAGTCTGAGGAGTGCCACCCTTGGGCCTCGGGGGCTCTCTCCCATGCCCAGTGGCAGCACTTAGCTCCACGCTGGTGAGAAGACGTCGAAGACTAGACTAGGTGTTGGACGCGACTTTTCATTTGCTTTGTGTAGTTGGCTCGCGTTTCCTAGCTTGAACTTTGATTGGAGTTGCTTCTAATGTTCTTTGCCATTCCTGTTCAATCACCTTCTGCCTCTGTTTCCTGTCTTCAGCTCTTTGCCTGACTTGTTCTCTCTTGCAAGCCTCAAGAGGGGGCTGCGCGGGCACCCTCGTGAGCCCTCCCTCTTCTGATTTTTGTGATGCTCTCTCGTTCGAGTTTGCAGCGGAAGCACCCCTCCCAGTCAGTACCCGTCGGGCATCACGACATGAAGCACCGGGCCATGGCTGGCAACCCTCGCGACCAAGGTTCGGAGATGATTATCCCAACGAATTTTTTGCAGCACTTAAGGCGCCCGCGAGGCCTGAAGCAGGCACCTCGCGAGGCGGAAACTACTTCAAACGTGCGAAGCAAAGATGTTCCTACACACAGATGCATGACAACGACACCATAACATAGCACAGGAATAATAAATGCAGCATGATAACTAAGGAACCATAGTCTGTTGCACGACCCCACGGGGCCCCATACTTCTCTCTCTCTCGATGAAGGAAAAGAAGGAAAACAAAACAGAAGCGGCACGCGCCATGTAACAACTCGCGAGGAGGGATCTGCGGCGTCCTCCTGAGCTCAATCAGACTCCACATCGCACTTCATCGGAGTGTGGCGACGGGATGACCCGATGCCGCCCTCGAGGCGGGCACAACGGCGTAGTGGCTGATTATAGCCATTGCTAGAGGAGCTGTCATCGGAGGAGAAGCCGCTAAAGCTTGACGAGCCGCGGTCGCCACCGGGAGCGGGTTCGCCTTCGCCCTCGTCACGACCGTCGCCAAGACCGAGCACCTCGTCACCATCATTGTCTTCAAGGAAGCACCCAACACGGCGGCCATCTTCTTAGAACACCCTCACGTAGAGGGTCGCGTCGCCGTCATACTTGAAGTGGAGGGTGCACCGCCTGCCCAGACCGCGTGCACGGGAAAATGTCCACCAGCCCCGGTCTAGGGCTGCGTTGCCGGCGACGGAGATCTCCACCGCGACCCAGGAGGCCCTACTGCAGCAGCCATCTGCCTGCAGCCAGAGCCCGCCTGGGCCAGCGGCCCGCAGCTCACTGGCGAAGGAACAAGGGAGCGGAAGCTAGTTGCCGGCCGGGTTATCCGACCACACGATGAACTCCGACAGCACCTCCGCTGAGTGGAAGCGTGGCCGAGGAGGCCGCGTAGCCACGACACGCCTCCCCCCAACAACCAGGCTACCTCGACATGGGCGGCCACCACCGTGTGATGGGCCACTACCGCGACAATGGAAGGCCATGACAGGGATCACGGGATGCTTGCGACGATGACCGTGGCCGCGCTTGGGCGGAGGAGAGCTAGACCCTTGCTGGGGATCCTTCCCTTTCTCCGCGGCCGAAAACCTCTTCACGGGTGCCATGGGCGGTGCTGCAAGCAACAGGAATGAGGGAGGAGAAGCGAGTGGAATGGGAAGAGATGGGCGACGGGGGCTCTTGCCCCCTCCCCATTTATAGCCCAAGGATGGCCAACCATCGACTTCCACGATCGCAGGTAATGATGACCCTTTTTGCATGCAGCAGGGACTCGTCAAATCGGGTAGTTGCCGAGGCAGCGTGGGGAAGCAGAGATGCCCATGTCCAATCAGTTGCCACGCGTTGACCAAGGCCGCACGCTGTTGGGGCCCGTGGTGCTCCACCCTTGCCCTTTGGCTTCGTCGCTGAGCCAAGTCCGAGCACGCCTTGGGCCCGGGGGCTACTATCGGCGTTCTGGGAACGCGGGTCCCCAGACTTGCCTGCTTGCGGCCCACGGCGTGGCTCCACCAGTGGCCCAGTACGGCCTGTATTCATCAACCAAACACTCAAGACCCTCGCGAGGGGTCAAGCCTCGCGGGGTGGATGACGCAAGGCCTCCTCAGGAGTGGCCTCGCCAGGCAGGCTCGCGAGGAGGCGGAGAGATCAAGGCAAGGGGTACCTCGCGAGGTTCCCGTGACACAAGCCATGACGACCAAGGCCAGGCGTGGAGTACCAAGGCATCAAGCAAAGGATTCCATATCGACGCAACAAGACCAAGACCAGCAGGACGGCATGACGGAGGTCATCGTGGAGCCCAAGATGGCGTCACCACCAGCGCCTTTGACAGGCGAAGACCACCTTTAGTCAGGATAGCTTGTACTAGCTATCCCCTTGCAAAACGGCCGTTGTTGGATCCCTTCCCGCTCAATATTTGGGGAGAGGACCAGGGCCTCTATAAATAGAGCTAGCCACCATAGTAGAAGGCAACTGATTCAGATCACCCTCACCCACACAAGTTGGCTAAGCACAAGAACACCTCTCCTCGCGTGGTTGTTCTTCCCTTGTACTGTTCATCATCAGCCCAAGAGGCAATCCACCATACCACACACAGGAGTAGGGTATTACACCACAATGGTGTCCCGAACCTGTATAAATCTTGTGTCTCTTATGTTGTTCATCAAGCTAGCTTCGAGATCGCGGCGAGGCTGAGGGCGTGTTTCAGTAGGATGAAATCTTCGTCCGGACCCCATTGTTCAAACCTTAAGGGTTTTGCCAGAACCCATTACCCGACAATTACAACACATGGACAACATAGGGGGTCTTACAACATAATCCATTCAGAGACATGACACAACATGCAAGTACAATAATATAATGACAACTTCAACTGGTATCTAAAGAAGAACTGGGATTACCCTGGGCTTCAGATAGCAGAAACAGCAGGACCTCCTCCGTCTTCAAATGCATCATTCTTACTTCCTCCAATTCTTGGGTTGCTTGCATAATGCGTGCCGCTAATTCCATAATTTCCAGCGTCAAGATAAAGATTACCTCATTCATGGCAGCCACACCATCTCTTTCTGCCTCTAGTAGAGCCTCAAGAACTATAATATCTATGCTCAGACTACTCTCCGACGGTGTTGCCTCTGAACTGCTACCATCTGGTAACATGGATGGCGCACTGCTTCTACAAATAGATTCTGGGGTTGTACATTGTGTCTTAGTGTGAACGACATCCTGAAAGGTTTCCGCTGGACATAAGTAAGAGATAGTGATTGCATGATCCAGGCAGTAAGCTTACATGGTAAACGACATATGAATTATTGCCGAGCATGTCAAGCTATATTTAAATGGTTCGAAGAAGCATCAGCCAAAAAGAAATTAAAATGGTAATATGAAACTAGGGATGTAAGTGGCAAATAAACGACATCCGCCAGTCCCATCTAGTTAGTTTTTGCTAGCTCCCTAGTTCATTTTCCTCAAAAAAACAAAACCTCTTTTGAACTATCATACTACTAGTGGACTTTAATCCGGATTAGACGGGACCCAGTTGACATCCCTAGTTGAAAGGGAGTGTACCACCGCTATATTTAAGTTGCCAAGGCATCTAAGCAGTTGTAATAATCGGAGAAAGCACTTAACAGTGCGGCCTCATATAAACTACAAAGACAGTCTTGTGATGAAGTCCAGAGGAAAAGTTAAGGACCCAAATGAACTAGGCATGCATTTTTTACGATAGTACAACAGGTACTGCTGACATATTGGCCAACTCAGGTATAGCGTACTGGTCTGAATTGATCATCAATGGTTCATCTAAACTAATGACAGAAGGTTGTGTCCATACACGACAATATATCTGCTTCCCTCTATTTTTATGCCTGTTCGAGGTGCCAGCCCCAAAAGAACAAATATTTTGCTTGATGGGGTTGGCAGCTCCATAATTAATAGAAGCATCAAATTAGTCATGCAACTTGGGAAGATCAAGAACACACAAACAAGTAATGAATAGAGGCTCGGAGCAGTGATGTAATAGCTAGCATCAGAAAATGTAGGGTAAAACGAACAAAAAGCAGCGGGACCATATGCTAGTTTGCTGATGTGTAATTAAGCATAGAGAACATTAAGCAATCCGATGGAACCAACATGTGGCATCAGAACAACACCATTATCATAAATATAGCATTCAAGAAGTAAAATAGTAGGCAGTGATATCTAGGAAGTACAGTAATACTTAGGACAAAATTAAAGCATATTAACTATATATGCACTGGTACGTAATTTAGCACATGTAACATGTTCACTGCCAGAAGTATGTCCCTACAGGTGCAAGTAGAATAACACATCTCATGAAAAACTGAATGATGCCCTGAAGAAATTCAAAGGTGCGGTGCTTATGCTAAGAAAGTGAATGTAGGCGCCGGTCGTTGGATAATAATACCTGATTCTCAGTGGCGTATGGTTATTTTTGTCATACTTGATAGCTAAGGATCATCGATGGTGCTCGTGTTGTGGTTGAGTTTGGGCTGGCTGTCGCCGTTGCTGAAGCGGCTCCGGTGCTACGGTTGCGGCGCCTGTCAACATACAAGAAAGCTCATCTGTGGTAGTGAACATTTGCACGATAAGGAGAAAAACTGAAGGAGTACAAATCGAAATTACCTGATGAGGCTCCGGCGTCGGTAAAGCAGGGCCAATGGAGTTGAATATGGCGTCCGTGGAGCGGGTCCGGTGCAGTGGACGAAGGCTTCGGCGGGCGCGTTGTACAGTGCTTTCGGTGAGGTGGATCTGTTGCGGCGGACGAGCGCTTGTATGAAGGGCCAGCGAAGGGGCGAATGAGGGAGTCAGTGAAGGGCCTACACTGTGGTGGACGAGGGTGCCGGTTAATCAGATCTAGTGTGGTGGACCATGATGGCGGTCAAGGAGATCTGGAGCGGTGGACAAGCCAGTTGCTGAAGCGGCTCCGGTGAAGTGGTGAGTTAGCAGTTGGGGGTTCCAAGGTGCGAAAGGTAGATCCGGTGGGGTGTGAGGTCCACCGCTAAGGCGGAGGACTAAATTCGGCGGCTTGCCGTAGTTGGGGGGGTCGGGGAGGCAAAGGGAAGGGGCTCTGGGGAGGAGTGTTAGGGGCAAAGAGGGGAAAACAATGGAGTTACCAAAGCAGCCCTTTTCCGTTCATATGGCAGGGGTAAAACAGGAATATCATAGGGCTAAACTTTCGGGCGCGAGATATTTCGATGTGAGCGGGAAGTTTGAAAGCTTTTTGCGCCTAAAATTATATTCTGCTCTTGTACAGCCGACTATGATATCATGGCCGAGAATTTTTTTGTTTTGCACGCAAAAAGGTGCTAGTTTTGTAAATCAGTGTCTCCAACTCAAAACTTAGATTGTCCATTCAATTCAAATATGGATAATTGAGCTACTACAAGAAAATACCATCATACGGTCCAATTCAAATGAAATTCCAAATGTGTTTATCGTAAATATGATGACAAAAGCAAAAATGTGTATGTGTTTGAATAAAGTGGATGATTATAAAGTTTGAACATGCCCGTATATGTATATCTCTAGGTTTCATATATGAATTTGAAATCACGAAATCCCATCTTAAAAAATGTACCTCCGTTTAAATGAATTACAAAAGCTAATGATGGAGTCGAATTCCAAAATTCCAATCTTAGGTTTGTAATTCTGGTACATCAATATATATCACGCATGTTCAAAAGTATCATTATCTCATAATCCAAACTATGAAACAAATTGATCAACCATGAGTGCACACAGTATTGACCATGTATATCTCAATTACGCTAAAGTCCCTCAAATATAGACACCTCACTCTATATCTGAAGCCACCCCCCACACACACATAGAGAGAGTCATTCTCTCCCCCAAACACCAACACTTGAGCACACTAACACCCCTCTCTACTAAAGTCCAGACCCCAATATAGGTCTCTATCACTTTGTCTCTCGGGCATGCACACATCTCTTCCCCCACTCTCTAGGTCTCCCGGCATCTCTCTTTCCCAAGCACACACACTATGTAGAGTGTATATTTCCCATACACACAAAACGTCGCCACCAAACATCTATCTCCCTAGTTATGTGGTTCTCGCACACTCACCTCACACACCACCCCCACTGCAAACAAGCACACTTTGTCACCTTATACACCACTCTCCTCTTTATATCTCTCCCACATGCGGACCCGCCCCAGCTCCTTCCCTATATACATATATGTCGTGACTCTTTTCATAGCTCCCTAATGTATCATCGTTCTCGACCTCGCACATTTTTATCTACACCATCTATTCCAGATCTCTCATGAAGTCCCTATCACACACACGATGACTCGCTTCCCTTGCGTCTCCGTACATAGGCCAATTTCGAACAACATCAACATTGTCTCCCTATCTATACACCATTTATGGACACAAACGACCCCTATCTCGCCCCCTCTCTTCCTCTCTCTCTCTCTCTCTCTCTCTCTCTCTCCGTCGCTAGCTCTCTCTCTCTCTCACTCTCACACCCCTCTCCCACACACACTCGATGTCTCTTCCAAATAGTCTGCTCCCCCCAACCGCACCCATGCTATCCCGCTACTACACATGTCACACCATTCCCCCTTCCCTTATACTAGGTTTACATCATTAGTGGTCTCTCTACTCCACATACACACCCTCCCTCTCACATACAAATGCGCACACAAACACACAGACACACACAAACACCTATTTGTCTGGATCCTCATCTCTCCACATGTCCGCATGTGTATCTCAGACACTCACTCTCTAATTATGTATATGTGTCTCCATGTTACACAACACAAATCCCCTTGTACATGTCTCTCTCTATCCTCCACACACGTAGACACAAAGAATATGTTATCATTGCCTCAGTCTCTAGACATATCACACACGCACACTGTCTCTCTCTCTCGCAAACACGCTCAACAAGGCTTTCCCCGTGAATAACTTACCGTCTATTCATCAACAGTCGTGGCAGTACGGCGAACACGAGACATGAAAAAGAATAAATCTACACGTGCTTAGACCACCTAGTATGACTACTAGGACTAGAGCAAGCCAAAAAGAGCACCGCCGTCACCCCCTCCTTATCGGCGACAGGAAAACCTTTGTTTTACACAGTAGAGAAATCATTGTGCTAAGGCCCCACATGCTGAGGCGTTGAATAGAATGTAGATGCTAGTTTACGGAAACAAGTATCGAGAATACGTTTGTATCTCCATACTTATATTTCTTCTCTTATACAAAACCGAGTTGGTGATGATGGTACGTGTGCCATCCTGCAATATAGACCGTCCGATCTATATCTGACGGAAGGAAATTAAACTAAAAGATACCCGCACCCCTCTCCACATTTGTAGACAAGGCCTTCCCTCGTTCATCCTTATGTCCAACAACCTCATTCTTGAGCAATTAAGAAAGGAAGCCTCTAGAACAAACTGGCCTGGTGGCCGCTGTCGGCATCGTCAATCCCCATGCCTCCGCTCAGTCCGACCACCAATCACCACCATGCCCCACTCCTCTTCACCTTATCACCTATTTTTCGAGATATCATTAGTTTTTACACATGGCATTACTCCCGCATGGGTCAATCACAACAAGTGTTTTATAAAAAAAATGAATCTTGATGTTTCGTGCAATGCACGGATCATGTTAATACTCCTACAGAAAACTAAGTTGGTGATGATGGTGTGTCTGCCATTTGTCATTTCTGACCATTAGATCTACATCTAACGACTGTGAGGTAAGTAGTTCCTTTTCTCACCAACATCCCACTTGTCTACCAATTTGCAGAAAAACCCATAATTAGTATCTTAAAACCAACCACATCCCTCCCTAACCTCACCAAAACAGCCCAACGAATATATTCTAATAGAAACATAATATATCTCTAGTGATATATGTATATCAAAATTAGAGTGTTTTGTATCAATTTTTTGAATAAGTATTATTCTAATTATGATTCGTTGCAACGCACTTGAACATTGCTAGTATTTCCAACCATGTAATTTTTTTCCTAGTATTCCATAGTTTCAGGGTTTCCATCAAGATATTAGTCACTCATGGTTGATATTTACTTTCAATCATGTACACATATGCACTATCTAACTAGCCTTGCTTATTGGCTTCCAAATCTTAACTTTCACTCCTACTTACAATATGTAGAGTATTTAACAAAAAACTACCACTTTCAACCAGCCCTAGGAAGAATCTATTGTACAAAAAATAGCAAAAACGTACCCAAAATTTCTTAATCCACGCCAAAAACTACTACCTAGTACTCCCTCTGTCCCACAATGTAAGATGTTTTTTCAAGCTAGTTTAGCTTGCAAAAGCATCTTATATTATGGGACAGAGGGAGTACCGATTAGGTTCGTTTAAACCCATTTATGATAGGGTTGGCCCACACGTCCGTGCTAACGAGGCAGCTTAAACCAACACATTTTGTTTGACCCTTGACACGAGGGACCCGCATCTAACCTTCTACCCTGTTATTCCCCCTCAAATCATTATTTTTCCTGAACATTACTTCAAACAGTGTTCATGTGTGTTCGTCGGTGGTGCCGGTGATGAGCGAGTTGGCAGCCGCTCCGCCGGACGGACCAGACGCCGCACTGGCCTCCGCACGGGTTGGTAGGCTGGCCCGAGCATGACTCACGAGCGAGCAAGCCGCCGCGTCGGCCTTCACTCGAGCCAGATGGCTGGCCTTAGCGCGACGCGCGGGAGCAAGCCACCGTCCCGCCGTGCCAATCTAGCTAGTAAACCTTTTAGACAAGCACTTGGACGGAGCTATCTTGGCTAGCTAGCGGCCGCGAGCGCCGGACGGAGCTGGGATCCGGGCTGCTGCAAGATGGGCTCCGCACCGCCGGCAGTTTTGACGTTGCCTTCTACCAGTGGCGTTAGCTGCGTCCCATGGCCGAGGATGACTAGGTGGACGGGCCGGAGAGGTCACTCGGGGATATTTGTGCAGACTGACATGTAGGTCCCACAAGTCATAACGCCCGGTCGAATAGAAGGCATTGACTTAATGGGTGACATGGGCCCTGTTTGGATACTCTAAGTCAGAGGTTAGAGTTAGATTCTAACCCTGAACTAACCCTAACCAAAGTGGTGTTTGGATGGGAGGGTTAGATTGACAACAAATGTACCCAAATAGGGCCATGGGTTGAAACGTGCCTATAACGACACTTTGTAGAGGAGACGTTTCTTGGTAGGGCTGGTTGGTAAGAGCATGTACAATGGTCGATAAGGTAGTCTTATCTTAAGTCTGCCACGTATGCAAGTGGTAGTAGTTTCTTGGCATTATTAGTGGTTTCTTGCATTATTAGGGGTTTCTTGTAAGGAACAATGTACTACTAGCGACAAAAGGCGATTCTAGGTTGCGTTGTACTCCAACGAGTACCACTAGTGGTTGCGGAAGTGTATACCTCGTTTTGTGGGTTCGATCCTGGCTGAACCCACGGCGACTTTTTTAAATAGTAACTTCAGTGCGAGCCAATATTTTACATGGGTAGTTTGACTTTTGAAGTCAAATGGACGTGCGGCACCACAATCTGGGTGCACTGGATAGCCTAGCCACGTGAACGGGTTTTCCTTCCCAGCATCTCATGGCTCGCGTCCTCGCCCTAGCCGTACCTCGCTTGCAGCTTCCTCATCAGCTAGTAGAATATTTAAACTAGAGCCTCCTAATTAAGCCCGAGGAGCCGGAAAAGCCTGATGGGACATTGGGAACTATGCAATATGGCTCTGTACGTAAAGTGCTCTACTACTACTCTGTAGCTTGTGGCGTTGCATGCATGGACTTCACGTCATTATCGGCTCTACTATAAAAGAAATTCCTCTTGACATGTTTTTTTGAAACGGAGGTAAAAGCTTTGCTTCATCTCATTCATAAAGAAGGAACTACTAACAAAGTTCGATGATATCCATTACACCTCCACAAATGGAAGCGAAAAGCCTAGTCTCGCTGTATCAAATAACTCAAATGTTCTACCCCGCAGTAACCATTGCTGATAAACAGGCTACTAGTGTGTGCGTGAGAGGAGAGGCTGAGTAGGCCAGCTACGTGAGAGGAGCGGTTGAATAGAGCAACGAGAGTGCCCACTAGGCCACTACGCAGGTGTACTTTCCCTGCATTGATAGTACAACGATGGTTCTAGAGAACAGTAGTACCCTTCACATCCAACTGTAGCTCCTTGGCCCTGAGATTCAAGAGTTCAAAACTGGTGCACTATACTAGACTAGACTAGATGTACAGTACATCACA
Source organism: Triticum dicoccoides (assembly GCF_002162155.2). Lineage (NCBI taxonomy): Eukaryota > Viridiplantae > Streptophyta > Magnoliopsida > Poales > Poaceae > Triticum > Triticum dicoccoides. The sequence goes on along the minus strand of NC_041387.1, from coordinate 217,054,428 downwards.
TGACTAGTTGAGAAAGTAGTACTAGCACTGCTACAGTACGAGCACGTACTCCTCCGTCACATAATGTAAGATATTTTTTGACACTCGTTGGCGTGGACAAAAAATAGAAAAACATACCCAAAATTTCTTAATCCACGCCAAAAACTACTACCTAGTGCCAAAAATTTCTTACTAGTGCTATTATTTACAGTATAATGCAATCCCATAACGTCCCATAATGCTAGTACTAGTAGTAAATAATAGCCTCACCCCTTCACTAAGGAACGATCTATAGTTGGAAGGGACAAGGCCCTGCGGTTACTACGCTCTTATCTCCTCCTCACCAGTTCCCGTCCCTCCTGAGGAGAAGGAAGTTCGTCGCTGCTCCCATGGATTTGCCAGGCTGTTCTCCTGCTCGTCGGGGCTGGGAGACCATGGACAATGATCCTCTGGGAGAAATCGCATGCCGCTCCGACGTCCTCCCACCGCAAGACTCGGTTCTTCCTGCACCAACTTTTTCAAGATGGTGCTTAAACAGGCTTGGGAAAATACCATGCTTGTCGGTCTTCCATGCGTCCTCGAGGACAAGGTTCTTCTATGGGACAATCCTTCGAATAGTCCACCACTCCCTGGCCATGGTTGCACATTGACTCCGCTAGAGTTGCCGATGTTGAGAGGTAGTCAGATTTTGTCCGATGAGCAGGTCAGCAATAATGGAGTTTGATCATGTAGTACTTAGTTATTCCATTTCCATCCCATAATTTCTCCGCTGCCCACCGTCTTATATATAGGTCTGGGTTAGTGCCAACGAAGATAGGCTTGCATACCTCAGGCTGGATACCACCATCATTTTCCACAACATCCACAACAGTGCGGCCGTTCCGGTAGACCCCTTCTCCACCATTGGGATCAGCCATTCGGACTGGCTGGGCTTGAATACGTATGATGATGCCTACATGAGATTGAAGAAGATAGCAATTGCGGACCCGTCGACAAAGCGACGCGGCTACGATGATTACTATCTCATCGCGGTGTTCGACATAAGGATTGTCATCAATGAAAGAGGCAGTAACGGTAGAGGCTGGCACATGTTGGCGGTGGCAGATTTGTTGCCCTACACGTTCGAAGATGCCATGCGCCATCTAGGCCGCATCTTCGTGGTGACAAGCCAGGGGACTTGTTTCATCTGGTTGCCATCCTACGGTATAGGAGATTACAAATGGAATGCACAAACCATCATTTGCATCCCTAATGGTACTCCATTATTTTGCAGGGACCAGTCATCCCCCGATCAAAATAAGATCGCCGATCCTAGATGTGCATTTGCATCCGCGATTCGGTCTAACCTGGAACCTTGTAGCTGACTTTGGAAAATTGGGATCAACTATCTTAGCAGTCATTACCCATGGTACCACTGATGTGCAACATGGTCACACAATCTACCACTATCGGACCGTCACCATCTACCCAGGTATTCCATTTTTTAATCCTCTCGCCTTCTCTTTCATTGTTGTACTAGTACTTACTACTAGTAGGAGTACTTTTTACCTTGGAGGACGCATACAGCTAGCTAGGCCCTTGAAGACTTGAACCCACTAGCTGCCACTATTTTTGTTTTTCCATGTCTTACTATCTCATCCATATAGCCAAGAGTGGCTATATATAATAAGGCGGTTATTTTACGTGCTCTATACCGGAGTAGTACTATTTGTTGCACAGTATTATTGACTGCCATATTTGAGCACAACATTATTATACAAGGACCTTGACTATGTATGTCACCATGTGTCCAGATCTGATATGCCACGTGTACCAGATGAACGGCGCAAGTTTGACCCCCGTGATGCTACGTGGGTGCCGAGGAACACTCTTGGAGTGTACTCACATTTCATTGGGGACAGCTACCCCATTGTGAAGCGGATGCCACCTTCTGTGCACGACACGAAAGGCCTGCCATTCATGAAGCATGGTTTTGTCTTCAGTGCGCACTGCCGGATGAACGGCATCCTGGGACACGTGATCCCTGATTTATGCCGCTTCAGATTGGATGAGTCTCCCTCGTGTGGAACCAGACTAGAAAGTTTCGACCATGATTCCCGTTGCCCACCACTATGGATTGTGCCATCCATGAAGAACACCCATGACTGGAACCTGGAGGAGGACATGTAGCCCATCTATAACTTGTAAGTGGAGTACAGTAAATTGTGAACGGTAGCGCTGTGAATATATGTAGACTAGTCGTGCACAAACTTATCACTTGAATTGGAGATGAACTTGTGTGGCATACTGTCATTTGCCCTTTAGAATTTATTACTAGTAAATGTGTTATGTGTACGTGTAACTTGTGTGGTTGTTGCACGGGCTCCAACATGCTCTTTGAGAAAAAAAGGCGGCACAACTTTTGACATACGTGACGTGGTGGCATCATACAATAGCATCGTTCGCTATAGTTGTAGTACACTCCTACTAGAACGACAACTCCTATAAAACCTTGCGCTTGGCTCTTTGCATCTTTGGGAGGTTCAACAGTTCGTACTCGTGTGAACCTTGCACTTGGCTCTTTGCCTCTTCGGAAGGTCCAACAATGATGATACTACAATACAATATGCTTCTGGCAATCTGACACCGATTGAACTGTTGCACGTCCACCGCGAGGGCGAGGGTGAGGGAGAGGGACAGGGAGAGGATGATGCAGTCAAAACCCTCTCCTCATCCTGTGAACCACAGGGCGCGTGGGCGACGGAGAGGCGTAGTAAGCCAGCTTCTCCTCGTTCGGCGAGTTGAAGGGACACATCAAAGAAGTAATAGTACTAGTCCATACTGCGTCCTTTCTGGTAAATATGTCTTAATTTGAAACGAGAAAAATACACTGGCGGTCAACTATGTAACAATTCGCTCTTTACGGTCACTAAATATAGTTTTGCGGTGATTATATGATCACTAGCTCGTCATAGAGCACCGTATTGCACCCTACTGACTGGCCACATAGCCGACGTGGCACTTTGTTGACTGGTTAAATTGTCACCTAGTTTCTAGGTCCCACCTATCAGTTTGCAGAGCAAAGAAATCAGTGAAATAAAACTTTATGCAGGCGCGACAGGAGTCCAACCCTTGCGCGTGAACCACCCTGGCTGTGTATGTGAGTGCATGCATGTGTACTCCCTCGGTCTTCCAACAAAGAGTGTACATCGGCTAAAAAACAAAGAGTGTAGTACATCTATACTTCCAATGCATTTAGCCTTTAATCTAAATCGATATTGATTGACTAATGCACCAACTTGTGCTCTAGGTATAGGCTACATGTCTATCCTTAATTACAGCATGCAACGACCTTCATTTAATCTTCTTCTCTCAATGGTCGCATTCGCACATAAGTCTGCTACTTTTGGGCGTTAATTATGCCTTGGTAAATGTGTAAATCTCTAATGTACAGTCTTTCACGAACGTAGGGAGTAGGTTGAGCACTTCAGTGTGAGCGTGTGTGTTGCGTCGTGTGCTGTGTGCCGCATGGGTGCGTGAGTGTTGCGTGCATCCATGTGTATGTGTGAGTGTTGCATGTTGCATGCATGCATGCATGCATGGGGCTTACTCCCTCCCATTGACATGTTCATATTTCAAGCTTCCTCTGTTCCCTCCATATGGTGATACTCCCTCTGTTCCCAAATACGGAGTAAAAGCCTCCCTCTGTTCCCAAATATGGAGTATTTGTCTTTCTAGAGATTTCAACAAGTGACTACGTACGGAGCAAAATGAGTGAAGTGAGCATAGAGGCATAGGGATACTGGAGAAAGGAAGTCTTTGCGATCCATTATTCCCCATCTCGGCCAGAGAGAACTATTCAGCTAGTCATCGCAGTGAAGTGACAATACACGCCGTAGCAAATGGGACACTTAATTAATAAGCTGAACTAGCATGTTGATGTTACTAAATCGGCCTTACCCAGTACTGCCATCATGTTTTCTAGTAGAGCACGCTTCCGCAAATACGCCTACGCACCTCTGTCCTCCATTAACTGACATATGGGCCCTCTTATGGTAGACCCACATGTCATCGGTGTAACTATTTACACTCCGAAGGACGGTATATCCTGGTAGTAGCACTTTCTTCCCCGTCTTCCACTCTTCTTCCTCCTCTCTTCCCCATCATCAGCGGCACACCATTTCCTCCCGCTCACTACTCGCCTGCCCGCGCCATCTTCCTTGGTAGCTCGCGCGTACCATATCACCCCGCTCACTGCTCGGCTACACGAGGAAAAGCTTCTTCGCTCGCCCGGCCAAATCCACTTCCCCGGTGGCTCGCAGGCACTGAAAACCCCAATGGCAGAACCGACTGAGGCGCAGAGCCGCAATTGGAATCCCCTCCCTAATGTTCTCTTCGAGTAGATCTGTAATCGTATGGACCTACTCAACACCATCCGTCTAGCCGCATGCTCGGTGTCTTTGTACCTTCTATTCGTCTTGCAACCGTCCGGCTCTTTTCCAGACACACTGCTTGCTGATGTCCGATCCTCACATGTGGCCCAGACACTGACTTGATGATCCTATGGAGGTTGTTGTGGTGTCCCTCAACATGCTACCACTACCCGTTCACCTGTCCTTCATGCGCGACCACTACTGGGTGGGCATGAAGGGCAACTGGGTCATCCTCATCCACCAATCCGGTAGTCTGTGGTGTCTCGTGGATATCTACACCCAGTGAGAGATCACCCTTCCATCGTTGGATACCTTCGCCATCGAGCCTCACGGCCTGCCGTACACTCCTGCCTACTACGCACGAGATGCGTCAAGCTTTTGGCTCGACCTTTGTTTGCTGAAAGTTGTAATCTGCGAAGTGCCCACACCATCAGAAGACTACATGGATTACAAGCTCATTGCCTTGTTCAACATGGGATTGGTCTATATGGAATCCGGTCGCCATACATGGTTATGGCTCATCATCAATCCTGTTGAGGCAACATTTCTGTCTGATGCTATAGTGCACGATGGCATCGTTTACGCGGTCGACGCACAGATTGGCTGCCTATACTGATGGAATCTATCATCGTGTAATTGTTTTATCTCATCTTATCTTTACCTTATGAATACGACTGCCTGTTCATTGTTACAAATTTAGAATAGATAGTATGTCTATAACCACATCATTGCTATATGTTCCTCTCATTTCCTAGATTTTTTTGACCACACATGCTATTGTTAGATTTGATATGAGAACAATTGGCATCTAATGATTGTTAGAATAGATATTATGAGCATAACATCATGACTGCTATATGTTACTCTCATTTCCAAGATTTTTATAACAACGCATGTTATTGCTTAGAGTTGATATGAGAACAGTAGTAGTAAGTGCTATGGTAGAATATGGTTAGGCTCTGTCATAGCTATTTTCCTCTCATTGTTACATGATGTTTGAACCATGACATATTGCTAGAATATGAAAGCCATTGGCTTATTTTTTTAACTTGGGGTATGATTATGACCACGGCATTGCAATTCTCTGTCTATGATATGTGTTACTGTTATAATAATCTTAATTCCACACATACTCTGAACATGATTGTTTGTTTTTGTCCTTTTGGTCTCCAATTTGAATTGTTGCAGCAGACGCAAATGAGCTAGCCTTCATGACTCCAGGACCTGGAATCATACCAACCGATGGGTGGTGGTTTATCACTCGTTCAGCTGATGGCGGTCATTTGATGCTCATTCGCATGTACCAAATTGACCAAACCATTACATCAAACAACATGTAGTACAATGCTGGGGCGTTCGTGACATTGATGGCTATGACTGCTTCGTGTTCGAGAAAGATCCCAGCTCCGTTGGGACAGGCGTATTAAATTGGAGGCGGGTTTACAGCCTCGGCAACCACTCCATGTTCCTCGGGCTCAATTATCCGATCATCCAACCAATCATCGATCATATCACTGGCGATGATTACCGTGCTATGCAACTTCCATTCGCCTGGGGGGACTGTGTTTACACATCATACCATGGGTTTCATGACTCACCATATCCAGAGATTCGTCGACACAGCTTGTTGCCAGATAATCTTCAGTGTGTGAAAGGCATCAAGCTTCCATGCGATGGATGGCTTTTGCAAACCCGACATGCGGCGATGTGGTTCATGCCAACAGCAAATATGCACTACTTGATCCGTACTGATATCTAGACTGAGCCATGTATTCTACTGTTGTAGCACGACCCTCTTTTGTTGGGGATTATGTACTATTGTTAGTTTGAAGCACTCCTCTGGTTCGAAGGATAGATACGTTTCTGGGATCAAGGGCATCCTAACTCACCTGCGTAGGATGTACTGATAATGATGATGGAGATGCTGTGCAGAAGCCATATATATATATATATAATGATGATGGAGATGCTGTGCAGAAGCCATACATATATATATATATATATATATATATATATATATATATATATATATATATGCTTCAAGTGTGTACTTGTTAGTTAAACCTATGGTTAAAATGTGACACTAAATACGACTAGTAAGTAGTACAGTAGCAGTACTAGTATACGTCGGTCAAATTATTCATCATGTACACACATTGAATTGGGGTGACAACACGCTGCGCGTGAGGTGACACAAGGATCCCGGTGGCGTGTTCGGGTATTCTGGACTTCAGCTTTGGAGTACCACTTATTTGTCGAAATCTTTCATCATTCACTTAAAACAGTCGATTGATCATACATTGAGTACCATATAGCTGGAATTAACATATGCAAGTCGAAGAAGGATTGGCCGGTGCTGCCGGCTGGCGTCAAGTTTGATCCCACGGATTAGAAGCTGATCGTGCACCTTGAGGCCAAAGTGAGTGTTGACTGCGCGAGATCTCACCCTCTCATCTATTTGTTCATACCAACCATCGACAGCAAGCACGACATATGCTACACCCATCCTGAGAAACTTCCAGGTAAGACACTGATCGGACCATATTCCTTTGTTTATAGCTCTATTTTTCTTTTTAGACGTAGACTTGGTGAAGCAATTACAATTTGACAGTTAATAAAAAGTGAAACAAGTGACTGCAACATGCCAAAGATGTTATGAAAATGCCAACTACGTACACTAAAACCTGTATTCAACAATACTGCAGGTATCACACTGAGTGGCCTAAGCAAGCATTTCTTACAGCGCAATTCCAGGGCGTTCAAAAGGGGCACGTGGACGCGTCGCAAGATACCGTCGAAGTGTGGCATGCACGCAATGTGGCACAAGACCGGCAATACCTTGTCAGTGATGGTGAATGGTCGGTAGACGAGTAGCAAAAAGGTTCTGGTGTTGCACACCTACAAGAACTTCGACCAGTAGTGGACCAACTAGGTGATGCACCAATACCACCTTGGGGACCTGGAGCGAGAGAAGGAGTGGGAGCTGGTCCTCTACAAGATTTTCTACCAGACGAATACTAGGGCCAGGAGTAAAAAGATTATAAGTTAGTTTGGTATTGGTACTTGTACTACCTTGTCGTCCGCGAGTTGGTATTTTTGTTAACGATATTTTTGTATGAACTTGGCATTTGCTTCCAACCATCATGCTGAGGGTCGACGTGGATATAAAGTTGAATCATTTGTTTTGATATGAATTTTCAGGCACCTGGTTTTTATTTGGTGGGTAGCATAAGCACCGACCATTCGAATTCCCAGTTCTCCAAATTTTTCCAAACAAGTGCATGCACTTATTATTATGATGAAAAAACAATATCCCTGTTGCATCCCAGTTATCAGTCTATACTTGCAGAATTCTCTCGTTTAATGAGCACGTATATTGTTTTTCCAGGTCGAGCAAGTTTCAACTGGGCTGTAGACTGCCTAGGCTTGCTTTTGTTTTTAACAGGACCAGCCTATGACGACAATGGGGCACAAAGATCCAGCAGGTATCTACTGGCCTCTGGCCTGCCAGCGTTAGTTATATTTTGTCTTACAACATCCGTAGGCAGTATTTTTTACTGAATCAAACACACAACCATGTTCTATTTTCCTCTTGAAACGCATGTCCTACATCCATTTTCTAATCTCTACCTTTAGGTTTACTAGTTCATATACATGTACCATTATATTGAAAATACATAAAATTCCCTTTTCATATTTACATCCTTATTTTTGTTGTTGTTTTCCCTCCCAGCGCTATTTTTTTACCACTGGTTATCCCTTAAACCAACTCAATTGTCCCATGTCTTATTTTCTTACAAAAAGAAAACAATTTTTTTTGGCAAATCAATAAGTTCTTAAAAAATGTTTATCATTTCGGGATTACAATAGTTCGGACTCCACCGAAATATGCAAAATAAGGTTGAACTTTTTGTTCGTGGTACTGGGCAGAAAATGGGCTGTAATAAATTACTTAAGAATTAGCAAATGGGATGCAAATTACTAAAAAATAGAAAATGGGCTGCAAATTATTAAAAAAATAGCAAATGGGCTCTATGTTGTCTGCCACATATTTGGAGGCTGACTTGTGGGCCTACTAGGTTCGTGCGTACACAAGGTTTCTCCAAAAAGAAACTTAGTCAACAATTGACTCTACCAGTGTCAGACCGTTAGATGTCTATCTAACGGCAATCGTGCTTCTTCAGTCTCTGATCTTCCTGCCCCAGCCGCCCAAACCAGCACCGTCGGAACCGCCTGCTGCCACCTCTTGTGGCCGGCTATGCTGCCGGGCAGGCCTCACGGCCCCATCATACTCGCATCCCTGGCCTGTCTATCCCTCTACTCACCCACACCTCCTGTTATTTTCCGGCGACGGCAGCCGAACCAGTCAACCCTCGTACTCCCCACTGTGTGGGCAACCATTGTTGTGTCTTACCTGGCTCCGTGTCGTTCTCTTCGTAGGCCTTGCCATCGTCCATCACCCCGGTGCTCTTGGAGTGGCGTGGTCAACGTGGTAAACGAACGACATCCATCGGACGTGGATTGTACGTCCAGAGGCTGACAGCTGGCTCCACGGCTGCACACAAGGAAATGCCTCCTTATTACACGCAAAATAATGATTCCTCCACCTAACATCTGGAACCCGCCGGAAGGGCCTCTGTATTTCGTGAAAAAAATGTTCCCTCCGCTGACAGGTCGGATCCGCGAACTATATCTTTGCACGCAAGGAAGTGCCTCCTTATTGCGCACAAAAAAATGAATACCCCCTGCCAGCTAGGACCCACCATAGTGGGAGGCTGACTTGTGGGCCTACTAAGTTGATGGGGACGGAGGGCTTTGTCAACTTTGTCAATATATGAACGATTCTAGCTCTAGTGACCATACGATGTTCATCCAACGACAATAGTGCTTCTTCAACCTCTGGTCTTCTTGCTCCAGCCGCCCAAACCAGAGCTGGTCGTGCCACATGCTCCTGCCTCCCGTGGACGGCTGTGATGCCGCAGAGGCCTCACCGCCCCCTACTACTCCCACCGCTGGCTAGGCCATCCCTCTACTCACCCACACCCCCTGTTATTCTACAGCGACGGCAGCCTCACATGGCAGCCGAACCACTGAACCCTCGTACTCATCTCCGCATGGGCATCCACTATCGCGTCTTCCCCGGCTCCGCATCATCCCCTTCCTAGGCCTTGTCGCCGTCCACCGCCTTGGTGCTCTCGGTGCGGCATGGTCAATGTGGTCAACAACCGACTTCCATCAGAAGAGTACTGTACATGGAGAGGCTGACAGCTGGGTCCACGGCAGCCACAAGGAAGTGCCTCCTTATTACGCGCAAAATAATTATTCCTCCACCTGACAGCGGGGACCCACTGGACAGGCCACCGTATTTCGCGAAAAATTGTTTCCCCCTGACTACTGGGACCCACCAGCGACATCTTTGCATGCAAGGAAGTGCGTCCGGGCAAAAAAAAAGATTCGCACCCTGACTGCTAGGACTCACGAGCTACATCTTCGCACGCAAGGAAGTGCCTGATAGTCGTGACCCACCTAGTCGAAGCGTAGGTAGCGTTGTCATTTTGGTCTCGAACGTGTACGTACATACCAGTCGATGTAGAGGCGCGCACATGTTGTAGTACAGGCGCGCACGTAGCCTGTACACATACGTACAGCGGCCAGTGTGCAAGAAGAAAAATACGGCCATGTACGTACATACGAGAGTGGTCTCGAACGCCTACTCGTGCATACGTACGTCCAGGGCTCGTGTACATGGCTGGGTCGGCACGGAGAAACTGCGTTGTCGTCGTGTTCATGGGGAGGCAATGGACTGCGTCGTGTTCATCAGGAGGCAATGGAACGCGTGGGAGCCAACCGGCTTGGACGAAACAACCGATGGAAACGAGGCCTGGCGTACCGCACAACGGAGGAAACAACCTTGTGTTCGACCGGCCACGTTCGAAACGGGATCCTGTTCGTCAGGAGGGGTCTGGCGTACTGCAAAATGGAGGAAACAGACTTGTGTTGGACCTCCTACGATCAAAACGAGGTCATGTTGATCGGGAGGGGTGTGGCGTACCGCAAAATGGGTGAAACGGACTTGTGTTGTGGCGCTACGGTCGAAACGGGGGTCCTATTCATCGGGAGTGGTGTGGCGCACTGCAAAATGGGAATCCACGGGATACTGTTCATCCCCACCATCGACCTCCTCCAACCACCACAGGCTACTGTTCATCCACCGTCGACCTCCTCCAGCCTCCACCTGCGACTGTTCATCCAGCCTCCACCGTGCGCTGCTCCACCGGCTACTGTTCAACCAACCCTCTCCATGGGCTAATGTTCATCCAGCACTCCACGGGATACTATTCATCTAGCCCTCCACCGGCTACTGTTTAGCCAGCCCTCCACGGGGTGGTCCTGTTCAGACAACCTCAACCGGCTCGATCGATCGGGGTCCTGTTCATCTAGAGGCAACCACGGGGTCTTGTTCATCCACCCCCACCGGGAACTGTTCATCCAAACCCCCCAGCAACATTCACTATTCATCCAACCCTCCTAGCTGCAACGCTCACTATTCATCCAAACAACCCCAGCAACACTCACTATTCATCCGGAGGCAGCATCGATCGGCTTCAGTTAGCAGCAGTAGCGAAGGGATCCCTCGATTGCTCGGGTTCAGTAACGCGTAACCTGGAGTGCAATCGCTCGGGTTCAGTTAGGCGATGCCTCGCTCGGGTTCAGTTATAGCCCAACGTTTCGCACACACGCGCGTACGTGTACGAGATAAGCGCGCATCACTCGGTCCCCGACCACCCACCGTAACCATGAGCTCCCCGATATTTTTCCTCTCCCTTGCTTCTACCATGGTTTTTTCCGTCATGGACGGCCCAAAGAATGTCATGCAGCTGCATCTCCGGCCCGCCCAGGACGAAAAGCCCATTTTCTGTCATGATTTTTTGTCATAGAAGTAGGAGCCCAGCACATCTATGATGATACCACGTTTTGTCACAATTATCGTCATAGAAGTTTCATAAGTACGACAAAAAAAGATTCGTTCGACCCAAAATGTCATTGATGTGTCTTTTTTTTGTAGTGTTCCCTTGAGAGGAGTGACAAGTAGGTACACATAGTCTCCGATGTGGAAACTTACTTCTTAGCGACGAGTGTCGGCATAGCTCTTTTGTCTTGACTTGGCAGTCCCCAGACGCTCTCTAACAAGTTGGACTTGCTCTTCTACTTCACGGAGGATATTGGGCCCAAAGACTAGTCCTTCTCCGGTCACAGACCAATTGAGGGGAGTGCGATACATCCGTCCATATAGCACCTCAAACGGTACCATTTGAAGACTGGACTGGTAGCTGTTGTTGTAGGATAACTCAGCGAAATGTAGGCAATGTTCCCACTTGGATCCATATGCTACCACACATGGATGAAGCATATCTTTGAGTACCTGGTTCACTCGTTCTGTCTGTCCTCCGGTCTGGGGTGGAAGGCAGTACTCAATGATAGGTTAGTTCCCAAGGCTTCTTGGAATCTTTTCCAGAATCTCGAGGTAAATTGGGTACCTCTGTTTGACACAATCTCCTTAGGGACCCCGTGGAGGCTCACGATTCGGTTGATGTAGAGGCTCGCTAGCTGATTCCCCTTGTAGGTCATCTTGATGGGAATGAAGTGGGCAACCTTTGTCAAATGGTCAACAATGACCCATATGGAGTCATGTCCCTTGCTTGACCTGGGTAATCCGGTGATGAAGTCCATCCCGACCTTGTCTCACTTACATTCAGGCCGTTGAGAGGTTGTAACAACCCAGCAGGTCGCTGATGTTCAGCTTTGACTCTCTGGCATATGTCACACTCAGCGACGAAAGTGGATATCTCCCTTTTCATGCCATGCCACCAGAATCTTTCTCTCATGTCTTGATACATCTTGGTTCCTCCAGGATGGATGGAATATGGGGTGTCATGAGGTTCTTGTAAGATCGAGTTCTTGAGCTCAATCTTGTTGGTTACGCAAATGTGATTCCCAAACCACACCACTCCCTATTCATCCTCTAAAACTCCTAGGGCTTTGCCTGCCTTGATCTTCCTTCTGATGCCTTCAATACTATCGTGTCCCTTCTGAGCTTCCTTAACATCATCCATCTGGGTATGCTTGACTTCGAGGTTGGCCAAGAATCCTGGTGCAACCATTTCCAATGTGAAGCTTTCAAGATCTTTATACAAGGCGGGTAGCCTTTCATTGAGCATAGCATTCAAGGAACAAGCCTTTCGGCTTAAGGCATCTACTACCACATTAGCCTTTCCAGGGTGGTATTGAAAATCGACGTCATAGTCCTTGATCAATTCCAACCATCTTCGTTGCCTCATGTTAAATTCATTTTGAGTGAAAAATATACTTCAAACTCTTGTGGTTGGTGTATATTTCACATTGCTTCTCTAGAAAGTAATGTCGCCAGGTCTTCAAGGCATGAACTATAGCTGCCAACTCGAGATCATGAGTAGCATAGCTCTCTTCATGAGGACGTAGTTGTCTGGATAGATAAGCTACGACTCTGCCTTCTTGCATCAGAACACCTCCAAGCCCAGTTCTTGACGCACCACAATATATCACAAAATTCCTTGTGAATATCAGGCGTGGCCAAAACTGGGGCTGTTGTAAATCTCTTCTTGAGCTCTTGGAAGCTGAGTCAAAGGTCGAGCAATGCTTGTGAATCCTTCAACGAACATGCGGTAATATCCCGCGAGTCCGAGGAAGCTTCTGACTTCCTTCACATTGCTCGGGGTTTGCTATTCAATCACGGTTTGAATCTTGGTGGGATCCACTGACAACCCATCGGCAGTCAATACATGACCCAAGAATCCAACTTCATGCAGCCAAAATTCGCACTTGCTGAACTTGGCATAAAGCTGGTGCTCTTGAATCTTATCTCGGACAATTCTCAAGAGTTGCTCATGCTCTTCTTCAGACTTGGAAAAGATGAGTATGTCATCGATGAAGACGACAACAAACTTATCCATGTACTCCATGAAAACTTTGTTCATGAGGTACATGAAGTAGGCAGGGGCATTGGTTAACACAAATGACATGACCGTGTACTCATACAAGGCATACCGGGTTATGGATGCCGTCTTAGGAATGTCTTGGGTCTAATCTTTAGCTGATAGTACCCAGACCTGAGATCGATCTTGGAAAACACCTTGGCACCATTCAACTGATCAAACAAGTCTTCAGTATTGTGGAGTGGATACTTGTTCTTGATTGTGACTTCATTAAGGGAATGGTAGTCAACACAAAATTGGATGGTACCATCCCTCATTTCCACAAAGAGAACAGGTGATCCACAAGGTGAGGCACTAGGGCGGAATAATACTTTCCTCAACTGCTTGGCTAGTTGCTTCTTCAACTCGGCTAACTCCTCTGATCCCATTCTATAAGGCTTGTTATAGATGGGTCCTGCTCCTGGCATGAGCCTCGTAATGAACTCAATGTCACGGTCAGGAGGCATTCTAGGTAACTCATCAGGAAATACATCGGGGTACTCACATACCACTAGCACTTGCTCCATTCCAACTTCTGATAGACAATTGACTTGGGCGACTTGAGCAGAGGAGGTGATGGAAGAAAACTTAACTTTGACTCCATGGTCATTGGTCAGGGTGACAGCACGGTTGGAACAGTCTAACAAGCCTTGGTGCTTGATGAGCCAATCCATTCCAAAGATCACATCCAAGCCTTGTGATCTCAAGACGATAAGGTCTGCTAGGAATTCTACCCTATTGACAATAATCCAGACTCCTCTACACACTAGCTTGGTTGTCATCTCCGATCCAGGGCTTTGCACCACCATGGTCCTACTCAGGGGTCTAGGGGTCATGCCACTTTCTAATGCTAACCATTGGGTGAAAAATGAATGCGAAGCTCTAGAATCAAACAAGACAGTTGCTGGTGTTGAGTTGACGAGGAACGTACCCAACACGAGATATGGGTCTTCCGAGGCTTCTTTTACAGTGATGTGATTCACACTCCCCATGCCATTGTTGGGAATGTTGCAGGGAGCTTGGTTCTTTGGTGGCATTCAGCAGCCTTGTCCTGGGTTCTGCGCATTGGGGCATGGAGCATCGGGCTTCTTGTTGGGGCAAAACTTGCAGTAGTGTCCTAGTTGTCCAGCCAAAGCAAGTGACTTGGTTTGAGTTGTTGGTCTTGTTGCCAACACTGTTATTGGGGTTGTTGTAAGCTGGCCTGGGGTTGGCGTACTGCTGAGACTAATAGTTGCTGCGGGGTGCAGGAGCTCTTGGCTGCTGATAGGTTGGCCTGACTGGGACTGGATACCACTGGCGAGGCTTCTGGTTGCTGGAGCTATCCTTGCTGATCATCTTGCGCCTACGGGTATCATCCAAAGAACGTCGCTTGTCCTCAAGCATGAGTGCCTTATTCACCAGACCAGAAAAGGTTGGGCAGTCACACACAACAAGTGAGTACTGCAGAGTCTGAATAAGGCCTTCCATGAAGCGCTCTCTTTCAGCATGAGTGCTGACATCCTAAGGAGCATACCTTGACAGAACACCGAACTTCTACATGTACTCCTTGACAGTGCCACTCCTTGCTTCAGGGCTCCAAACTCATGCTTCTTGATGGCCATGATTCCAGAAGGAATATGGGCCTTGCGGAACTCTGCCTTGAAGTCATTCCAAGTGATGGCTTGCCCAACATGCATGACCTTGAATCCATCCCACCAAGCTCTAGTAGTTCCCCCGAGACAGTGGGAGGCATAAGCCACCCTCTCACGATCTTCAGTGCAGCCGACTAGTCCCAACAGATCCTCAATGGTGCGGACCTAGTCGTTTGCGTCCAGGGGTTCAGCAGTCTCGATGAAGGTGGGTGGTGCATGCTTCTTGAACTCAGCCAACGTGGAACGTCCATTGCCGTTCCCTACTTGCTAGCGGTTATTGGTGACCTCTTGAGCAATCATCTGGAGTGCTACAGTGTTGGCTTGGCCTTCCTCCCGGAAGGCTTGGAGTATCTCAGCCATGTCCATGTTCGGAGGTGGTGGCGGTGGTGGAGTTTGTCCTTGGGTTTGGTCCTGACAAGCTCCTCCTGGGGTGGATCCTCCGGCTCCTTAGTGGTGGGTAGAGTTACCAGTACGGGTTACAACAGGCATCCTATTTGATAGGTCAAGGTCAGGTAATTAGGAAATATTAGGGGAAATAAAAATAGATTGGGTGCGTAGTAAGGGGGTTGGTATGGCACAGGTTATTTTTATGCAAGGGACAAAATGGCCAAACATATTCATTGAAAATCCAAACGGGTGATGTGGTCGTTTACCTGTTCCCGAAGGAAGAGCACGACGTCCATCAAACACATCCAAAAGCAAACACAACACTACATTGTTTCATTTGAACCATTACATGGACTCGACTTTGCATAGGGGATACATGACCTATCCTACCTTAGGGTTACGTACTAGCACACCCTAGTCTAGAGTGGTGCCTACGTGGTGGAATGCTCGGCCGCGTACTCCGGTTCTTCTGGGTCTTCCTCCTTGTCATCATTAGTCTGACTTTCTTCATTACTCGAAGGACTAGGGGAGTGGAGGATCTCAACACAACGTTGCTTTGTGGGTGGTGTGACGAAGAGCTTGCGGTAATCCCTTGCTGTCATATAGTGTCGCTGGGGTGGTTCTTCATCATTGGCAGGTGCAACTGGGGGCCTTCCGCCTCGATATGTGACTGCTGGTTGTCCAGGGGGAGCACCTTCCTTATTGATCCTATCCGTCTTCCCTTGCGCTTTGCGAAGAAGTGCCTTGGTCCCATGGAGTTCCTTTTGGAGCTCCATTGAGTCTGAGGCCAAGTGTTCTGCGAAGCTGTCGGCACGAAGGCCGAAGTAGGTCTGGAATCGGAGTGGAGGTCCTTCCTTGAGTGGTGGAGCTAGTGCGCTGCTCTCGTCCTCACCCTCCTTTCGATGAGGCAAGAAGCGGGTTGCTAACTCGTCTACCATCTCTGGAAGAAGGTCTCGAAGGCGAGTTAGTGCTTTGAGTGTTGCAGTCTTGACGGCGAGGACCAGTGTTGCCATCTGTGGTCCCTCGAAGAACCAACTTGTCGGAGGGTTATTAGCCTTCATGATTACTTCCCCATGGTATTCCGTCTCGGTGTCATTAATCCAATTCTCATGGTAGGTGAAAATGGGGGCTCGGTGAAACTGGCACTTCCGGAGGCTATCATCGAGAAGCATAGGGAATCCGGTGGTCAGGAAGTCTTCGGATACGGCAGCCATCTACAAAGGTTGAATGGGAGAGGTTAATAAGGGAAATATATCTTGGGTTGGGTAAGCTTTAGAAAAGAAGAGAAGTTTAGATGGTTTAGGAAAATTGTCTCATCCTAACTAACGTCCATGCTAACTAAGGCTTCCTATAGTCAGGATGGCTCTGATACCAGCTCTGAGGGGATCCTGACTCATAAGTCGTGCTCACCGAATGCACGTGTACACTGATCCCAGAGATCAATGCTCACTGAACACACAGAAGCTGAATAACAAGAGTCTTACTTCCATACATATCGTCTTACACAAATTATGACCATTACGGTCAAGTCTTAC
This sequence comes from Triticum dicoccoides, assembly GCF_002162155.2. Classification (NCBI taxonomy): domain Eukaryota; kingdom Viridiplantae; phylum Streptophyta; class Magnoliopsida; order Poales; family Poaceae; genus Triticum; species Triticum dicoccoides. Next base: position 217,037,473 of record NC_041387.1, on the reverse strand, counting down.
ATAGATAAAGCCTTAAGGGCTGAACATCTGATAAAACACAAGCAATAGAAATCTTCATTGATAAGTAGAACCCATGCCACATGCCTTAACCCTATAGGCATTCTGACTGGGAAGCGTCCTAGTTCGCATGTTCGTCACCAAATAACTCTTACCCGAAATCCTGCTCTTCCATGCCTAGCCAATTAAATATCTAGTTGCAAGACAATAAGTACTTTGAATGTACTTGCAAGCAACCCATGTGTGACACTCCAATTTTTTGTGATTTTTGTTTTCAGAAAGAGCCTTGCTTGGTTTGAAGAAGGTCATTTAAACCCTTCTTAAAAACCCTCTTCTAAGTTTGCCCTCTGAAAATCTTTCTTGGATTTAGTTTCTTCTAAAAAGAAAACCTTTTTGGTTTTGGGCTTTTATTTGAGTTTGATCCATTCTTGTTTTACCATGCCTCTTATGGTAAAACTACCCCAAAGCCCCTCCTTCCAGTTTGGTACAACCCAAACATTCTGTCCAAACTAATAAAATCCATTGTTGGATTTTATTCCAATTATTTCTCTTCCCAAAATAATTCTGTCTTTTCTTTTGAGCCTAGGTGATTTGCAAAGCAAGTACCTTAATACATTTGATTTTTGACCTCAACTCAACCCTTCTGGATAGTCCTTTGTACCCACAACCTAGAACCATCTTGATCCACTCTTCTTCTTTTCAAAGTTTTCAAATTTCACTCTCTGCAAGTTTGGACCAGATTTGCCAAATTTGGTGAAATTCATATCTCCTCTTCTCCAAAAATTCCACCAAAATTCAAGCAACCTCTGGTTGCAATGAGAGACCCCTCCACCAAAAATCAGCTCAAGGAAAAATCCCTACATGACTAAAGCATTCTGTCGAAAACCTTACATGCACTATTACTGTTCATCTTCAGTTAAATTCAGATTTGCAGTGTCGTTCTCCGTCAGAGTTTCAGTCACATGCCCACAGTGCACTTGGCACGTTGCTCACAGCCTGGCCTGCTTGTCCGGAGCTTCACACGCGTGCTTGGTGCGTTCCTGGCGTCGATGGCACCCTGGCCCGCCTACGCCGGTGTGTCTTGCGGCGGCGGAACCACCGTATCGGCCGACAAGGAGCAAAACTGCAGCATAACGCCGTTCGGCTCCGCCCAAACCTCCCGGTAGCTCCGCGTGGCCATTTCCTTGCCAGCGCACGCATGCAGCACCGTCACCGTGGCCTGGCACGCCCAGAGCGTGTTCTCTGCCGCCGCCGTGCCGTGCGGCCGTTCCATCAGGACAGGCCGTAACCACCCCTCCCGTGCTGAGTTGGACGCTGAAATGGCACCAATGCTCCACCTAGATGATGCTCATCCTCCTAAGCCGACTATCCAGCCACGACGCCGCGATAATCACTCGCCGGACTTATCCGTTCACGGCAACCGCCTCGGGCCGGCTATAAATAGCACCCCCCGAGCTTGCTCTCGCCCCCGCACAACTCCACCACCTCACCAGACCCCGCCTAGACTTTGGAAGAGCCTCGAGGGGCCTTTCTTCTTCGACTCTGGCCACCTCCATCCGCCTCGGGCTCCGGCAACGTTCTCTCCGATGAGAACTCCTCCGACGCCCTACTCTTGCCCGTAGGCTCGTACCACCACCAGGAGGCTAACCCCCACTTCAATTTGACCCCCCGCAGCTCCCTCCGACGAGATCCACGACTGCCCGAACTGCCGTCCGTCGGAGCAAGGGCCGCCGTCGACATAGTGCTCGCCGGCGACCACCACCACCACCCACAGACGCGGAAAGGTGCACTGATCACGAAGGTAACCCCCGATCACCTTGCCTCGCCGTGGATCGCCGCCGGCGACAACCGCACCTCTCGGGCGCCGTCGTGTCCTGTTTCCCCCATTTGAAATATCAAACCTGACGGGTGGAGCCCGCCTGGTAGTCTCTCAGCCGTTTCTTTTAAACGAAACGTTTTCTGGACTTTTCCACAGAACCCCCCTCGAAACTTTTTGTTTCATTATAGATGGGTCCTTGGACCAAAACTTTTATAACTTTTAAACAGAAAATGGTTTTTGATTGATTCTGTTTCGGTCATCTTTATTTTTCTGTCTAGTTTGTTGTCATAATTATTTGAAAAATACTTGGAATACGTTTATGTACACTCACGGTATTTACGTTACGTACGTATCTTTCTTATACCATAGATACCGGAGGAGGTGACAGAGCTCAAAACTTCACACAGTTAAACTCCGACTACTCCGAACCAGGTAAGCATGTTTGAACTCTTGAGATGATGAGTGGTTGTTGCATGTTTGCATATTAGTTTAGTCATGGCATGTTTATGAACATTTCTTTGAATGTTATATTTCATGCACATAAGTGGAAAGTAAGTTTCGGAAAGCATTATGTTGTTGGATACATATTTGCATGGCCATGTGATGGCATGAGGATGGGTAAGATGGCAGTGCTGTGACATGCCAGTCTTATGCCGGATTATTTGACTTCCGTGTCATCGTGAAACAAATAACATTTCCATTCCTTCCTTCCTGGACTATCACATGTTTTCCGAAAGGAATATGGCTTAGTAAGTTGCAAATCGTTTTCTTGGTACACACCAAATAGAGAGGCCGGGATGAGGGTTCCATGGCCCTGGATTAAAGCCCGTCATCCGGTCAGGGGGCATGGGTGTTTCCGGTTGGGACCGAGAGGGGGGCACCCCTTAGAGCGCGCGTATAGAAATTTGATCCCATGCTATTCGAGGTTGTGACCTCCCCGTCTCAAAGTTTTTCTTGGACGTTGTCCAGGGTGATTCCTGGCATCGTGAGGTGAAATAGGTGTGTACTAGTTAAATGTGTTTCTACTGAAATACCATAAACGGAACTAGTCCATTCATGACTACGGAAATCCGTTGGCTGTGGTTAGTCTATTACCAACTCTGCAGAGTCACAAATCTTTCAATCATCTTGTACATATTCAAGTACTATATTCATCTTATCTTGTCAGGTATCAGCCTCAGTGACAAAACTCCGGTGGAATACATGTGTGATAAATCCAGTTAAAAGATTATTCTTGTGGATAGACTAATCTTGTTATTTACTTTTGTTACAAGCCATGTCTATGATGTCGCTCAGACGTCCGACGGTGGCATAATTGCATTTACTTTTACTAAAGCCCTGTCTGTGATGTCGCTCAGACGTCCGACGGTGGCATACTTCTATTTACATTTATTGTAAGCCCTGTCTGTGATGTCGCTCAGACGTCCGACGGTGGCATAATTGTTTTTACTTTTACTGAAGCCCATTATCTAATGTCGCTCAGACGTCCGACTGTGACATTTCTTTTAAAGCCCTTAATATGATGTCGCTCAGACGTCCGACTGTGGCATTTCTTATAAAGCCCTTTATGTGGTGTCGCCAAGACACCCGACTGCGGCATTTCTTTTAAAGCCCTTTATGTGGTGTCGCTTAGACGCCCGACTGCGGCATGAGTTTTATTTGTTTACCTTTCGAGGCATCGCTCCAGACACCCGATCGCTTTTCATTTATTTGTTTACTTATCAAGTCGTGCATAAATATTATTATTGTTGTATGAGCATCATTTTGATTCTTGACGCATCCATGCATTCATTGATTATATCTCCAAACTGTCTTGCGAGTACTTTCAAAGTACTCATCTGGCTTGTTGATTTGGCCAGATGTTGATGAAGGCGATCTCATGGATGAAGAGTTTGATAGCGAGTCCGACGCCTAGAGGAGTCCTAGTAAGTCCCGTGCGATCCTGTTTTGGTCACTCTATTATCCGCTTCCGGAACCCCCGAAAATAAGTTCATCGAGCCTCACCTCGACGCTCGATGAGCTTCTAGTTAGGAGTCAAGTTATCCACCACCTCTTTTTACCTCGAGCTAGTAGCATGCCACCTCACCCCTGTGTCATAACCGCCCTTATGTAAGATATTGGCGAGTTTGTAATAATTTGTTGAGCAGCCTCAGCTCAACCCTGTAATAAATTTAATGCTACTGGTCCTTTGTTCATCAAGTATTTGTCTACCAATGAGGATGACTTTTCCTATACTGGACTCTAAAGATCGATTTTCTCAATAAATAATTTATTGAAAAACCGGTTGTGAGAGACTTGGTAACCAGAGCCAGGCTGACTGTAGGAAGCCACTATGTGCGATCGCTAGTTGGTTATTAGCATGATAGAGTTTATTCATGTTTTTACAAATGTAGTCATTTTTCTAACGGTCAGCATAAAAAATTTATGATCTAATCATTCAGAATTTTTACCTACTTTTGTAGATGGCCGGCAACGACTCCGAGTCTCCAATGTTCGCCAACATGCCTGAGGGGTTTGTCAAACTCCTCTCCTTCATCCTTCAGGTCGCGATGGGGCCATCCATGCGCCTAGTCTTCACACTTTATCCGCACAAGATCAACGACAGTCTGACCATGCACCAGGCTGCGGTGCAATTCTGGGGAGGGCGTGTTGAGATGCGCCGCTTCCGTTTCTTGGGGAGAGCCATGCCTACAGAGAGGCATGCTATGCAGATGGAAGCCCGCGAGGCGATAGCTCGTCTTCGGGGTGTCCTTCCTGACCCGTCGCTACCGCTACCTTCCATGCCATGTGCCTTACACCTGTCACTACACTTTCTCTTGCCCCAGAGGAGAGCGTGATGAGGCTTTTGAGATGCTTGTCGAGTACCTCCGAACCCTGGAGGCAGCCTTCGACAGCATGGTGGACGACCTCGTAGCTGCCCGCATGGACTCAATTCATGGCTGTGCTGCTAACAGGAGGGAACTCCTACACACCGCTCCACCACTGACATTTATCTCGTCCTCAGCTTCTCATTCACCTACCATTCTGGCTACTACACGTCGTCTGCCTACCACTGAGGAATTTAACCAAGCTATTGCACCCACTCCCGTTCGCGCTGCACCACTTATTGCACCCACTCCCGTTCGCGCTGCACCACTTTTTGCACCCACTCCCATACGTGCTACTCCACCTATTCCGCCCACTCTTGTTCAGGGTACTCCTCCTACGGCACCTGCTCCATCAGCTCAGCGCAGCGTTCCTCATCTGGAACCTATTAGCGAGGAGGAAGTTGATTCCCCAACGTCACTGCATCTCACCCTCGGCAGGCCAAGGGAGATCCTCACCATCTCCGACTGAGTATGCGTAGACGCCATGCGATGTACTGACTTGTGTAATATGTTTATATGTACATAGGTTGTGAGAAGTAGCTTGTTTGTGCATCATGTAGGATCTGGAGAAGTGCACTAGTTAAATAACATGTCAGGATTATGTACGCATATCCTGAGTGATGTAATGTATAATTATGCTTGGGTGTAAGATATGTAATAGTCCTTCTCCGCGCGAAATCATGTATTTTCAAAAGTATCCTGGAGTTTTAAAAAAATTCCTTTATGTGTGATTTTATTGAATTTTGCGACTCCCTTTCTTATCTTATGAGTTTCACAGAATATATCCCCAGAGTGAAAGATGTCTCGTCCTTGGACGCGCTCCATGCCAAATCAGCCAGAAGAAAATTATGGCACACCGCAAAACCACAATTTTACTCAGGGACAGACAAGTCAACAGGACAGTGAAACAGCTTTTACACAAGTGTGTCGTCTGTATGAACAGAGTCAGCAACAACACCAGGAAATGATGAACCAATTCATCAATATGGGAAGTAACCGTGGTCAGTATCAATAGCAATCCAAATTATCTGAGTTACAGAAGACTCGTCCTCCAACATTTTCTCATACTGACAAGCCTCTTGAGGCCGACGACTGGCTTCGAGACATGGAGAGAAAATTAATTATTGCACAGTGTTCAGACCGTGAGAAAGTATTGTATGCACCACATTATCTCACAGGAGCAGTCGCATCATGGTGGGAAAACTTCCTGCACATGCACCCCAACGAAAATGAACTAACCTAGGAGGATTTCAAAGAAGGTTTTCATGGGGCACACATTCCTAAGAGTGTTATGAAAATCAATAAGAGAGAATTCGATGACCTCAAGCAAAGGACAATGACAGTGTCAGAATACAACAGCCAATTTACTCTACTGTCTCGCTACGCCAATGGAGAGCGCATGACCGAGAGCAAGAAGATGGAAAAATTCTTGGAAGGCCTGGCACCCGCCCTTAAATGCCTGCTGGTTGCGCATACCTTCCCAGATTTTAAAACACTGGTGGATAAGTCCATTACTCTGGAAAATGAGCGACGTAGCCTGGAAGTTATCCGCAAACGCAAAAGGGGCCAGACTACTTTTACTCGCAACCCCAGAAGCAAGACGGAATTTCAGAAGGGTGGAATACACAAAACCCCAACGGAGAATTCACGCCCAATCAAGAATTTCCATGCAAGAGACAAGGAGTTCACCTATCGCCCATGCGTTACTTGTTACGCTTGTGGAGAAGAAGGGCACTATGCCAAGCAGTGCCCCAAGCCAAGGAACTCGACCCCGAAGCCCAATAATGGTGGCAATAATTCAGCGCCCAAGCGAAACAATTTCAACCCCAATAAGAACCACTAGAAAGGTCACCTGAACCAGGTGACCCGAGAGGAAGCACAGAACGCCCCAGATATCGTACTCGGTACGTACCCCGTCAACACAATACCTGCTATGGTTTTGTTTGATTCTGGAGCTTCTCACTCATTCATTTCGAAGAGTTTTGCTTTGCAAAATAATTTTTCGATGCTTCCCTTGGAAAAATCAATGATCATCAAGTCCCCTGGAATTAATCAAGTGACCCAGAGTTACTGTCAAGGTGTGGTTATTAAATTTGAAGGATTGAAGTTTTACGCCAACCTTATTGTATTGGAAAGCAAAGGACTGGATGTCATCCTAGCGATGGATTGGTTAACCACCAACAAAGGTTTTATTGACTGCTTCAATCGGACCGTGATTCTCACACACCATCATGGAAAGACAATAAAAGTTTCAGCCAAAGAAAGACATATACCTCGACAACCAAGATTAAACAAGGTGGACATTTCTGAGCTAAACAAGGTTCCAGTAGTACGTGAATTTCCAGACGTATTCCCAGAAGAACTACCAGGCATGCCACCAGACAGAGAGATAGAATTCAGCATTGAACTAGCACCCGGAACCGCTCCCATTTACAAGAAACCATACAGAATGGCACCATCCGAATTGGTAGAGTTGAAGAAGCAAATAAAAGAATTATTGGAGAAAGGATACATACGAGCCAGCTCCTCACCTTGGGGTTCTCCAATTTTATTTGCCAAGAAGAAGGATGGAACACTGAGGTTGTGTATTGACTATCGGGCTCTTAACATGGTCACAATCAAGAACAAATACCCAATGCCCCGAATAAATGATTTATTTGATCAGCTCGCACAAGCCAAAGTCTTCTCAAAAATTGACTTGAGATCAGGATACCACCAATTAAAAGTGCGAAAAGAAGATATTCACAAGACCACCTTCACTTCCAGATATGGGTTGTATGAGTTCACAGTGATGCCAATCGGGCTAACCAACGCCCCTGCATATTTTGTTCACCTCATGAACAAGGTATTTATGAAGCATAAGGACAAGTTTGTTGTGGTATCCATCGATGATATTCTGATATACTCCAAAACACCAGAAGAGCACGCCGAACATCTCAGAATTGTACTCGGAGAACTCAGGAAACATCAACTGTACGCCAAATTCAGCAAATGTGAATTTTGGCTAAGACAGGTGGGTTTTCTGGGCCACGTGCTAACCCAAGAGGGTATTGAAGTAGACCCAGAAAAATTCAAGGTCGTACTTCGCTGGAAACCACCAGCTAATGTAACGGACATACGGAGTTTCTTGGGAATGGAAGGCTATTATCGGAGATTTATAGAAGGATTCTCCACCTTAGCGAAGCCCATGACACAATTCCTCAAGAAAGGCAAGAAGTTTGAATGGACGGAAGCATGTGAGAAAAGTTTCCAAGAGCTAAAAAGCAAATTAACAACGGCACCAATATTAATTGTGCCAGACATACACAAAAAATTTGAAGTATATTGCGACGCATCCCGGAAAGGCCTCGGATGCCTATTGATGCAAGAAGGCAAGGTAGTTGCGTATGTCTCCAGACAACTTCGCAAACATGAGGAATTATCCCACCCATGACTTAGAATTGGCAGCGGTCATCCATGCACTCAAAGAATGGAGACACTTTCTTCTTGGAAACTGTTGTGAAATATACACAGACCATAAGAGTCTTAAGTATATTTTCACATAGCCGGAACTTAATTTACGGCAACAACGCTGGTTAGAGTTGGTGAAGGATTATGATGTTGGAATCCACTATCATCCCGGGAAGGCATATGTTGTGGCAGATGCCCTTAGTCGGAATCCCAGCACGGACGACGACAGTATACCAAAGTTGAGGCCAGAATTTCAACAGGAATTTGCCAGACTCAATTTAATAATGGTTACCGAAGGCAGTGTGTCGAATCTGGAAATACAGCCTACCCTGATGGATAAGATCAAGGAAGCCCAGCACGGACACCCCAGCATTGAATGCATAAAAAGGAAAGTGAGTTTGGGCAAGGCGTCAGTATTCAACATAGATGAGCAAGGAATATTGTGGTACGGAGAGAGACTTTGCGTACCAAATATCAAGGACCTCAAACAGCAAATTTTGGTTGAAAGTCACACAGCTCCGTATTCAATCCATCATGGAGGGACAAAAATGTACAAAGACCTTCAGGGAAATTTTTGGTGGCACGGTATGAAGAGAGATATAGCCACGTTCATTGCATGTTGTGACTCTTGTCAACGTATCAAGGCCGAGCACCAGAAACCAGCCGGGCTGTTACAGCCAAACAAGATACCCGAGTGGAAGTGGGAGGAGATTGGAATGGATTTCATTGTTGGACTGCCACGGTCACGACACGGAAACGATGCCATATGGGTCATAACCGACAGATTAACCAAAGTGGCACATTTTATTCCGGTGAAGACAACTTACACCACTCAGAGACTGGCCAGACTTTATCTTGCCCGTATCGTCTGCCTACATCGAGTCCCAAAGACTATCATCTCCGATAGATGCACACAGTTCGTCTCTAGATTTTGGGATCACCTACAACAGGCACTGGGAACCCAACTAGCATTCAGTACAGCATACCATCCCCAGACTGATGGGCAGACTGAACACGTAAACCAAATCCTAGAAGACATGCTGAGAACCTGTGTCCTCACCTACGGAACCAATTGGGAAGAAAGTTTGCCATATGCAGAGTTCGCATACAACAACAGCTATCAAGCTAGCTTGCAAATGTCACCCTTTGAAGCTCTGTATGGGAGAAGATGCCGTACCCCGCTAAATTGGTCAGAGACCGGAGACAGCCATATCTTCGGCCCAGATATGCTCAAGGAGGCCGAGGATAAAGTTAAAACAATTATAGATCGACTCAAAACAGCTCAGAATCGGCAGAAGAGTTATTACGATCAAAAGCATCGGGAAATCAGTTTTGAACCCGGAGAATTGGTATACCTAAAAGTTTCTCCTATGAAGGGTCTGCAGCGATTCAGGATTAAGGGAAAGCTAGCACCCAGATTCATCGGACCATTTCATATAGTGGCCCGAAGAGGCACGGTAGCCTACCAGCTAGACCTACCCAGAGATTTATCCGGTATCCACAACGTGTTTCACATCTCGCAATTGACAAAGTACGTGAGCAACCCAGAGAAGCAAGTGTCACATGAAAATATTGACGTACAACCAGACCTCTCCTACCAGGAGTACCCAATAAAAATATTAGAAGAGTCTGAGAGGAGGACAGAAAACCATCAAGTTTTCAGAGTTCAGTGGAGCAATCACACCGAGAATGAAGCAACTTGGGAGAGCGAGGATTTTCTTCAGACAGAGCATCCACACCTGTTTAAGGATCAGCTGAAATCTCGGGGACGAGATTTTTCCTAAGGGGGTAGGTGCTGTGACACTCCAAATTTTTTGTGATTTTTGTTTTCAGAAAGAGCCTTGCTTGGTTTTAAGAAGGTCATTTAAACCCTTCTTAAAAACCCTCTTCTAAGTTTGCCCTCTGAAAATCTTTCTTAGATTTAGTTTCTTCTAAAAATAAAACCTTTTTGGTTTTGGGCTTTTATTTGAGTTTGATCCATTCTTGTTTTACCATGCCTCTTATGGTAAAACTACCCCAAAGCTCCTCCTTCCAGTTTGGTACAACCCAAACATTCTGTCCAAACTAATAAAATCCATTTTTGGATTTTATTCCAATTCTTTCTCTTCCCAAAATAATTCTGTCTTTTCTTTTGAGCCTAGGTGATTTGCAAAGCAAGTACCTTAATACATTTGATTTTTGACCTCAACTCAACCATTCTGGATAGTCCTTTGTACCCACAACCTAGAACCATCTTGATCCATCTTCTTCTTTTCAAAGTTTTCAAATTTCACTCTCTGCAAGTTTGGACCAGATTTGCCAAATTTGGTGAAATTCATATCTCCTCTTCTCCAAAAATTCCACCATAATTCAGGCAACCTCTGGTTGCAATGAGAGACCCCTCCACCAAAAATCAGCTCAAGGAAAAATCCTTACATGCCTAAATCATTCTGTCGAACACCTTACATGCACTATTACTGTCCATCTTCAGTTAAATTCAGATTTGCAGTGTCGTTCTCCGTCAGAGTTTCACTCACATGCCCACAGCGCACTTGGCACGTTGCTCACAGCCTGGCCTGCTTGTCCGGAGCTTCACATGCGTGCTTGGCGCGTTCCTAGCGTCGGTGGCACCCTGGCCCGCCTGCGCCGGCGTGTCTTGCGGCGGCGGAACCACCGTAGCGGCCGACAGGGAGAAAAACTGCCGCATAATGCCCCGGCGGCGCCCAAACCTCCTGGTAGGTCCGCGTGGCCATTTCCTTGCCAGCGCACGCATGCAGCACCGTCGCCGTGGCCTGGCACGCGCAGAGCGCGTTCTCTGCCGCCGACGTGCCGTGCGGCCGTTCCGTCGAGGACAGGCCGTAACCACCCCTCCCGTGCTAAGTTGGACGCTGAAATGGCACCAATGCTCCACCTAGATGATGCTCATGCTCCTAAGCCGACTGTCCAGCCACGCTGAAATGGCACTTATCCGTTCACGGCAACCGCCTCGGGCCGGCTATAAATAGCACCCCCGAGCTTGCTCTCGCCCCCGCACAACTCCACCACCTCACCAGACCCCACCTAGCCTCTGGAAGAGCCTCGAGGGGCCTTTCTTCTTCGACTCCGGCCACCTCCGTCCGCCTCAGGCTCCGGCAACATTCTCTCCGGTGAGAACTCCTCCGTCGCCCTACTCTTGCCCGTAGCCTCGTACCACCACCAGGAGGCTAACCCCCACTTAAATTTGACCCCCCGCAGCTCCCTCCGGCGAGATCCACGACTGCCCGAACCGCCGTCCGCCGGAGCAAGGGCCCCCGTCGACACAGTGCTTGCCGGTGACCACCACCACCACCCATAGACGTGGAAAGGTGCACTGATCACAAAGGTAACCCCCGATCACCTTGCCTCGCCGTGGATCGCCGCCGGCGACCACCGCACCTCTCGGGCGCCATCGCGCCTTGTTTCCCCCGTTTGAAATTTCAAACCTGACGGGTGGAGCCTGCCTGGTAGTCTCTCAGCCGTTTCTTTTAAACGAAACGTTTTCTGGACTTTTCCACAGAACCCCCCTCGAAACTTTTTGTTTCATTATAGATGGGTCCTTGGACCAAAACTCTTATAACTTTTAAACAGAAAATGGTTCTTGATTGATTCTGTTTCGGTCATCTTTATTTTTCTGTCTAGTTTGTTGTCATAATTATTTGAAAAATATTTGGAATACTTTTCTGTACACTCACGGTATTTACGTTACGTACGTATCTTTCTTATACCATAGATACCGGAGGAGGTGACGGAGCTGAAAACTTCACATAGTTAAACTCCGACTACTCCGAACCAGGTAAGCATGTTTGAACTCTTGAGATGATGAGTGGTTGTTGCATGTTTGCATATTAGTTTAGTCATGGCATGTTTATGAACATTTCTTTGAATGTTATATTTCATGCACATAAGTGGAAAGTAAGTTTCGGAAAGCATTATGTTGTTGGATACATATTTGCATGGCCATGTGATGGCATGAGGATGGGTAAGATGGCAGTGTTGTGACATGCCAGTCTTATGCCGGATTATTTGACTTCCGTGTCATCGTGAAACAAATCACATTTCCATTCCTTCCTTCCTGGACTGTCACATGTTTTCCGAAAGGAATATGGCTTAGTAAGTTGCAAATCATTTTCTTGGTACACACCAAATAGAGAGGCCGGGATGAGGGTTCCATGGCCCTGGATTAAAGCCCGTCATCCGGTCAGGGGGCATGGGTGTTTCCGGTTGGGACCGAGAGGGGGGCACCCCTTAGAGCGCGCGTATAGAAATTTGATCCCATGCTATTCGAGGTTGTGACCTCCCCGTCTCAAAGTTTTTCTTGGACGTTGTCCAGGGTGATTCCTGGCATCGTGAGGTGAAATAGGTGTGTACAAGTTAAATGTGTTTCTACTGAAATATCATAAACGGAACTAGTCCATTCGTGACTACGGAAATCCGTTGGCTGTGGTTAGTCTATTACCAACTCTGCAGAGTCACAAATCTTTCAATCATCTTGTACATATTCAAGTACTATACTCATCTTATCTTGTGACGTATCAGCCTCAGTGACAAAACTCCGGTGGAATACATGTGTGATAAATGCGGTTAAAAGATTATTCTTGTGGATGGACTAATCTTGTTATTTACTTTTGTTACAAGCCCTGTCTGTGATGTCGCTCATACGTCCGACAGTGGCATAATTGCATTTACTTTTACTAAAGCCCTGTCTGTGATGTCGCTCAGACCTCCGACGGTGGCATAATTGTTTTTACTTTTACTAAAGCCCTTTATGTGATGTCGCTCAGACGTCCGACTGTGGCATTTCTTTTAAAGCCCTTTATGTGATGTCGCTCAGACGTCCGACTGTGGCATTTCTTTTAAAGCCCTTTATGTGGTGTCGCCAAGACGCCTGACTGCGGCATTTCTTTGAAAGCCCTTTACGTGGTGTCGCTTAGACGCCCGACTGCGGCATGAGTTTTATTTGTTTACCTTTCGAGGCGTCGCTCCAGACACCCGATCGCTTTTCATTTATTTGTTTACTTATCAAGTCATGCATAAATATTATTATTGTTGTATGAGCATCATTTTTATTCTTGACGCATCCATGCATTCATTGATTATATATTTTGTCCGAACTGTCTTGAGAGTACTTTCAAAGTACTCATCTAGCTTGTTGATTTGGCCAGATGTTGATGAAGGCGATCTCATGGATGAAGAGTTTGATAGCGAGTCGGATGCCTAGGGGAGTCCCAGTCAGTCCCGTGCGATCCTGTTTTGGTCACTATATTATCCGTTTCTGCAACCCCCGAAAATAAATTCATCAAGCCTCACCTCGACGCTCGATGAGCGGCTAGTTAGGAGTCAAGTTATCCACCACCTCTTTTTACCTCGAGCTAGTAGCATGCCACCTCACCTCTGTGTCATAACCACCCTTATGTAAGATATTGGCGAGTTTGTAATAATTTGTTGAGCAGCCTCAGCTCAACCCTGTAATAAATGTAATGCTACTGGTCCTCTGTTCATCAAGTATTTGTCTACCAGCGAGGATGACTTTTCCTATACTGGACTCTAAAGATCGATTTTCTCAATAAATAATTTATTGAAAAACCGGTCGTGACACCATGTTTTGGTTCAAGGTAGAACAATGGATGATATAGGTAACTTTTTGCAGAAAGCTAGTTTTAAGTGCTATGAAATGTTCAACAACATGTAAGACACGCATCATGAGAATTTAAGTAACCATGAGGACAGGTTACACATATCAACCTAAATAGAGTTGGAAACCATCCAACTTAATTATCATGTCAACTCTTTGGACGTGACCCAGGTAGTTCTCACCACTTATCCATACACACTCACAAGGTTTTGTATACATGTGGACATAGCCCAAGAGCGGTTACCCAACTATCCTTGACCGTGGACTCGGCTCAATAGTTTGACAGTCTACAGAGGTTGCACACTTTACCCACATGATCTAGGAAGGTTTCATGTCATCCACGATACGGCAGTACCTCATGTACTCAAGGGAAGCACCTGATCACCACCTTTCCCTAGCCATGGCTAACAAGGAGTCAATTCAATTGGTAGTAGCCCCGGTGCCCAACATTGTCACAAAATAAATTCTTTTGTGGAGCCACGCTCCCATATTCACCACATATTACAAGAACGGGGTACCAACGGTGTGTCCGGTGCCCTGTAAAAACAGTCATGGCCGCCCTACCTGGCACGACCCCATCCCGAGAGTGACCATAACACTCCCGTCAGTAATAATGCAGGCATCCATGTTAGCACGAACTAGGTAATCAATAATGCCCTTTCCCACATAGGGGTAGAGTGGTTGCGCATGTAAGGTTGGAGTAACAGTGCAACTTAAACCAATATGTTTTCAAAAACAACACACTCACGTGCCTTGGTACACCACTTCATCATCAAGTTGTTACTTAGTTCAGCATCTCCCTCAGGCATTAGTGGCACCCGACGGGGTTTTCGAGCAGTCTTTTAAAAATTCTTTTGTCTCCATCACCATGCATATACCCGTCCCATTTGCATAACCACTATTTTAGCATCCTATATACTCCCACCCGCATCACTCTCATAGAAAGGTAGGGTCGTGCAAAATGCAAGTATCAACGAAGAAAATATCGGAGGCAAACCACCCCAAGTGGTCACCACATAATCATGATTCAGATGCAACAAATATAAGTGCTATATGACATGCATATAAAGGGTTTCATAGACATGGTCAAAGGGCTGCTTGCCTGGCTCAGCAAAGTCTTCAGGGTCTTCAAAGTCATCTGTTCCAACTCCTTCGTCAACAACGCAATCTATCGTCGCAAAACATCAACGAGAAAAAAAGGTAATAGTAAAATAGAAAAACCAAAGTGATTATAAAAATGTCAACTTATTTTTGTAAAATACTAGGATGAAAACTAAGAAGGGGAAAATTCCTAGTTTTGGATTTGGAGTTAGGGAATAGTGGAAATTGATTTTCAGAGGGGAATATAAATGCTCAAATTTGAATTTAAATTTGAATAGCACAGAAAAGTGTGATGGATGTGTATCAAAGTTACATCATTAAATAGGTGGGGTTTCTACAAGAATATAGGAGTTGGAATTTTTGCATTTGGACAATTGTTTTAATCTATGCAATATGTTGAAATCAGAGGGAGAAAGAAAAAGAGAAAGAGCACTGTGCAACTGGGCCGATTCGGCCACAGTGCAGCAGGCCCAGAGGGGATCCAGCCCGAGCGAGCCAAAGCGACGCGCGTGCCAAGTTTAAACCTGACGGGCGGGGTTCGACGTTAGTGGGAGAGAGAGGCGCGAGGGAGAGGTGAGGATGACAAGCAAGGCCCGCTTGTCATCTCTGACCTCACGACCAGAGGGTCGGTGAGCTCTCCCGCAGCGATGTAGGGCACGACGATGTTGGGCGAGGGCACGGTTTCGCTCAGCGTCGAGTCACCGTTCGGGTGGTGGTGGCCGCCGTGCCAGAGTGGACTGGTTCACCGGCGACGAGGTCACGCGGCGGAGGAGCTTCAGGCGCTGATTGCTCCGGCTATTTCCGGCTGCAAAAGAAGCGGGGAGGAGAGGGGAGATGATTAGTGAGCCACGGCGATTCTAGATCGAGGCAGAGGAGCAGCAGGGGAGGCTTGTACCGTGCGGACGACGGCGAGCCGAGGTGGCGGAGCTTGAGCTTGATCTCGAGCTTGGGTTCTCCTGGAGAAGTACTGGGGGTGTAGGGGGTGGATTGGGGGTGTGATAGAGCGAGTGGTGAGGAGAGGAGGGCTTAGGGAGGCTTTATATAGCCGGCCCCATGGTTCACCATGGACCAGTGCGCCAGCAAGGTTGTTGTCGTTGCTGTGGGTCATGGGGGCTCACGCGGGCGTGTCTTGGGCATTCCTCGGGTTGTTCTAGACCGAATGGAGTGAAGAGAGAGAAGGGCAGGGCTAGAGGAGGAGAGAGAAGGGGCAGGAGGAGGGAGAAGGAGGAGGGGGCCGACCAACTGCCTTGCTGCGAATGCCGAGGCGCATCGTCGGGCGCGCTGGGATGCCTCAAGTGGCCGGAGGTGTTTGGCACGGGGCGTCTACAATCCGGGAGGGCACTGTAGCACGCTCCAGAGAGCGCATGTGGCCGGCATGGACATTTTTTGGCAAAGTGGGCACGGCCAAATGTGTCCGGTAGCTCTAGGGGGAGTAAAGAATGTGGGAAGAGCCTTGTATGCCATCGATGGCCACTCGAGTGAGGAGGGAGGTGAGAAAGAGAGAGAAGTTGCTGTCAAGGGAGGTAAATGGTGGTGTTTTACTCATCAATCATTAAGCATGGGCCAGGGGAGAGTGACTGGAGGTAGAAGAGGACTAGGGGGGTGTGGTAAAAGTTTGTGTCCATGGGGAAGAGTGGAAGAGGTCCAAGTGGTTTTTTTAGAAAAATGACAGAAGGTGTTTGTTGCTAGTTTTGGCAAGAAAAAGAATTTCATTAGGCATGAGACTTAAGAGGATAAAATGGCACATATAACTAGGGTCTTCCACCAGGTTTGAGTCCATTTGGGTAATGTTGCCAATGCAACTTTTGTAAACCCTAGAAATCAATAGAAATGAGTTTTACAAGATCTAGTCATGCAAAAGTATTCCCCTTGATGCTCCACTTGGTGCAGTGTCATCATTTAGGGTTTAGAACATGTCCACAAGGTTTGAGAACAAAAGAAGAATGTTGACAATGTAGAGTCGTTCAAACTTGGATGTGGACAGATAGGGTTTTGGGGCACTTTTGTGAACCAAAACTATGTATATTGGGATGATACTTTGCAAGATCATCATGTTACGCATGTGTGACTTGCTAGAATTTTCTTGGAATTTTTAGAGAATATTTCCTTTGTAAATATTTCAAAAGCTTGAAATATCCAGAAAGGGTTTTCGAGGGACTTGACCAATATTTTGAACATGACCATGTGATGAAACTCTTATATATGGACAATATATGTCCATTGAGCTTCCCTAAATTTTCTCAAATATTTTTAAAACATTTAAATAATTTTAACCTATTAAAGACCATTTTTGGCCTGAAGAAAAAGCCTTTAAATAAAATAGCACAATAACTTTTAAATATTTTTGTGGTTATGGGAGTCCTATACCTAATAGGAATCGAACATACTATTTGAGATATTTTTCATACCCCAAATCAAGTACTTGTAGTGCAAACCTCAATTCAGGGGTTTTTGGAAAAATTAATTTAGAATATACTTTCTGGCCAAAAAAATTTGTAAGAAACTTCTATACTATACTATACACATGGCACGATCATTGGGCAGAAGTTTGGATCAAGGAGATGAAGTATAGAAGGTGGAGCTATAATATGGCTTTCATGAGCACTTGCAATCACAGACAGAAATCCAACTCAAATTAAAAAGCCAAATAAAATGCAAAACTTTTTGTTGGTCCAAATTTTCATGCTTTATTAATGCAAATAACATGTTACAAAACACTATGTGTGACACACTTGTTGAAATCTCTAAAAACACAAATATTTAGGCAGGGTGGGAGTATGATATACAAACCTAACAGGTGGCATTCACACAAAGCAAATCTAAACTAAGCGGATGACATATAAGATGTACAATATAAGCAATGCGAGGCGTCATATGCATGATATGACCAACCTCAGCATGCCAGGTTAGAACACCATGGAGCACTTCGCCCACCATGGAGCGACGTATAAAGGGGTGCATGCAGAAATCAAGACTAATGGTAGCGAACAGTGGATAGATCCAAAAGTAATGATAGCAGGTAGATTATAGCTTCAGTTTAAAAAGATAGACGATGGATCATCTACTGTTTGTTGCCCACCCAACATGAACCACACAGAAGACCCGAGATGAACCAGATAGTAGACAAATACTATTTGTTGCCACCTTGATATGTGCCCCACAAGCATTTTAAAACTCAAGTTTGAACATTAGTTTGGACCTGACTCGGAGTCTAAGAGGTGAACATGACAATAAAGTAGCAGGTAATAATAACTGATGTATAATGTAAGCAGACACGAAAGAGTGCGACCTCTCTTCCAGAACTGTGTATTCCTGAGGTTCATCTACTCGGTCGATGATGGTAATGTAGTTGGCATGGCTGACGATAATGGGGAAGATGATCTAAGGCAGCGAAAGAAAGTGTGCAGGGGGAATCTCTGCTGCAGTTAATGCTTCCGTCGATGGTGCACCTCAGGTGGGGTGGATGATGGCACGGCAAGAGCAGGACATAACACACAGATTTTTCTTTGACACCTATCACAAAGTGAAGTAAATCCGTAAGGGCTCCTTCGAATTGGAGGATTATATAAACGCAAGGACAGGAAAAACATAGGAATAGGATAGGAATGCACGTGCAAAACCGAGCATTTGCAAACATAGGATTTCTATCAACCTGTGTGTTTCGTTCACATGAATTGGAAGAACACAGGAATGGAGAAACATGGTCAAATTATAGTCAAACCACGTGAAAATGAAAAAAAATAAGAATCTTATTATGCCAGTAATGCAAATAGTCTTGTTCTCCATGCATATTAATTTGGAAAGGACATCCAAGTGGATATTACAATTCCCACATTTTTTCTTTGAAAGTTACACCAAAGGAAAGAAATCCTACAGGTTTGCTTTGCTCCATTCCTTCTAACCAAATGCACGAATAGTAGTACCATAGTAAATTTTCCAATTTCTTTGTTTTCCTTCAGTTTTTCTTTGAACCAGTGGCGATTCTAGTATGTAGTCTTCAACAGGCTAAATCCTGACCTCGAAATATTTTGTGAGCTTACATTTGGTCCACATTAGTATCATTTAATAGCTATCTTGCTAAACCGATTAAAATTGTAGTTCAAAAGAGCATTTAGTTTTCTCCCTGTTAATTTTGTGACCAGGATTCATTTATTTCTAGATTTGCAACTGCATTGAACCAAAGGATCCCTGAGGGATCGACATGAATGCAGAGTAGCAAAGTGATGTGACGAGTGTACAACCTCTTTGGCATAGCCTTGTCGACCTCAGCATCATTGGGTTGGACTTAGAGGATGGTGATGCTTGTGTGACTGCCTGAGGCCGGTAAGAAGATCTGAGGACTCTGGATAAGGCGCCGAGGGTACTGCTCGGCTGTGATGGATGGTTCCTTCGTTGGAGCAGCTCCTGTGAGGTGTACGACGGCGAGGCTGAAGTAGGACAACACAGACAACACTAATATCATCTGCAATAGATGATTTAAAATACATCACCAAAAAGGGCTAGATGTAAAATGCATCAGCCATCCCACGGCCGCTCCGACAGATGCTGCAAATATTGTTCACTCTGAACTTAACTGAAGAAACTTAACTTTATAGTCAAAACTGAATTTTACTATCAAAACTGATTGAACTGGTAGCAGAGCATTGTAATAGATGTTTAGGGTGTTCGAGCACTAGTAGCAGAGAAGTAGTGATCTAAATTAGCTGCCGCTCGAGCAGGGAACACACTAGCAAAGAGCAACTCGTGCAGCAGCACCACGAGCGAATGCTAAAGCAGCAACTCCTGTAGCTGTCGGAGGTCGTGCAGCAGCAGCAGCAGCGTGAGCGAGAGCAAGAGCAGAGCAGCAGCATGAACGAGAGCAAGAGCGGAGTAGCAGCGCAACCGACAGCAATAGCAGAGTAGAGCAGCAACACGGACAAAGGCTTGAGCGAGAGCTGGAGCAGCAGCAGCAGCGAGACCTAAAGCAGCAGCAGCTAGTGCCGATGTGGAACTCGCCGCCGAGGAAGCAATATCGAATAAAAGATAAAATGCAGCAGTGAGTGCAGAACCTCTTTGGTGGTGCCGAGTAGGCCTCGGCTTCATCGGAGGAATTGGTCAGGTGCTGCTTCCGGTGGGGTAGGTCAAGACGGTGTTGTGGGGATGGAGGTGGCGCGGTAGATGAGGCGAACGTTGGGGTAGCTCCTTGGAGGTGGAGGACGGAGCGGCTGATCCGGCGGGATGACGAGATCGATGAAGGATCCTCATCCGGTGCGGTGGATGAGGGACGACGAGCTGTTGCGGTGGACGACGTCATCTGGGAAGAGTCTTCGACTGGCAGCGGTCACGAGGCCAACGGAGGAGCGTGGGGTTCCGCTGATTTTGGTTGTCTCGGTGTATGAACTGGGGGCGAAGGGGAAGGTAGGGGGAACAATGGCTTAGGGACGCACTTTTCCAAAATGTAGGGTAAGTTATGAATGTAACCCCACCGGATTTGACCACGCAACGACGAGGCGGCATTTCCGGCTGAGGGATAGAAGGGGATTTCACGTGTCTGGGCTGTGGGACCAATTTTGGATGAGGAGGGAGTTTTAGCTCGCATCAAAATTTTGGGATAACAAGGCGCGGTGCAGGTTGAAGAGGCAGGAGTTTCATAGCAGAAGAGACAAAACATACTCGAGTTTAATATTTCGGGATAACAAGGCGCGGAAACCATGTTCGGTAGAACAAACTTAACGCGTACAAAAAAACAGTTCATACAAGACACAAGAGACTCATGTCCCTTTTACTATATTGCTATAAATGCCATTGAAAAAACTGCAAGAAAAATGTAAGAAAAATCAAGAAAACAAGATTACCCTGTAGAGTACCCAATCAATTCGCAATTCCCTCAACAACAACAAAAAACAAATCAACTCCCACCATAAGAAAGAGGCATTTCCCTTTTTATATGATTACAAATGCTCTGGCGCACCAAAGTTTATATTTTGTTAAATTTTGGAATTACTCCGGGTTCGTTTGGCCTTTCTATACATTAATTGAGTTTCTGGACATTTAATATGCATAATTAAAATTTGAAGTGCAAGCACATGCTCCGGTGCACCAAAGTTGGTTGAAAAATCACATGTGTGTCCTTGGGTGAATTTCTAGGTCCCATGCAAGAAATGGGAATGAAATTCAAACATCTGGGCGTCTTGACTTGGTCGAGAACAATGAGTAACTTGGTTTTTAAAGTCCTATAAATCCAAAACACGCCTGGAAATGATAAAACTTGGCAAGGTGTGATGTCATGGCACAAACTTGTTGTGGTAAAAAAACTTAGCCGCATTGGAACAAGTTTTGGTATAATATTCTTGCAAACTGGAGTCTCTCAAGAAGGGGCGTGATTCTGAGAGGGAACATGTCACCTCTGTGTGTGAAATGGTATACGATGCCCCCCTTGATTTTCTTTACAAAGGCAACATAGAACTATATGACTATCGTGTTAAATTTTGGGATTAGTCCTGTTTCATTTGGCCTTGTTTATATAGTAATTGAGTTTCTGGTCATTTAATTTGCATAATTCAATTTTGAACTACAAGCACATGCTCCAGTGCACCAAAGTTGGTTAAATAATAACATGTCTGTCCTCGGGTGAATTTCTAGGTCCCATGCAAGAAATGGAATGAAAATTAAACATCTGGGCATCATGGCTTGGCCGAGAACATTGAGAAACTTGGTATTAAAATTCTTGTAAATAGAAAACATGCCTGAAAATCATGAAACTTGGCATGGTGTCATGTCATGCTACTATGATGTTGTGGTAAAACTTTTGGCCGAATAGGAACAAGTTTTGGTATAGGCTTCTTGCAAATCGGAGCTTCTCTCAAGAAGGCTCGTGGTTCTGAGAGGGAACGTGCCAGCTCTTTTGTGAAACGATATACACTACCCCCTTAATTTTCTTTATAGAGGCAACATAGAACTATATGCGTGTCATTTTAAATTTTGAAATTATTCCGGGTTCGTTTTTCCTTTTTTATAAATTAATTGAGTTTCTTGATATTTATTCTGCATAATTCAAATTTGAACTACAAGCACATGCTCTAGTGCACCAAAGTTGGTTGAAAAATTACATGTGTGTCGTCGGGTGAATTTCTAGGTCCTATGCAAGAAATGTGATTGAATATCAAACATCTGGGTATCGTGGCTCGGTCGAGAACATTGAGAAACTTTGTTTTAAAATTCTTGTATATCCAAAACACGCCTGAAAAATCATGAAACTTGGCATGGTGTCATGTCATTGTACTATCATTATGTGGTAAAACTTTTGGCCGAATAGGAACAAGTTTTGGGATAGGCTTCTTGCAAATCGGAGCTTCTCTCAAGAAGTCTCATGGTTCTTAGAGGGAGCATGCTAGCTTTGTGTGTGAAATGATACACGCTGGCCCCCTTGATTTTCTTTACAGAGGCAACATAGAACTGTATGAGTGTCGTGTTAAATTTTGGAAATATTCTGGGTTAGTTCGTCATTTTTTATACTTTAATTGAGTTTTTGGATATTTAATGTGCATAATTCAAATTTGAACTACAAGCACATGCTCTAGTGCACCAAAGTTGGTTGAAAAATTACATGTGTGTCCTGGGGTGAATTTCTATGTCCCATGCAATAAATGTGAATGAAAATCAAACATCTGGGCATCGTGGCTCGGTCGAGAACATTGAGAAACTTGGTTTTAGAATTATTGTAAATCTAAAACACACCTAAAAATCATGAAACTTGGCATGGTGTCGTGTCATGGTACTATCATGTTGTGGTAATTTTTTTGGCTGAATAGGAACAAGTTTTGGTCTAGGCTTCTTGCAAATCAGAGCTTCTCTCAAGAAGTCTCGTGGTTCTGAGAGGGAGCATGCTAGCTTTGTGTGTGAAATGATACACGTTGGCCCCCTTGATTTTCTTTACAAAGGCAACATAGAACTGTATGAGTGTCGTGTTAAATTTTGGAAATATTCTGGGTTCGTTCGGCCTTTTTTATACTTTAATTGAGTTTTTGGATATTTAATGTGCATAATTCAAATTTGAACTACAAGCACATGCTCCAGTGCACCAAAGTTGGATGAAAAATTACATGTGTGTCCTGGGGTGAATTTCTATGTCCCATGCAAGAAATGTGAATGAAAATCAAACATCTGGGCATCGTGGCTCGGTCGAGAACATTGAGAAACTTGGTTTTAGAATTATTGTAAATCTAAAACACGCCTGAAAATCATGAAACTTGGCATGGAGTCAAGTCATGGTACTATCATGCTGTGGTAATTTTTTTGGCTGAATAGGAACAAGTTGGTACAAGCTACATACAAACCGGAGATTCTCTCAAGAAGCCTCGTGTTTCTGAGAGGGAACGTGCCACATTTGTGTGCGAAATGATATACGCTGCCCCCCGCCCACCCCGTGATTTTCTTTACAGAGGCAAGATAGAACTATATGAGTGTCGTGTTAGATTTTGGAATTATTCCGGGTTCATTTGGCCTTTTTTATACATTAATTGATTTTCTGGACATTTAATGTGCATAATTCAAATTTCAACTACAAGCACATGCTCTAGTGCACCAAAGTAGTTGAAAAATCACATGTGTGTCCTCGGGTAAATTTCTAGGTTCCATGCAAGAAATGGGAATGAAATTCAAACATATGGGCCTCATGGCTCGGCCGGAAACATTGAGAAACTTAGTTTTTTAATTCCTGTAAATCCAAAACTCGCCTGGAAACCATGAAACTCGGCATGGTGTCATGACATGTCACTAACATGCCATGGTAAAAAACTTGGCCGAATTGGAACAAGTTTTGGTATAAGCTTCTTGCAAACAGGAGCTTCTCTCAAGAAGCCTCATGGTTCTGAGAGGGAACCTGTCACATTTGTGTGCGAAACGATTTACACTTCTCCTCTTGATTTTCTTTACAGAGGTAACCTAGAACTATATGACTATCGTGTTAAATTATGGGATTAGTCCGGGTTCGTTCGGCCTAGTTTATACATTAATTGAGTTTCTGGTCATTTATTGTGCACAATTCAGTTTTGAACTACAAGCACATGCGCCAGTGCACCAAAGTTGGTTGAAAAATAACATGTGTGTCCTCAGGCGAATTTCAAGGTCCCACGGAAGAAATGGCAATGAAATTCAAACATCTGGGCGCCGTGGCTCGGCCGAGAACATTGAGAAACTTGGTTTTAAAATTCTTGTAAATCCAAAACACGCCTGAAAATCATGAAACTTGACATGGTGTCATGTCATGGCAAAATCATGTTGTGGTAAAAAATTGGCGAAATTGGAACAAGTTTTGGTATAAGCTTCTTGCAAACCGGAGCTTGTGTCAAGATGGCTCGTGGTTGTGAGAGGGAACATGCCACCTTTGTGTGCGAAACGATATACGCTGCCCCCTTGATTTTCTTTACGGAGGCAACATAGAACTATATGAGTGTCGTGTTAAAATTTGGAATTATTCCGGGTTTGTTTGGCCTTTTTTATACATTAATTGTGTTTTTGGTCATTTCATGTGCATAATTCAAATTTGAACAAGAAGCACATGCTCCAGTGCACAGAAGATGGTCAAAAAATCACATGTGTGTCCTGAGGTAAATTTCCAGGTCCCATGCAAGAAATGGGAATGAAATTCAAACATGTGAGCGCCATGGCTCGGTCGGAAACATTGAAAAACTTGGTTTTTTAATTCCTGTAAACCCAAAACCCACATGAAAATCATGTAACTTGGCTTGGTGTCATGACAATGCACCAACATGTTGTGATAATTTTGCTGTCCGATTTGTGAAGGTGCACACATTAACAACCAACAAAGTTATTTTGGAACAAGTTATGTCACGTTACACTCAGAAACACAAGTATTCTTGAAACCGTGGGCGTTCTACTTACCATTTACTTACCACCACACATCCTATTTTCTTATTAGCTAGGAGGCGCCATGCAGGGTAGCTATTTGATTATGGGAGGCGTGCAAGCAGACCCCCGTGCGTGCTTATCTGGAGGAGAGACCTTTCACCTCCATCTGCCGCCCACCTCTCTCCCCAGTTCTCCATTAATGGCGCCCGAGCCCCTGTTTAATGGCGTGTCTATGTCTCACTCGACTCAGATTTAAGAGAGAAAAAAGAAAATATGAAAAGAAAATTTTGCACGGATCTTGATGTAAGATTCGACGAACCTATATAGCATCTACTACAACTTATAGCAAGACTAATGAATACATAAGGACGACGACAGTGGATAATAATTGTCTTACATATCTAGTAAGATAATAAAAAGCCACATGCGGCTACGCCCGAAATACACAAGGCAAAAGAAGAAGGAAGACGCATATAATGATCTGGCTCGCTGATCTCTACTTTCTTGATGCGCTGCAGGTCGCGGAGACAAGTTCTCGCGGGTAGCAGTGATGATCTCTTTCATCAGTTTCATGTCCTTAATACACTACTCGGCAGCAACCACGGATTCCTCCACCATCCTTTGGCACTCGATGCGGAGCATGTCATTCTCGTCCTTAAGTTTCTTGACGATGACACCTGTCCTATTCAACAAGGCATCGGTCTCCTCCGCCAGCTTCGCCCTTCTGGCGATCTTCGCCCTCAGCAGTTCGCGCTCGGCTCAGAGCTTCGCATTTCCCTCCGCTACTTGTCAGATGACGCCGGTAGCCTGTTCAAACGAGGTATTCATCTCGTCCTGCAGCTTCATCTAGCAAGAGATCTGATCCATCTGGCTATGGACAATTGCATGCATGTGCCTATAAGAGTCCTCGAGATATTTTCCCAGGCCGCCGCAGCACAGGAGGACATGTTTGCTGCATTCACGGCGTGGCAGGACATCTCTACTGCTTCCGCGGCATGGCCGAACCAGTCTGCTGCATCGATGTCGCGGCGGGACCTCCGAGCCGCTTCGGTGGCATGGCGGGACCTCTGTGCTGCTACTGCCGTGCGGCAAGACATGTTGGTTTCTTTCGCGGCTAGGCGAGACTTCTCTCGTGCTTCCGCTTCCGTGTTCCCCTCTCCCTGGTGGTAATCTCTCGACCCAGAACTCACGCTGGCCATGGTAAACACAAGAGAATGATGTTGAATGACTTGTTTGCTTTTCTGGATGAGGAGTTGAGGAGGAATGTGCAGTCATCTTGGCGTAGTAGTATTTATAACCGAGTACTAATACGCTCCTAAGTGGGCAACAATGTAGGTTGTGATTGGTATGAACAGGTTTGCAATTAAATATATCAGTGTGATCGGTGTGAAGATGAGAATTAATTTGGGATGTGACGAGACACATGCTCAAAATTTCGAAGTGCGGCACTATTCTCGTATGGCGTAACGCGGGCACGTGTTCTCGGCCGTGGTGTAGCTTTTTTATAATATGCCATGGTACTTCTTTTTCTACTGCTGTGTACGTGCAATAACTAGCACCATCGGATACATATCTTATAGTTATTGGGTCGTTGACAAGAATAGCTTCGTGGCGAGCTATAGACTAGTCTTTTTTTTTCACACGGGTTACATCGACACATATCATCTCTCTCCCTCTTTCCCACGCACACACTTATCTCTCGGGACTTCTCGCATGCACCGTCTCTAGCTCCCTTGGTTGATGCCACCCACATACACTTGTACTCTGATTTTAGTACATTATACACGAAGAGAAGAGGTGCACACACACACTCGTCCTCTCTCACACATGCATCTATAGCTACGAATTGTAGTGTTCTCAACCATCTGATTGGCTCTATCAAAGGTTCCTTTTGCTCCTTGGCCTTGAGGTTGAGAAGTTTAAAACGCGGAGGCTAAGCTGGAGCCGCGAGGTTTTGGTTAATGTGCGGGCGACATACGGCACCAACACAACACGAAGCTTCGTCTGCCTGGTGCGCAGTCAGGTGAGTACTACTACTAGTAGTACTACTTTGATGTGTGGCGTCAACTCGCACAAGGATGCAACACTTCCTAAACAAACAGGCATATAAGCTACTTATAATTCTTACCCAAAGGATCTTTATATCCAACAGACACAAAATACCCTTCGACTATTGGAAATTACCATAACTATTGATCTAATGTTGAAGTAATTGCTGCATCACCACCAAAACCCACCATCTCTCAAGCTAAAGTAGAACAAGCTAACTCCTATATTAGCATATTACTAAGATAAGCAGAAGGCATTGTAGAATCATTTATGAATTGAGCTTGTCAATCTGAATGTGGAGGGACACCGTCCTCAACAACCCAGCCTCGGCTAGCAGCTTGGGCGGAACTGTGAAGAAAGTGAGCTCATGCACGTCGACATCGCTGGGATCCTTCCTGCTTGCCACCTTGATTTCCATCTTGACAGCGTCAATCCTGCCTTTGGGCTTCCCCGGTGGGCAGTTCGCCCACAACTTGACCGCATAGTGCGGTAGTGGGACGCCCCCGCTCTGATGTAGATTACCAACACGGCGATAGGCGCGCCGATGTCGAGCTTGCTGCCGACCAAGATACACGCGCGGCCGTCCTCCTCCGCGAACAGCAAGAGATGTGGCTCCAACGCTGGCACTTGCAGCTGGAGCACCTTGTCGTACTAGCTCCTATGCACGGGCATGGGATGCACGGTGGTGATGTGGCAGGAGAGCGCCGGAGGCGGGCCTTCGTAGCCGCAGACGAGCACGGCGCATTAGCATGGAGCGAGCGGACACACGCTCTGGTGATCGGCGAGCTTGTGGTAAGTGACATAGAGCCCCAGAGCCTTCGTGCGAGAACTCCCCCCTCATAGAGGAGAGGACGGCCTCCATCGTTGTGTTCCGCACATCAAAGCCGCCGCCGCGCTCGCACTTCTGGCACTGCTGCTGGTTCCCGGGGCGCTCGCCCACGGCAGTCCGCGCAGGCCAGGTGCCCTCCCTTGCACTTCACAAATCAATAGAACAACACATCAATCAAGAAACATGCACCTTGCTCGATTAGCCGAACAGACGAGGTGTATTCGAACCTCATACACTGGAGGCTTCAAGGGGCGGAGGCACAAGGGGCAGTGGAGCAAGGTGAGGTCCACAAGACCATAGAGAGCTCCATCATCGGGTCTTGTTCCGTCAGCATTATCTCTCCCTCCTCGTGCACAACCATCTCTTGCTTTAGGGACGGGGCATTACATCACATATTCATACTACTTCAAGGTGCATTAAATCAACACATGTAAGTATCAAAAGGAAAGTCACGATAGGCGTGCATGCATTGTAATTAATGCATCGGTAAACACAAATTATTGAAACATATCTAGTTTTGTGCTTTGATGTGTCGCGTCAACTCGTACAACAAGGAGAAGTTTGATTACAACTCTCTCTCCCTCGCCCATGAGCGTGGTGGCCCGCAGGACTAGGAGAAGCTTTCGCTACACGCTCTCCCTCCCGCACGCGGTGGACATCCAGCAGTTCATTCAGTGTCGGATGGCCAGAAGCATAGTAGTAGTACTCCACTGTAGTACTACCATCATTGTTCAACTTCCCGAAGAGGCGAAGACTCAAGCGCAACCCGTACACTCGTGTGGAAGTTTCATGTGTAGGGGAGGTAGTATAGTGACATAGTCTAGGATAGCGTGTACGGTGCCTCTAAGCTTAAAATCGTTAGAGTCAGCTCCAAGCGAGGAGGCAATCTCGAATCATTTTTTGATTAAACTAATCTTCTGGCCCTACCTGTCATCCTGGTGATTGTAGTTTGCATGCTCATCTGTTCAAGACTGGAATATATACTTTAATTTATGGTGGGGAAAATGTAGAAGTTGCAACAATTATATTTTACACTTCTAGTCTTTTAGCCAAGTTTAGAGGAAAGCATGTGGGGTTAGTGCTATGATGTGTTGTGTCAACTCGTACAATGAGGAGAAGCTTGATTTTACTACTACACGCCCTCTACTATGTGCATGGGGCTTGCAGACGAGGATAGACTTTTGCTTACTGCAATAAGCTATGCCTCCCGCACGCGGTGGACGGACATGGAGCAGTTGATTCGATACTGTAGAAGTAATAACATCATTGTTCATTTTCTCGAGGAGGCGAAGAGCCTAGCGCGACCCAAATGTGGCAGTTGCGAACGCTTGCGTGCCAGTCTTTGTGTAGGCGTATGGCGTGGTGAGGAGCCTTGGAGCACATATAGCGAGGCTCTTGCATGAGAAAAAATTGTAATGTAAGCGGGCTATAAGCCCACTATTCTACCTGCTCTTAATAGTATAGCCTTGTAAACCAAAAAGGACGGACTAATCCCTCCATTTTTATTTAGTCCGCGTATTAGATTTGGTAAAAGTCAAGCTTTATAAACTTTGACCATGTTTATAAAAAAATATCTTAACATAAGCGATGACAAACCAATACAATTAGATTTATTATTGAATGTACTTTCACATCATATATACTCTATTTGTTATAATAAATGTTTATAATATTTTTTATAAACTTGGTCAAACTTTATGAAAATTTTACTTCAGTCAACTCTAATATGAAGAGTAAATAAAAACGGAGGGAGTATTTTCCTTTCTAGAGATTTCAACAAGTGACTACACCCTAAATGAGTACATACGGACCAAAATGAGTGAATGTACATCGTCAATAAATATGTAGTTCTCTCGTTTTCCTCTCCGCCTTGGTTGCGGTGCACAATATTGAGTATACGGCTGGTTGTAATGGGGAGTATCATATACTAGTATCTTGCATATGATACTAGTGTATGATATTACCTCCCTAATGCATAGTATCATATATAAGTATCATGTAGTACTTTATTTATTGCCATGCATAACACATACTACCATAGCATTTATTATGATATAGTATCGTGATACGATACTCAACCCTCTCTTCATTTAATTCCATGACAACTCATCAAAATTGCCTAGTTGGCGTGCATGATACTACCTATGTCTTGATGAATAAGTAATTCACGTAGTTCTAGGTCGACGATTTAACTATCTAAATATGCATTATATGTGACAAAAATATATATTTAGAAACTAGCTCCGCGTAGAAATCTAGTGATATACTTTTGATGAGATATAACACATATTTAATTCTTCAAATCGATGACCTAGAACTACGCGAATGACTTATTCACCTAGACGGAGGTGTTACTAGCTATGATACTACCATTACGACTAGCCTATTACTACTAACTAGTCTCTTTTTGACATGCAATTACGTTGATACGGCTTGAATGCCAATGAGGCAGAGGGTAGCGGTTCCCGAAATGTTGAACGGCCAATGATGCCTCCCCATTGAGTTAGCATGCAGAGGTAGGACTGAGTACAACAAGGAGAAGTTTGATTACAACTCTCTCTCCCTCGCCCATGAGCGTGGTGGCCCGCATGACTAGGAGAATCTTTCGCTACATGCTCTCCCTCCCGCACACGGTGGACATGCAGCAGTTCATTCGGTGTCGGATGGCCAGAAGCATAGTAGTAGTACTCCACTGCAGTACTACCATCATTGTTGAAATTCCCGAAGAGGCGAAGACTCAAGCGCAACCCGGACACTCGTGTGGCAGTTTCATGTGTAGGGGAGGTAGTATAGTGACATAGTCTAGGATAGCGTGTACCGTGCCTCTAAGCTTAAAATTGTTAGAGTCAGCTCCATGCGAGGAGGCAATCTCGAATCATTTTTTGATTAAAATAATCTTCTGGCCCTACCTGTCATCCTGGTGAGTGTAGTTTGCATGCTCATCTGTTCAAGACTGAAATATATAATTTAATTTGTGGTGGGGAAAATGTAGAGGTTGCAACAATTATATTTTACACTTCTAGTCTTTTAGCCAAGTTTAGAGGCAAGCATGTGGGGTCAGTGCTATGATGTGTCGTGTCAACTCGTACAATGAGGAGAAGCTTGATTTTACTACTACACGCCCTCTACTATGTGCATGGTGGCTTGGAGACGAGGATAGACTT
Organism: Triticum dicoccoides; assembly: GCF_002162155.2. NCBI lineage: Eukaryota > Viridiplantae > Streptophyta > Magnoliopsida > Poales > Poaceae > Triticum > Triticum dicoccoides. Next base: position 217,006,719 of record NC_041387.1, on the reverse strand, counting down.
TTGCTTACTGCAATAAGCTATGCCTCCCGCACGCGGTGGACGGACATGGAGCAGTTGATTTGATAATGTAGAAGTAGTAACATCATTGTTCGTTTTCTCGAAGAGGTGAAGAGCCTAGCGCAACCCAAATGTGGCAGTTGCGAATGCTTGTGTGGCAGTCTTTGTGTAGGCGTATGCCGTGGTGAGGAGCCTTGGAGCACATATAGCGAGGCTCTTGCATGAGAAAAAATTGTAATGTAAGAGGGCTATAAGCCCACTATTGTACCTGCTCTTAATAGTATAGCCTTGTAAACCGAAAAGGAGGGACTAATCCCTCAATTTTTATTTAGTCCGCGTATTAGATTTGGTAAAAGTCAAGCTTTATAAACTTTGACCATGTTTATAAAAAAATATCTTAACATAAGCGATGACAAACCAATACAATTAGATTTAGTATTGAATGTACTTTCACATCATATATACTCTATTTGTTATAATAAATGGTTATAATATTTTTTATAAACTTGGTCAAACTTTATGAAAATTTGACTTCAGTCAACTCTAATATGAAGAGTAAATAAAAACGGAGGGAGTATTTACCTTTCTAGAGATTTCAACAAGTGACTACACCATAAATGAGTACATACGGAGCAAAATGAGTGAATGTACATCGTAAATAAATATGTAGTTCTCTCGTTTTTCTCTCCGCCTTGGTCGCGGTGCACAATATTGAGTATACGGCTGGTTGTAATGGGGAGTATCATATACTAGTATCTTGTATTTGATACTAGTGTACGATAACCTCCCTAATGCATAGTATCATATATAAGTATCATGTAGTACTTTATTTATTGCCATGCATGACACATACTACCATAGCATTTATTATGATATAGTATCGTGATACGATACTCAACCCTCTCTTCATTTAATTCCATGACAACTCATCAAAATTGCCTAGCTGGCGTGCATGATACTACCTCTGTCTTGATGAATAAGTCATTCACGTAGTTCTAGGTCGACGATTTAACTATCTAAATTTGCATTATATGTGACAAAAAATATATATTTAGAAACTACCTCCGTGTAGAAATCTAGTGATATACTTTTGACGACATATAACACATATTTAATTCTTCAAATCGATGACCTAGAACTACGTGAATGACTTATTCACCTAGATGGAGGTTGTACTAGCTATGATACTACCATTACGACTAGCCTACTACTACTAACTAGTCTCTTTTTGACATGCACTTACGTTGATATGGCTTGAAAGCCAATGAGGCAGAGGGTAGCGGTTCCCGAAATGTTGAACGGCCAATGATGCCTCCGCATTGAGTTAGCATGCAGAGGTAGGAGTAAGTAACTGGAGAAGTAGAATGGAGCCAGCACGATGTGAATGCAATGCAGTTTGATCTCTCATAAGGGTTCCCCACTACTCCAATTCATCTACTCCTAGTATCTACGCAACACTGCCCACTCCAATCCAAGACCAAGTGACCAGAAGCGGCAGTCGGCTGTGCTGAATCGTCCAAGACGTCGGCTTGCGGCCCTGCACCGTGCAGTGTTTCCAGTGACCGCCGGCGTCATTGCCCTCGTCAATGCCGAATTCGCCTCTCGCATGTGCCAGATGATGGTCGACTCCATCCGAAAGTTCACCAGCGTCAAGAAGCGGGCGAACAACCTTGCCGTATTGATCTAGCCCGTGCGACCAGGCTCCTTGTTGCCCGCCACCTTCATCAGCCTCCAAGGTGACGAACTCTTTGAAGCACTGGTGGCCCAACAACTGCCGGAGGTCGCGACAAAGAATGTGCATCTCGAGGCCGCGCTCGCCTTGCAGCGCCTCGCCATGCAAGAAACCGTCGACCTGCACATCCATGTCTAGGAGGAAATCATCTACATAGGCCACAATTAGGCTAGCTAGGACAGAAAGAGATTGACCTTCTTCCAGCGGCTGGAATCTTTGGACGCCATTGCAAGAAGCACGTCGACCTGGACATGAAAGTCACTGCTCCTTAGTCCCCGTTCGGTGGCCGGCACCCTGTGTCGAGTTGGTGGACATTGTCGATGGATGCATCTTTCTTCTTGCCTCCTGTAACCAGCACTACATCGCCTTGTGGCCTTAATGTTTTATTAGTGTATCACATTTTTATTCCAATCGTAAATGACATGTGCGATCCCTTGCTCTTATTTGGCATTAATTATATGTTGTATCACTGTCTTTTGACCTGGTGTACAACCTAGGTCCTGGTTTATTAGTCCCTTTTGTAATTTGTGCTAAATTTTGACCAAAGATTTAACTGAAAAAATTCTTAGTGCCTGCCAACAGATTTTTATCATTTGATTTGTATTTGAACATAGTTTTCAATGATATAATTCTGGTGACATGCATGAACCTTTTATTAGTCAAATTTAGGGTCAAAAAATTGGCATAGACCAGGACGGAAGTGTCACATCCCTAGTTCTGGCCTAACCTAGGCTTGCTTCCATCTGTGCATCATGTTTAAATATTTGAAACTTGAACTGAGGAAAATTGGAAGCCTCAAAACCCTAAATAAAAGAAGGGCAAAAACCCTAAAATCTCATTCATTGTTCCAAAATGTTCTTCTTAAATGTTTGATAATTTTTGGCAAGGATTCTGGTCCCAACCAAAATATTGAACATTTTTAAGGATTTATTTTTTGGACTTTGAATTTAAATCATTAGCTATTTGAATTTGGATTATATTCATATAATTAGATTATAATTTCAAATACCCCTGAAATATTTTATGAGCTTTTGGAAAAGTCCATCTAGCAAAATAAAAATATTCAGAGGAGTTTTTGGCATTATTTGAATTTTTTTTAAATTCAAAACAGTGGGAAAATAAATTGGAAAAAAAAACAAAACAGAAGAAAAGTAAAAAGAGCAGAACGACTTACCTGGCGCCCACTTACCTGGCCCAGCTCCTCCATCGGCCCAGCCCACCTCCTCCTCTCTGTCGTCTTCCTCCCTCTCGCCCCGAAGCTGCTCGGTGGCGAGCGCTGGCGATGCCCGGGCCTCCACCTCCTGCTTCGCCGTGGCAGCCTCCCCGACGTCCTCGCGACGCCACGGAGACACCCAGAGCCATCCCCTCGTTCTTCTCACTCCCTCGAGCTCTTCCCCCTCCTTTGTTCTCTCTCTCGCACGCAGCCACCGAACCCACCCGCCGCCGCCGTTCATTGCCGATGTGGCCACAGCCACTGCCTCGCCCCGCCGATGCTCTCAGAGGCGCCGCCGCCACCTACTCTCCCTCCTCTCCGAGCTACACGAGCCAGGACGGCCCCAAGATGACGTTTGCGGCCTTCTTCTCCGACCACGGCCGCCGGATGCCGCCGTCCGATTCGCCGTCACCAAGCCATCCCCGAGCCCACTAGTCTGCTTTGCGAGTTCACCGTGAGCACCGGAATCTTTCCCCTCTCTCCCCTGCCCCGTTTGCACCGCGTAGCTATCAAATCCTCCGGAGCCGCGAGCTTACCACCGCCGGCGATGTCGCCGCCGCCGCGCTAGTCACTGGAGCTCGTGTCCGGGCACTCCTTCGTGCTCAGCATGCTCCCAGTAGCACATATCACCCCACCACCGTCCTCCCCGTGCACCCCAACGCAATCCCGAGCACGCCCGAGCTCCGGCCGCCGCTGCCGAGCTCGAGGCCATCGTCTCCGGCCGCCCTAGCTGCTGCTGCTTGCTGAAATGGGCGCGGGTGAGCTCCAGCTCTCCGTAACCGCTCTCCTCCGTCCATTTGGACGCCGGAGGAGCGAGCCCGAGTCCTCCGCCGCGCCTGTTGCCACCGGCGACGAACCGCCGGCGGGTTAGGCCCTGTTGACCAGGGGTTTGACCTCCCCTGGGTCCATGACAGGTGGACCCCGCCATCAGGTGATTAGCTTAAGCTAATCACCACCTAATCTAACCCCCTGACACTGACATGTGGGCCCTAGTGCCCCTAATCTTTAGTTAAACTAAACTAACCCCCACTGTCTAACCCGTGTCACTGACGTGTGGACCCCACACGTCAGGTTTGACCCGGACCAGTCCTGTTGACCTGCTGACGTCATGCCGACGTCAGGCTGACATAATAATGAATTACTGGAATTATTATAATTCAGGAAATTTCAGAAAATGCCTAAAACTTCTAAAATTCATAGAAATTCAACCGTAACTCCAAATTAAATAATTTATATATGAAAAATTATCATAAAAATTCAAGGAATCCATCTGTACCATTTTCATGCATGTTTGAACAATGTTTGTCCTCTGTTTTGGACAAAACAAATAAAGGGCATTTAAATAATCATATATGGAGTTGGAATTTGAATCTTGTATTCAAACCAACTTCATTTAAATCATAGCCAAGTGCATTAGCCCAAAACACATTCATATTGCCATGTCATAGCATGCATCATATTGTCGCATTGCATTGATTGTGTTTTTCCTTGTTTGCCGGTAATTGTCCCCTCTCGATAGACGTGTACCGGCGATGTGATCGATGACACCGACGAAGAGCTATATTATCTTCAGAAGTGCCAGGCAAGCAAAACCCCCTTGTTCATTCCGATAAAATCCCACTCTCTCGCTCCTGCTCTCTTTTACTGCATTAGGACAACAACGACATATTTGTTACTTGCTGCGGTAGCTGAACCCCTTTATCCTTTGCATGACCTGTCATTGCCACAGTAAATAGATGAAACCCACTAGCATGAGTAGGAGTTGTTTGAGCCCTGATGTGCCTACTCATTCATGCTTGTTTGTCATGCCTGCTACTGCTCAGAGTTGAGTCAGGTCTGATTCATCGGGGATGAATCAGAGGCGTGTGAACATGTCCTACTGTGTGAGTTAAGTGTGTGACCACGATTTGGTAAAGGTAGCGGTGAGAGGCCATGTAGGAGTACATGGTGGGTTGTCTCATTGCAGCCGTCCTCAGGAACTGAGTTCTGTGTTTGTGATCCATGATTAGTTACTACCACACATTGGGCTCCAGGCGCTCCAAGCTCTCTCGACTTATTAATCAACTTGATCTCTGTCCAGCAGTTGCAACTAGTTTCTGGTGTTTGTAGGTAGTGTTAGTAGTCTACCAAGTGGCACCCGGTACAGGTGGGCTTGGGACAGACTAGGCACAGTGGCCCGGTGTACCAAGTGGCACCCAGATGGTGGGCTTGGGAACCCTGCTCACATCGTTTGGGGCCGTAAGTGACACCCCGGCCGGATCTCCTTGCGGATGGAACCCGAATAGGCGATAAACCTGGACTAGAGACTTGTTCGGTTAGTCAGGTCGTGGCCGACTCCCTCGCCCGGCTTCCGCTTGAAGGTTGCCGAGATACATGACGTGTACAGGGCGATAAGTGGCGAAAGCGTGTGTGAAGAAGTACACCCCTGCAGGGTTAACATCATCTATTCGAATAGCCGGATTCCTCGGATATGGAAACTTGGACCCCTTGCATAGTTCATAGACAAGTGAAAGTGGATACTCTAAAATACGCAAGATAAGCGTGAGTGCTATGGATGGCGTTCTCGTAGGGAGACGGGAGCGGATCCATAGTGGTGTATTGATGTGGTGAATATGTGGACTCGTGTGCGCCACCTCAAAAGAGTTACTTGCAATCGTAGTTCAGGTTAGCCACCGAGTCAAAGTTGGCTTGCTGCAGTTAAACCCCACCATCCCCTTGTTGAAAATGATGCATATGTAGATAGATCTGATGTAAGTCTTGCTGGGTACATTTGTACTCACGTTTGCCTATTTTATGTTTTTGCAGAGAGACTTCAGTCTCACTAGTAGTTCCACGTGGACTTCGACGTTTAGCTTGTTACCTCAGCTACGATCTTGTGCCCTCGGCAGGATCTGGTAGATACTTAGGCTTCTCAGCCTTTTTCATTTATAGATGTCTGTACACAGACATATTAGCTTCCGCATGTGCTTTGACTTGTATGCTCTGAGTGTTGGGTCATGAGACCCATGTTTGTAATATCTCGCTCCTCGGAGCCTATTGATAAATACTTGAGTTGTAGAGTCATTTTGTGATGCTATGTTGTATTGCACATATCGAGCATATTGTGTGTATGTTATTGAAATGCTTGGTATGTGTGGGATCTGACTATCTAGTTGTTTATCTTTAGTAGCCTCTCTTACCGGGAAATGTCTCCTAGTGTTTCCACCGAGCCATGGTAGCTTGCTACTGCTCCGGAACACTTAGGCTGGCCGGCATGTGTCCTTCTTCGTTCCTGTGTCTGTCCCTTCGGGGAAATGTCACGCGATGAATACCGGAGTCCTGTTAGCCCGCTATAGCACGGTTCACCAGAGTCCTGCTAGCCCAGTGCTACAGCCTGGATTCACTCGCTGATGACCGACACGTTCGATGATGGGTCATGGATGCCTGTCCCTGTAAGTTAGTGCCACTTTGGGTTCACGACTAGCCATGTCAGCCCGGGTTTTTTGTCATATGGATGCTAGCGACACTATCATATACGTGAGCCAAAAGGCGCAAACGGTCCCGGGCCAGGTAAGGTGGCACCCGCGGGAATACCGTGCGTGAGGCCGCAAAGTGATATGATGTGTTACATGCTAGATCGGTGTGACTTAGGATCGGGGTTCTGACAGGAAGTAGATTGGTCCGTCACCATCGTGTTTTGTGTCTAATTTTGACTTCAGCAACCCAACCTACATGGGGAGTGTTGTACATATTTTTGAAACAAGAGTGCCGTATATATTGGCGCGAGAACCAACCTTATATATTCAAAACTGAGCGTTACTACAAGTCACGAGTTCAAAGCGAGAAAGTGGAACAAGTACAACATGCCTGTGGGGTTCGCGTCGCAACCCCACACAATCACGGTGCACAATGTAGTAAATGAATAGTCTCTTCTTGACCCACATTTACATTGATATGGCTTGAATGCCAAGGAGGGAGAGGGTAGGGGTTCCCGAGATGTTGAACGGTCAATGATGCATCATCAATTAGCACGCAGAGGGAATTAATTGGAGAAGCAGAATAGAGCCAGCATGATGTGAATGCAACAGAGTTCGGACTCTCATATAAAGGCGCCCCACCACTCCACTCCATATATTCCGAGTCTCTACGTAACACTGCTCACTCCAATCCAAGACCAAGTGACCAGAAGCCACAAGCACCTATGGACGCGATGGACGCGAGCGGCAGTCGGCTGTCCTAGATCATCCAAGACGCCGGCCTACTGCCCCACACCGCGCAACAATTCCAGACGGTGTTGGCGACCGTCGGTGTCGTAGCCCTCGCCAACACTGGCTTCGCCTCTCGCATGGACAATATGATGGTCCGCTCCATTCACAAGTTCACCGTCGTCAAGAAGCACGCGGACGACCTTGCCGTACTGCTCTAGCCCGCGCGCCCAGGCTCCTCATTGTCTGCCACCCTGATCGGCCTCCATTCTGGCGAACTCTTTCAAGCCCTGGTGGCCCTGTAGGTGCCGGAGGTTGCAACGAAGAATGTGCACCTCTAGGCAGCGCTTGCCACGCAGTGCTTTGCCATGCAAGAAACCGTCGACCTGCACATCCACGTCTACGAGGAAATCATCTACATAGGCCACCACAATGCCAGTGAGGACAGAAATATGTTGGCCTTCTTCCAGCGGCTGGAATCATTGGACGCCATTGTTCAAAAGCGTGTCGACTTGGCCACAGAAGCCGCTGCTACTTAGCCGCCTTTGGGTGGCAAGGCACCCTGAGTCAAGGAGGTGGACGTCGTCGATGGATGCATCTTTCTTCTTACCTCCTGTAACCATCACTGCATTGCCTCGTGGCCTTAAAGTTTTATTAGTGTATGTCACTTTTATTCCAGTTGTAACATTTTTTATAAAAAGAAAATGAGACCAACCCGGGCTAGACTAACCTGTTGGCATCTTTTATAGAGGAAAACTCCGTGAGCACCAAGTGCTTGAGACGAAACTCGAACCCTGGTGGGCAGGCTGCGAACTACCGCGCCTTGCCAATGGGGCCTACGCTCCATTATCCAGTCATAACATTTTCACTGTGAGGTGGGGCCACATTTGAGAAATCGACCTTCGACAAATCCCCACCCCTCCCACCGTGCGTCGGTTGAGTTAGAATTAGAAGAGAGAAACGAGGGAGAAGAGCTAGATGTAGCACAGATGTTGTTGTCATATGGGACTCATGTTGATAGAATAGGAGTACTGAGTACTCATACCTCTTTTTAATTTTTTGGGGGAAAACTAGTCGTACGTCTAGTACTACTAGTTGGGTGCGTGCAACCTATACCTGTCATCACTTGAGGTCTCCTTTTCGAACCACAGCTACACTTCATAGTACAAATTTTCTCATGCATTTATCCTCCTATATGTACTCCTCTATTTCCACGTGCTCCCTTTCGCTGATATGTGGGACATAGAGCATCTCGGTTATAGTGCATGCATGACTCGGAGCATATGCAACCATGCCGGCATACTATACATTTTAGACCTCACAAATTACATGCAGACCAACCGTAGAAGAATAGACAAATAAATGAATTACTAAATGCAAACCGGATTATTTTCATAGAAATCGGAACACCTTCATAAAATTTTGGACATAACACATTTTTTTAAAACGACCGAACCTAAACCAGTCTAAGGGCCTCTTTTATTTGTACGATACTGAAAACATAGGAATGGGGAAAGTGTGATGGCGATGAACTGAGATGACGAGGAAGAGGAGTAGTATTGTACATGTTACAGACTGGACTGTAGCACATTGTTTTCTATGGCCATATAACCACATTGTTTTCTATGGCCTATTGCCTGCTGGTTCACTGGGCTGCCATGGTTCGCACTCCTCCTACGTGAGTAGTAGTACTAGTATATACACTATATATGCCGCATGATTCTTTGCTCCTTCTTACGTACTTCGCCGACATGTGGGAGAGCCAGCATCCGGGTCAACGTGTCATGCACCATATGTGAGTGGGGAAAGGATGAGGGTCATCACACCGTTCGTAGCGCTAGTAATTCATGACTATAGTGAGTAGTCATATCACAAGACCCCGTCTTTTTCAGCCGCAGAAAACCTCCTGATTGATGCCATGGGGGCAGCAACAATATGGAGAAGGAGAAGAACCGAGCAGTGAGAAGACAGAGGAAGAGATGAGCGAGGGGGGCTCTTCCCCTCCCCTCATTTACAGCTCAAGAAAGGCCAACCGCCGGCCTCCACGACCTCGCGTAACAATGATCTTCTGCATGCAGCATCGACTCATCAAGTTAAATGGTTGCCGAGGCAGCGTGGGGAAGTGGATACGCCCATGTCCCATCAATCGCCACGTGTTCTCCGCGTTTGCCCTTTGGCTTCGTCTAGAAGCCAAGTTCGAGCGCGCCTTTGGCCCGGGGGCTACTGTCGACATTCTGGATACGGGGGGTACCCAGACTTGCCTGCCTGCGTCCCACTGCTTGGCTCCATCGACGGCCTGGTACGGCCCATCTTCAGCACTGACAGCTCAAGACCCTCATGAGGTCCCAAGCCTCACGAGGCGGACGACGCCAAGACCTCCAAGGGGACTGGCCTCCTCAGGCTGGCTCACAAGGGGCGGAGTGTTCTATGAAAGGTGCACCTCACGAGGCTCAGCTGACATGAGCTGTGACGACCAAGGCCAGGCGGGCGCTAGCGCGCGCAAAGTACCAATTTTCTCTTTGGTGGAAGGGAGGCAAGCAGTAGGCGCGGAGTCCCGAGGAATCAGCCAAAGATTTCCATTCTGGTGCAACAAGACCATGACCGCCAGGACGGCAGGACGGAGATTATCTCCGAGCTCACTACAACGTCATGACCAGAGGCTTTTCGTAGGCGAAGACCAATTTAGTCAGGATAGATGTACTTCCTATACCCCTTCAAATCTGGCCGTTGTGGGATCCCTTCCCACCAACATTTGGGAAGAGGACCAAGGCACTATAAATAGGACTTAGCCACCACCATAGAGAGGGGACAAAGGGGACAGATCGGATCAATTCTCATCCGACTACCTGACCAGATCTCTTGAGCTCAAGAACACCTCGCCTCCTGAGGCTAGTTCAGCCACTATACTAGTTCATCCTCAACCCTTTGAGGCAATCCACCAAAACGCTGGAGTAGGGTATTAAACCGCAAGGTGGCCCGAACCAGGATAAACTAATGTGTCTCTTTGTACCTTTGAGCTCAACGCGCTAGGCCTAGAGGATTGCGAGTAGGCAGGCTGGGTAGGTTGAGATCTCCGCATGCACCCCAGAGTTTGAACCTATCAAGGTTTTGCAGAACCCGAATTCCGATAGTGTGCCACCATCCAAAGTCTAATTGTTTTCACCGTAGCTGGGGGCTCACGGCGAGCTGACCCGCCACGGCCTCCCCAAGTGATGACGACGTCTCATGCTACTTCCCATACAGAGGGGGCCATCCTCATGGTGCAGTCTCCGCCATGACGGCCAACATGAGCACGGCCAAATCAAGACCCCGACAACGTCTCGATGGCCTTCTCTGACCCTCGAGCACGTCCATGCCAACGATGAAACCCGGAGGAGAGGGGAGAGGAGAAGCGCGCGTCATTGAGCAACACCGTGACGACCTCCGCCAAACCGACAGCGTGACGGCCCCGATGTCGACGAGCCCGCGCTCAGCATTGGCGGGTGCCTGCCTTTTGAGGATGGCTGCTGATACGTCTCCAACGTATCTATAATTTATGAAGTATTCATGCTATTATATTATCCATCTTGGATGTATTATATGCATTTATACGCTATTTTATATGATTTTTGGGACTAACCTATTAACCTAGAGCCCAGTGCCAGTTTCTATTTCTTCCTTGTTTTTGACTACTACAAAAAAGGAATACCAAATGGAGTCCAATTGACGTGCCAATTTTTGATGATTTTTTATGGAACAAAAGAAGCCCCTAGAGTAAAAGAGTTGGGCCAGAAGAGTCCCGAGCCGTCCACGAGGGTGGAGGGCGCGCCCTACCCCCTTGGGCACGCCCCTGCCTCGTGGACGACTTAGAGACCCCCCCTGATATGAAACCGTAGCTATGTGTTTGATCTCTCTCTCTCTCTCTCTCTCTCTCGTGTTCTTGATTCGGCACGATCTTGATGTATCGCGAGCATTGCTATTATAGTTGTATGTTATGATGTTTCTCCCCCTCTACTCTCTTGTAATGGATTGCATTTTCCCTTTGAAGTTATCTTATCGGATTGAGTCTTTAAGGATTTGAGAACACTTGATGTATGTCTTGCATGTGCTTCTTTGTGGTGACAATGGGATATTCACGTGATCTACTTGATGTACGTTTTGGTGATCAACTTGCGGGTTCACTGACCTTGTGAACTTATGCATAGGGGTTGGCACACGTTTTCGTCTTGACTCTTCGATAGAGACTTTGGGGCACTCTTTGAATTACTTTGTGTTGATTCAATAGATGAATCTGAGATTGTGTGATGCATATCGTATAATCATGCCCACGGATACTTTGGGTGACATTGGAGTATCTAGGTGACATTAGGGTTTTGGTTGATTTGTGTCTTAAGGTGTTATTCTAGTATGAACTCTATGATAGATCGAACGGAAAGAATAGCTTCGTGTAATTTACTACGGACTCTTGAATAGATCGATCAGAAAGGATAAGTTTGAGGTGGTTTCATACCCTACAATAATCTCTTCGTTTGCTCTCCGCTATTAGTGAATTTGGAGTGACTCTTGGTTGCATGTTGAGAGATAGTTCTATGATCCAGTTATGTTATTATTGTTGAGAGAACTTGCACTAGTTAAATTATGAACCTTAGGCCTTGTTTCCTTGCATTGCAATACCGTTTGTGCTCACTTTTACCACTTGTTACCTTGCTATTTTTATAATTTCAGATTATAAAAACCTATATCTACCATCCATATTACACTTGTATCACCATCTCTTCGCCGAACTAGTGCACCTATACAATTTACGATTTGTATTGGGTGTGTTGGGGACACAAGAGACTCTTTGTTATTTGGTTGCAGGGTTGTTTGAGAGAGACCATCTTCATCCTACGCCTCTCACGGATTGATAAACCTCAGGTCATCCACTTGAGGGAAATTTGCTACTGTCCTACAAACCTCTACACTTGGAGGCCCAACAACGTCTACAAGAAGAAGGTTGCGTAGTAGACATCAGCTGCCCTGCCTTTACCCGTGAGCTACGGCAAGTCCATTGGCTGTCCATTGACACGTTCAAGCCAGAGATATCTGAGAACTACGACGGGAGGCTGAACCCGGCAGAGTTCTTGAACATCTACACCATCGTTGTTCAGGCTGCCGGGGTTAGAGATGAGAAAGTGTTCGCCAACTACTTCCCTTTGGCCCTCAAGTCCAATGTGAGGTCTTTTCTAATGCACCTACCGGAGAACTCCATTTCGTCATGGGCAGATATGTGCCACGAGTTCATCGGTGCCTTCACTAGTGGCCACCAGGAGCCGGGCTGACCCACCGACCTGCAGCTTCTCCAACAGAAGGAAGGAGAAACCCTCCGTAAGTATATACAGAGATTCAGCAAAGTTCATAGAAATATTCCAAATATCCATCCAGCAACTGTGATAGCTGCCTTCCAGTCCAATGTGCGCGACCGCGAGATCATTCTAAGATGAACCTGCGGTTGCCCAAGACTGTGAAGGATCTATACACCCTAGTGGATAAGTGTGCTTGGATGGAGGAGGGAAGGAAGTTTCCCAGAGAGGAAGATGGCATCAATGTTGATTGAGAGGATGATGATGAATCAACCAGTCAGAAGAAGAGGAAAAAGCACAGTAAGTAGCGGAGGGATAAGGCATCGATGACTGTTGAAGGGTCAGGCACCCCCAGTACCGGCAAGATCACCAAGGCTAAGGTCCCTCGCAAGGAGGCTGTCGTGTGCGCTGATTGTCAGGAAGCTGCGGCTGCCGAGAAGGCCGGGAAGGGCGATGGGCTGTACTGGAAGATCCATCGGACCAAGGGCCACGACCTTCAAGAGTGCTATCAGGTTGAGCAGTTAGTCAAGGGATAGAGAGCAGAATATAAGAAGCGTGATAAGGAAAAGGGTTAGAATATTGTTGGCGGTAAGGGCCGAGGTGGTGAAGTAAATCACCCCGGCAAGCCTTTCGAAACCAAGGAAAACCCGCCAGGGGTCGAGAGAAGGAAGCATGTGATAATGAGAGTGATAGAGGGGATGAAGAAGAAACCATGAGAAAGAGTTTCTGAAGGCCACTAATGCCCTATGACTTGACAGGGATGCATCTCTGCACACCTCTCACCGCCAGCTCAAGAGGTGGGCACAAGAAGTCAATGTCGTGGAACTAGTGCCAGGGGCCCGGAAGCCGCTCAAATGGTCCCATACGCCCATCATCTTTGACGAGAAGGATCATCCTAGCCGTAACACTGTGGTAGGGTGCTTGCCACTATTGGTTTCTCCAAAAATTCACAACCTCAAGGTCACAAAGATGTTGGTGAACGGCGGGGCCAGACTGAATCTGATTTCCCCAGTAGTTATCAATAAGATTAAGATAGTAGAGGAAGAGCTAGAGGTTAGCGACACGTTTCAAGGAGTTAATCTCGGGAGGAGTTATCCTAAGGGAAAGATCACGTTGTCGGTAACGTTTGGGGGAGAACTAAACTACCGGACTGAGAAGATTGTGTTTGACGTGGTCGATCTCCCCCTGCCGTACAATGGGATCCTTGGATGCCCAAATCTGGCTAAATTCATGGCGGCATCCCATTATGACTACAACACCCTGAAGATGCCTGGGCCACTGGGAGTTCTCACAATCCCATCAGATGAGAAGGATGCAATTATTTGTGTCGAGAACATGTACTGGGACACGGTCGCGGCAGAGGCAGTGGCAGCGATAGTTCCTGCCAAGGACGGTAAAGGAAAGAAGAGGGACTGTAGGACCTCCGGCAAAGAGTCCAGGAAGCGTGCCCCCACCGAGTGCACGACACCCATTGACAACGTGCCAGAGTGTTCCAACAGCAAGAGATCCAAGGTTGCTGCTCCCCAATTAAAAAAGGTCCCGACATGGCTGGCTGGCGTTGATGGTACTTTCACTATCAGTTCCACCCTCGATGACAATAGGAAAGCGCGCTCATTGCCTTTCTGTGGGTGAATATCGATGTGTTTGCCTGGAAACCATCTGATATCCCTGGTGTTCCCAGGGAGGTAATCGAGCACCACCTTGCTATCTGCCCACACGCCAGACTTGTCAAACAAAAAGTCCGGAAGCAGGCCTTGGAGATGCAGCAGTTTATTGCAGAAGTGATCAAGAAGCTTGAGGCAACTGGTTTGGTTAGAGGAGTGCTACATCCCACTTGGCTAGCAAACTCAGTGGTGGTCCAAAAGGCAAACGGGAAGTGGAGGTTGTGCATTGATTTCACAAATCTCAACAAGGCCTGCCCGAAGGACCGACTTCCCTTGCCGCATATTGATCGGATTGTGGATTCCACTTCCGGCTATGATTTGCCCTCATTTCTGGATGCATATTCTGGATATCACCAAATCCTCATATCCAAAGAAGATGAGGAGAAGACGTCATTCATCACTCCATGTGAAACATTGAAGCTTATTGATACGTCTCCAACGTATCTATAATTTTTGATTGCTCCATGCTACTTTATCTACTGTTTTGGGAAATATTTGGCTTTATTATCCACTTTTATATTATTTTTGGGACTAACCTATTAACCGGAGGCCCAGCCCAGATTTGCTGTTTTATGCCTATTTCAGTGTTTCGAGGAAAAGGAATATCAGACGAAGTCAAAATGGAATGAAATCAACTAGAGAAGTTATTTTTGGAAGGAAAGCCACCCGATGGACTTGGAGTGCACGTCAGGAGATACGGGAGGTGCTCACGAGGGTGGGGGCGCCCCCCCCCCCCGGGCGCGCCCACCTGCCTCGTGGGGCCCCTGTAGCTCCACCGATGTGCTCCTTTCACTCATATATACCTACGTACCCTAAAACTTCCAGAACAGAAGATAGATCGGGAGTTCCGTTGCTGCAAGCCTCTGTAGCCACCAAAAACCTCTCGGGAGCCCATTCTAACGCCCTGCCTGAGGGTGATCCCATCACCGGTGGCCATCTTCATCA
Organism: Triticum dicoccoides; assembly: GCF_002162155.2. Lineage (NCBI taxonomy): Eukaryota > Viridiplantae > Streptophyta > Magnoliopsida > Poales > Poaceae > Triticum > Triticum dicoccoides. The sequence goes on along the minus strand of NC_041387.1, from coordinate 216,991,663 downwards.
TCCCGGCACTATCCATGACGAGGAGGGAGTAATTCACCCTTGGGGCTGAGGGTATGTAAAAGTAGCGATGTGTTTGATCTCTCTCTCGTGTTCTCTCTCGTGTTCCCTCTATGGCACGATCTTGATGTATCCCGAGCTTTCCTATTGTAGTTGGATCTTATGATGTTTCTCCCCCTTTACTCTCTTGTGGTGAATTGAGTTTCCCCTTTGAAGTTATGTTATCGGATTGAGTCTTTTATGAGAACACTTGATGTATGTCTTGACATGATTATCTGTGCTGACAATGGGATATCATGTGCCACATGATGTATCTTTTGGTGATCAACTTGCGGGTTTCGTGACATTGGGAAGCTATGCATAGGGGTTGGCACACGTTCTTGACTCTCCAATAGAAACTTTGGGGCACCCTTTGAAGTACTTTTATTTTGGTTGGATGAATCTGAGATTGTGTGATGCATATCGTATAATCATGCCCACGGATACTTGAGGTGACAATGGAGTATCTAGGTGACATTAGGGTTTTGGTTGATTTGTATCTTAAGGTGTTATTCTAGTACGAACTCTTTCATAGATCAATCCGAAAGAATAACTTTGAGGTGGTTTCGTACCCTACCATAATCTCTACGTTTGTTCTCCGCTATTAGCGGCTTCGGAGTGACTCTTTGTTGCATGTTGAGGGCTTGTTATATGATCTATCTATGTTATTATTGTTGAGAGAACTTGCACTAGTGAAAGTATGAACCCTAGGCCTTGTTTCCTATCAATGATTACCGTTTACACTCACGTTTATCACTTGTTACCTTGCTGTTTTTATATTTTCAGATTAGAAAAACCTATATCTACTATCTATTTTGCACTTGTATCACCATCTCTTCGCCGAACTAGTGCACCTATACAATCTACCATTGTATTGGGTGTGTTGGGACACAAGAGACTCTTTGTTATTTGGTTCCAGGGTTGTTTGAGAGAGACCATCTTCATCCTACGCCTCCCACGGATTGATAAACCTTAGGTCATCCAATGAGGGAAATTTCCTACTGTCCTAGAAACCTATGCACTTGCAGGCCCAACAACGTCTACAAGAAGAAGGTTGTGTAGTAGACATCAAGCTCTTTTCTGGCGCCGTTGCCGGGGAGGCTAGGTAAGTGAAGGTATATCTTTAGATCTTGCAATCGAATGTTTCTGTTTCTTGTTTTAGCACTAGTCTAGTTTATAAAAGAAAACTAAAAAAATGGAATTGAGTTTGTCTCATACGCTTCACCTTTTTAATATCTTTCGTGAGTATGATGGAAAGGGAAATTGTGCCAATGTACTAGAAGAAGAATTACATAGAATGTTTGGCACTAAATATTTGAATGATGAGCATGATTGCAATGTTGTTAGAATGAATTCCTTGAATATCCATGATGCTAATGAATGCAAAGCCACAAGCTTGGGAAAGCTATGTTTGATGAAGATGATATTTTTTGTCCCCGAAGCTTTGATGAGCAAATTTACTATGATGAAAGCATGCCTCCTATCTATGATGATTATTGTGATGACACGTATGCTTTAAAGAATAATGATAACCATTAAACTTGTCATCCTGATATTAATTTTCAATCACATGATAGTTACTTTGTTCAGTTTGCTCCCACTACTATTCATGAGAAGAATTTTGCTTATGTGGAGAGTAGTAAATTTTCTATGCTATTAGATCATGAAAGGAATGCTTTAGGTGCTGGTTATGTTGTTGAATTCATTCATGATGCTACTGAAAATTATTATGAGGGAGGAATATATGCTTGTAGGAATTGCAATAATATCAAGTTTCCTCTCTATGTGCTTAAAGTTTTGAAGTTATGCTTGTTTTACCTTCCTATGCAAGTAGATTCTTGTTCCCATAAGTTGTTTTCTCACAAAATCCCTATGCATAGGAAGTGGGTTAGGCTTAAATGTGCTAGTCATATGCTTCATGATGCTCCCATTATGTTTCAAGTCTTATCTTTTTTGTGAGCATCATTGTCATCATCATGCCTAGCTAGAAAGGCATTAAAGAAAAGAGCTTGTTGGGAGACAACCCAATATTTATCCTTACTGTTTTTGTGTGTCCACATGATTATGATACTGTAGTAATCATGTTTTATAGCTTTTGTTTCAATAAAGTGCCAAGTAAGACCTTTAGGATAGCTTACGGTGATAGTTGTGTTGATTCTGCTGAAAATCAGAAATTTTTCACCCAGTAATTAGTTGTTTTAATTCACATAGACGTGCTTATGATCTGATTCTTTTTGCTCTGGATTGGTACACGTATTTCCTAGGACTTCCTAATTTGTTAGGAATTTTGGAGTTCCGGAAGTATACGTTTGATACATATTACTACAGACTGTTCTGTTTTTGACAGATTCTGTTTTCTATGTGTTGTTTGCTTATTTTGATGAATCTATGAGTAGTATCGGAGGGTATGAACCATATATAAGTTGTAGTACAGTAGATATTACACCAATATGAATTTAGAATGAGTTCATTACAGTACCTAAGTGGTGGTTTTATTTTCTGTTGAGTTTTGTGTTGTGAAGTTTTCAAGTTTTGGGTAAAGATTCGATGGACTATGGAATAAGGAGTGGCAAGAGCCTAAGCTTGGGGATGCCCAAGGCACCCCAAGGTAATATTCAAGGACAACCAAGAGCCTATGCTTGGGGATGCCTCGGAAGGCATCCCCTCTTTCGTCTTCTTTCATCGGTAACTCTACTTGGAGCTATATTTTTATTCACCACATGATATGTGTTTTGTTTGGAGCGTCATTTTCTTTCTTTAGCTTTGCTTGATGTTTGAATAAAGTATCAAGATCTGAAATTATTTAATGAGAGAGAGAGAGAGTCTTCACATAGTTGAATAATTATTTAGCTACTCTTTGACCTTCACTTATATCTTTCGGAGTAGTTTGTCATTTGCTCTAGTGCATCACTTATATCTTTTAGAGCATGGAAGTAGTTTTATTTTTAAGAAATAGATGAACTCTCATGCTTCACTTATATTATTTTGACAGTCGTTAATAGCATGGTAATTTGCTTAATATGAATATACTTGGTATTCAAGATATGTGAAACTTTCTTTTGAGTGCGTTGAATACTAAGAAAAGTTTGATGCTTGATAATTGTTTTGAGATATGAAGATTGTGATATTAGAGTCATGCTAGTTGAGTAGTTGTGAATTTAAAGAATACTTGTGTTGAAGTTTGTGATTCCCGTAGCATGCACGTAGGGTGAACCGTTATGTGATGAACTCGGAGCATGATTTATTTATTGATTGTCTTCCTTATGAGTGGCGGTCGGGGACGAGCGATGGTCTTTTCCTACCAATCGATCCCCTAGGAGCATGCGCGTAATACTTTGCTTTGATAACTTCTAGATTTCTGCAGTAAGTATATGAGTTCTTTATGACTAATGTTGAGTCCATGGATTATACGCACTTTTTCCCATCCTTCCACCATTGCTAGCTTCTCTAATACCGCGCACTTTTCGTCGGTATCATACACCCACCATATATCTTCCTCAAAACAGCCACCATACCTACCTATCATGGCATTTCCATAGCCATTCCGAGATATATTGCCATGCAACTTTCCACCATTCTGTTTATTACGACACGCTCCGTCACTGTCATATTGGTAGCATGATCATGTAGTTGACATCATATTTGTGGCAAAGCCACCGTTCATAATTCTTTCATACATGTCACTCTTGATTCATTGCATATCCCGGTACACCGCTGGAGGCATTCATATAGAGTCATACCTTGGTCTAAGAATCGAGTTGTAATTTTTGAGTTGTAAGAAAAATAAAAGTGTGATGATCATCATTATTAGAGCATTGTCCCATGTGAGGAAAAGGATGATGGAGACTATGATTCCCCCACAAGTCGGGATGAGACTCCGGACGAAAAAAAGGCCATAAAAAAAGAGAAAGGCCCAAATAAAAAAATGAGAGAAAAAGAGAGAGGGGACAATGTTACTATCCTTTTACTACACTTGTGCTTCAAAGTAGCACCAAGATCTTCATGATAGAGAGTCTCTCATTTTGTCACTTTCATATACTAGTGGGAATTTTTCATTATAGAACTTGGCTTGTATATTCCAATGATGGGCTCCCTCAAATGCCCTAGGTCTTTGTGAGCAAGCGAGTTGGATGCACACCCACTTAGTTTCTTTTGTAGAGCTTTCATATACTTATAGCTCTATTGCATCCGTTGCATGGCAATCCCTACTCACTCACATGGATACCTATTGATGGGCATCTCCATAGGCCGTTGATACACCTAGTTGATGTGAGACTATCTTCCCTCTTTTTGTCCTCTCCACAACCACCATTCAATTCCACATATAGTGCTATATCCATGGCTCACGCTCATGTATTGAGTGAAGATTGAAAAAGTGTTGAAAATGTTAAAGTATGAAACAATTTCTTGGATTGTCATCGGGGTTGTGCATGATTTAAATATTTTGTGTGGGGAAGATGGAGCATAGCCAGACTACATGATTTTGTAGGGATAACTTTCTTTGGCCATGTTATTTTGAGAAGACATGATTGCTTAGTTAGTATGCTTGAAGTATTATTATTTTTGTGTCAGTATGAATTTTTGTCTTGAATCTTTCGGATCTGAATATTCATGCCACAATTAAGAAGATTTACATTGAAATTATGCCAAAGTATCACTCCACATCAAAAATTCTTTTTTATCATTTACCTACTCGAGGACGAGCAGGAATTAAGCTTGGGGATGCTTGATACGTCTCCAACGTATCTATAATTTTTGATTGCTCCATGCTACTTTATCTACTATTTTGGGCAATATTGGGCTTTATTATCCACTTTAATATTATTTTTGGGACTAACCTATTAACCGGAGGCCTAGCCCAGATTTGTTGTTTTATGCCTATTTCAGTGTTTCGAGGAAAAGGAATATCAGACGAAGTCAAAACGGAACGAAATCAACTAGAGAAGTTATTTTTGGAAAGAAAGCCACCCGATGGACTTGGAGTGCACGTCAGGAGATACGGGAGGTGCTCACAAGGGTGGGGGGCGCCCCCCCCCCCCCGGGCGCGCCCGCCTGCCTCGTGGGGCCCCCGTAGCTCCACCGACGTGCTCCTTTCACCCATATATACCTACGTACCCTAAAACTTCCAGAATAGAAGATAGATCGGGAGTTCCGCCGCCGCAAGCCTCTGTAGCCACCAAAATCCTCTCGGGAGCCCGTTCTGGCGCCCTGCCGGAGGGGGATCCCATCACCGGTGGCCATCTTCATCATCCCGGCACTATCCATGACGAGGAGGGAGTAGTTAACCCTTGGGGCTGAGGGTATGTACCAGTAGCTATGTGTTTGATCTCTCTCTCTCGTGTTCTCTCTTGTGTTCTCTCTCGTGTTCCCTCTATGGCACGATCTTGATGTATCCCGAGCTTTGCTATTGTAGTTGGATCTTATGATGTTTCTCCCCCTTTACTCTCTTGTGGTGAATTGAGTTTCCCCTTTGAAGTTATGTTAGCGGATTGAGTCTTTTATGAGAACACTTGATGTATGTCTTGACGTGATTATCTGTGGTGACAATGGGATATCATGTGCCACATGATGTATGTTTTGGTGATCAACTTGCGGGTTTCATGACATTGGGAACCTATGCATAGGGGTTGTCACACGTTCTTGACTCTTCGATAGAAACTTTGGGGCACCCTTTGAAGTACTTTTATGTTGGTTGGATGAATCTGAGATTGTGTGATGCATATCGTATAATCATGCCCACGGATACTTGAGGTGACAATGGAGTATCTAGGTGACATTATGGTTTTGGTTGATTTGTATCTTAGGGTGTTATTCTAGTACGAACTCTTTCATAGATCAATCCGAAAGAATAACTTTGAGGTGGTTTCGTACCCTACCATAATCTCTACGTTTGTTCTCCGCTATTAGCGGCTTCGGAGTGACTCTTTGTTGCATGTTGAGGGCTTGTTATATGATCTATCTATGTTATTATTGTTGAGAGAACTTGCACTAGTGAAAGTATGAACCCTAGGCCTTGTTTCCTATCATTGCAATACCGTTTGCACTCACATTTATCACTTGTTACCTTGCTTTTTTTATATTTTCAGATTAGAAAAACCTATATCTACTATATATTTTGCACTTGTATCACCATCTCTTCGCCGAACTAGTGCACCTATACAATCTACCATTGTATTGGGTGTGTTGGGGACACAAGAGACTCTTTGTTATTTGGTTCCAGGGTTGTTTGAGAGAGACCATCTTCATCCTACGCCTCCCACGGATTGATAAACCTTAGGTCATCCAATTGAGGGAAATTTGCTAGAAACCTGTGCACTTGCAGGCCCAACAGCGTCTACAAGAAGAAAATTGTGTAGTAGACATCAAGCTCTTTTCTGGCGCCGTTGCCGGGGAGGCTAGGTAAGTGAAGGTATATCTTTAGATCTTGCAATCAAATCTTTCTGTTTCTTGTTTTAGCACAAGTCTAGTTTATAAAAGAAAACTAAAAAAATGGAATTGAGATTGTCTCATACTCTTCACCTTTTTAATATCTTTCGTGAGTATGATGGAAATGTAAATTGTGCCAAAGTACTAGAAGAAGAATTACATAGAATGTTTGGTACTAAATATTTGAATGATGAGCATGATTGCAATGTTGTTAGTATGAATTCCTTGAATATCCATGATGCTAATGAATGCAAATCCACAAGCTTGGGAAAGCTATGTTTGATGAAGATGATATTTTTGTCCCCCAAGCTTTGATGAGCAAATTTACTATGATGAAAGCATGCCTCCTATCTATGATGATTATTGTGATGACACGTATGCTTTAAAGAATAATGATAACCATGAAACTTGTCATCCTGATATTAATTTTCAATCACATGATAGTTACTTTGTTGAGTTTGCTCCCACTACTATTCATGAGAAGAATTTTGCTTATGTGGAGAGTAGTAAATTTTCTATGCTAGTAGATCATGAAAGGAATGCTTTAGGTGCTGGTTATATTGTTGAATTCATTCATGATGCTACTGAAAATTATTATGAGGGAGGAATATATGCTTGTAGGAATTGCAATAATATCAAGTTTCCTCTCTATGTGCTTAAAGTTTTGAAGTTATGCTTGTTTTACCTTCCTATGCAAGTAGATTCTTGTTCCCATAAGATGTTTTCTCACAAAATCCCTATGCATAGGAAGTGGGTTAGGCTTAAATGTGCTAGTCATATGCTTCATGATGCTCCCATCATGTTTCAATTCTTATCTTTTTTGTGAGCATCATTGTCATCATCATGCCTAGCTAGAAAGGCATTAAAGAAAAGAGCTTGTTGGGAGACAACCCAATATTTATCCTTGCTGTTTTTGTGTGTCCACATGATTATGATACTGTAGTAATCATGTTTTATAGCTTTTGTTTCAATAAAGTGCCAAGTAAGACCTTTAGGATAGCTTACGGTGATAGTTGTGTTGATCCTGCTGAAAATCAGAAAATTTTCACCCAGTAAATTAGTTGTTTTAATTCAGATAAACGTGCTTATGATATGATTCTTTTTGCTCTAGATTGGTACACGAATTTTCTAGGACTTTCTAATTTGTTAGGAATTTTGGAGTTCCAGAAGTATACGTTTGATACATATTACTACAGACTGTTCTGTTTTTGACAGATTCTGTTTTCTATGTGTTGTGTGCTAATTTTGATGAATCTATGAGTAGTATCGGAGGGTATGAACCATAGATAAGTTGGAGTACAGTAGATATTACACCAATATGAATTTAGAATGTGTTCATTATAGTACCTAAGTGGTGGTTTTATTTTCTTATACTAACGAAGCTTACGAGTTTTCTGTTGAGTTTTGTGTTGTGAACTTTTCAAGTTTTGGGTAAAGATTCGATGGACTATGGAATAAGGAGTGGCAAGAGCCTAAGCTTGGGGATGCCCAAGGCACCCCAAGGTAATATTCAAGGACAACCAAGAGCCTAAGCTTGTGGATGCCCTGGAAGGCATCCCCTCTTTCGTCTTCTTTCATCGGTAACTTTACTTGGAGCTATATTTGTATTCACCACATGATATGTGTTTTGCTTGGAGCGTCATTTTCTTTCTTTAGCTTTGCTTGCTGCTTGAATAAAGTATCAAGATCTGAAATTATTGAATGAGAGAGAGAGAGTCTTCACATAGTTGCATAATTATTTAGCTACTCTTTGACCTTCACTTATATCTTTCGGAGTAGTTTGTCATTTGCTCTAGTACATCACTTATATCTTTTAGAGCATGGTAGTAGTTTTATTTTTAAGAATTAGATGAACTCTCATGCTTCACTTATATTATTTTGACAGTCGTTAATAGCATGGTAATTTGCTTAATATGAATATACTTGGTATTCAAGATATGTGAAACTTTCTTTTGAGTGCGTTGAATACTAAGAAAAGTTTGATGCTTGATAATTGTTTTGTGATATGAAGATGGTGATATTAGAGTCATGCTAGTTGAGTAGTTGTGAATTTAAAGAATACTTGTGTTGAAGTTTGTGATTCCCGTAGCATGCACGTAGGGTGAACCGTTATGTGATGAACTTGGAGCATGATTTATTTATTGATTGTCTTCCTTATGAGTGGCGGTCGGGGATGAGCGATGGTCTTTTCCTACCAATCGATCCCCTAGGAGCATGCGCGCAATAGTTTGCTTTGATAACTTCTAGATTTTTGCAATAAGTATATGAGTTCTTTATGACTAATGTTGAGTCCATGGATTAGACGCACCTTTTCCCATCCTTCCACCATTGCTAGCCTCTCTAATATCGCGCACTTTTCACCGGTATCATACACCCAGCATATATCTTCCTCAAAACAGCCACCATACCTACCTATCATGGCATTTCCATAGCCATTCCGAGATATATTGCCATGCAACTTTCCACCGTTCCGTCTGTTATGACACACTCCATCATTGTCATATTGCTAGCATGATCATGTAGTTGACATCGTATTTGTCGCAAAGCCACCGTTCATAATTCTTTCATACATGTCACTCTTGATTCATTATATATCCCGGTACACCGCCGGAGGCATTCATATAGAGTCATACCTTGTTCTAAGAATCGAGTGGTAATTGTTGAGTTGTAAGAAAAATAAAAGTGTGATGATCATCATTATTAGAGCATTGTCCCAAGTGAGGAAAAGGATGATGGAGACTATGATTCCCCCACAAGTCGAGATGAGACTCCGGACGAAAAAAAGTCCATAAAAAAAGAGAAAGGCCCAAATAAAAAAAAGAGAGAAAAAGACAGAAGGGACAATGTTGCTATCCTTTTACCACACTTGTGCTTCAAAGTAGCACCAAGATCTTCATGATAGAGAGTCTCTCATTTTGTCACTTTCATATACTAGTGGGAATTTTTCATTATAGAACTTGGCTTGTATATTCCAATGATGGGCTCCCTCAAATGCCCTAGGTCTTCGTGAGCAAGCGTGTTGGATGCACACCCACTTAGTTTCTTTTCTAGAGCTTTCATATACTTATAGCTCTAGTGCATGCATTGCATGGCAATCCCTACTCACTCACATTGATATCTATTGATGGGCATCTCCATAGCCCGTTGATACACCTAGTTGATGTGAGGCTATCTTCCCTCTTTTTGTCCTCTCCACAACCACCATTCTATTCCACATATAGTGCTATATCCATGGCTCACGCTCATGTATTGAGTGAAGATTGAAAAAGTTTTGAAAATGTTAAAGTATGAAACAATTGCTTGGCTTGTCATCAGGGTTGTAAATGATTTAAATATTTTGTGTGGGGAAGATGGAGCATAGCCAGACTATATGATTTTGTAGGGATAACTTTCTTTTGCCATGTTATTTTGAGAAGACATGATTGCTTAGTTAGTGTGCTTGAAGTATTATTATTTTTGTGTCAATATGAACTTTTGTCTTGAATCTTTCGGATCAGAATATTCATGCCACAATTAAGAAGATTTACATTGAAATTATGCCAAATTATCACTCCGCATCAAAAATTCTTTTTTATCATTTACCTACTCGAGGACGAGCAGGAGTTAAGCTTGGGGATGCTTGATACGTCTCCAACGTATCTATAATTTTTGATTACTCCATGCTACTTTATCTACTGTTTTGGGAAATATTGGGCTTTATTATCCACTTTTATATTATTTTTGGGACTAACCTATTAACCGGAGGCCCAGCCCAGATTTGCTGTTTTATGCCTATTTCAATGTTTCGAGGAAAAGGAATATCAGAAGAAGTCAAAACGGAACGAAATCAACTGGAGAAGTTTTTTTTGGAAGGAAAGCCACCCGATGGACTTGGAGTGAATGTCAGGAGATACGGGAGGTGCTCACAAGGGTGGGGGCGCGCC